>NC_081157.1:12165428-12526396 GCF_012432095.1 Onychostoma macrolepis | reverse complement strand
AAAACATTTAAGGCATAACACATGGTACAATAATTAGGTAATACCTACAGTCTTAAACTGATTCTCAGATAATGAAACTACACTGACTTTGCACAAGCCCACCCCTCAACACACATCCTAACACATTACACTACACACACACACAAGCCACCCCTGTATTCTACGCACTTTACTTGGCTGTTTCATCAAATAGCGATGTCTCGCACACACACTCTACCAGCACGGCTCAGTACGGTTGTCTAGCCATGCCGAGAACGGTTTGTAATTGTGCTGCACCGTACCAGGCTCACGTGGAAATACAACTGGAGCCGTACCTGACAGTTCTTAGAGCTGTTCGGCCTGATAGTGGAAAAGCGGCTATAATAACATCCACGTGTTATATCTCTGATCTAATGTGTTTTCTGTGTCCTGATATATTTTTCATATGCCTATTAATATCTGTGATTGTAAGTATATTTAAAAATGTACCATAAACATATATTTGGACATAGACAGCATATTTAATGTTTATATTAAGAATACAATTTTTTTTTTTTTTTTGAAAACTGACAGTGCCATATTAAAGGCCCTTGAAAATACTTGAATTTTTAAAAGGCAGTATGAAATTATTGTTTATTTTTGGTTTCGATAAAAACAATCTTCACGCAAAATTAACAATGCAGCGACGTTAAATAAATAGCCATTTCTCCCGGCTTTCGGTAGCGCACGAGATCTCGCGATATTACTCCTTGAGGTGAAAAGCGGTCTCGTGATATCGGTATAAAGTTGAGTTTGTGGTAAAACCTTTGATAGTGCTTGCATTATATTGTTTGCTCTTTTATTGCATGTGCTGTTTGTTTGGGTTTCATTTGGGAATGCACATAAATTTTGATGCGCTTTGTGTTGCACTGGTATCATTTACAAGCGTCTTCATCTCAGCAGCTCGGTCCACAAACTCCACAAATCTGGGAAAAAGTGTGTGTGTGTGTGTGTGTGTGATCTCACTAGATTTGTAACATAAATCATCTATGCCACAGGAGAATACATCAACATATCACTATATATGTATCACGATTTCAAAATAAAAGTTGATCTGAGTTTACTTAGGTCTAAATATTAAAATTAAATGGATTTTAAAAGTCATTGAATCACACTGTAAAGTGAAACATCACCAGGCCGTTGGCTCTCTCTGCAGGTATTTGTTATAATACATAATAAAATAATAAATGTAGCTCATAATTGTCCAAGTGTATGGTATAGTTTTTATTCTTCAGGTCAATCATATATTCATAAAATAAAATCAGTTTGAATATGGAAAGCGATAACTTTGCTATGGTATCCTTTTGTGTTAAAGTTGCCACAGTCATTGCATGCTTTGCTTGTGCTGTACTTTATCTGTAACATTTTGTTTTATTATTTTATTTATTAGAATTTAAGAGATAATAACAATATTGTTTGACAAGTGATATTTCTGATTTTAGTCCTTGAAAACCAAAAAAATTTTAATTTAATTTAAAAAAAAAAATAGCACTTAAAGACCTGGAATTTCATTTTGCAGTGTCTGTATGTTTTGTTGTTGTTGTTTGTTTGTTTAATTTATTAACACTATAGTTCATTTATGTAAGTGAGGATAGGAAAATAAAGTGAACTGTGACATATACCAAAAAATTCTTCATACAGTGGACCACCAGTAAAATGTAACTGTAAATATAACTACTGCACAATATGTATATTTATTACACAATACGACACGTTTTACTTCATAATATATTTGTTTTTTTTCAGTTTGGCACTCCAGCAACAAGTGCCTGTCCTCAGTGACTTGAGGCCAGACTTTCAGCCTAACAGGCAAACACTGACCTACCTCATTAACCCCCTCCGTGAGGATCGTGACCATGGTTGGGGTCAGGATCTTGAAATTCTGGTCTTCATATTCTGGCTGGCAAGTGCAACTTCTTACCGGTTTGTTTGCAGAGCATTTGATATTCCCCGTTCAACAGTCCACATGATTGTTCACAAAGTCTCAAAACTGCTCCTCCGTATCAAACGCAAGGTGACCCACTTCCCATCTTTAGAAGAGCTTGAGGAAATCAGCACAGGCTTTGCAAACCTGGCTGGCAGTCCTGTCATTAGTTCAATTGCTGGTAGCATTGACGGCTGTCACATTAGCATCAAGAATGATTCTATGTGCTACTTAAACAGAAAGTTATTTTATTCCATCCAGCTACAAGCACTCTGTGACCACCAAGGCAAATACCTGGACATTTATGTGGGTTATCCCGGATCAGTTCATGACTCCAGAGTGCTCAGGAACAGCCCAATCTACCTGAAGGCACTGTACCCACCAGACGGATACCACATTTTAGGAGATGGGGGTTTCCCCTGTTTTAGCCACCCAATCTCTGTTATCACTCCGTAAAGAGAGCCACTACAAAATGCAAGTCAACGGTGTTTCAACTTCTACCATGCAAAAGCTCGGTCCATCATTGAGAGATCTTTTGGCTGTTTGAAAACGCGATGGCGGTCGCTTTTCTTCAAGGCCCTTGAAGTCAAGCCAGAATTTGCTCCAGAGGTCATCACTTGTTGTACTATACTGCACAACATCTGCATCACAAATGGTGATATAATGGAACCAGAAGAAGGACAACTAGATGGCGACGATCATGATGACCTGCAAGTGAGAGATCTGCAGAGTGGAGAGCACACCCGAGAACGCTTGGCTGCAGCCCTTTCTGCTCCAAACGATGACAATCTTCCTCCAGCCCCAAGACACCATGATTATTTATAAAATCTGTTAAGAAAGACAACCACTTATATGCTATTAGTTTGATATAGTTTTACCAATATATGGTTAGTATGTAGTTAAAATAAAATTAAATAGTGTAATTATTTTAGGTTGTACTTGACATTTTGTCCTGTTACTCACCCTCATCTCATTCAAACCTGTATGACTATTTCCCATACATCGAAAGTAAATGGTGACTAAAGCTGTCAGTCCTTAAAACTCTAGCTTTTGTGTTCTGCAGGAAAGTCATACAGGTTTGAATGACATGAAGGGAAGAAAATGTTGACAAATCTAATTTAAGTTACAGTTAACATAAAACATGTATTGCAGTTCAGTATAATAAGTACCACTTCCTTTTACTGTAATATAATTTTTTAGTATATTTAGATGTAAATGATATTGTCAATTGTTAAAACAGTGTATATTCTCTTAGTATAAATAATCCTGCTAAAAAAAAAAAGAGCAAACTTGTCAATTCAAATTATTTATTTCAAATTAAATCTTTCAAATTTTTCAACAATTTTTTCAAGAATCGACAGAAGTCTCTCCTCTGCTCTCTCAGCTTCCCTCTCTAAAAATTCCAGCACTGGATCTCTATCTTTCCTCTGCCTCTTTGCTGGCCCTGGCTCTCCACTCTCTCTCCTGTCCAGCTGCTCTGCCTCCTCAGGGACTGAATCAGGAGAACTCACTGCAGGAACAATGGATTCTTCCTCTGATGAGGCAATTAGGACGGGGGGCTGGATGGATGGCCTCCCACCTATTGCCTCATCCATGAGGTCGTACCATTCTCCCGATTCAGTCCCAATCCCAGTCGGTGGCTTCCTTCGCTCCTAAAAATACATTTATAAACAAATGATATACAGCCCAACAGACTTTTATATAAAAAGATTATGTCTGGGTAAAGTAACTAAGGAACTTAAAGGACCTGAAGGATTTTGAGCAAGAAAAGTAGGCACATTATCCACGTAGGACAAACGAAAGACTCATGCACAACCACCACAAAAGGCTTAAAATGGTCAAACACATCATATTTATGCTGCCTTCACATGCTATTGGAATTATCGTAAAAACGAGTTTCCTAATCGGAAATTGGACGTGAACAGCCTCTCAAATCGTATTTAATACTGGGAAATTCAGAAATAATTTTGATACCAGTTTCTGAGCTGGGCGGATCATAAACTTTAAACATGGTGGAGGGAACAACCATTGCTGCTGTCAATGCTGTTCTCATAACAACTACATCGCTTTGTCTTGTCGCTAAAGTTGTGTATTTATGGGCTAGATATGAACAATCATTCGAAGCACATTGTATGTTTTATAAGCAGTGAAATAAGCATGTATTTCCAGAATGCATATATAGCATGGTGAATATTTATATGATTGTCAACCAATGGGATGTTACATTTTATTCTTTCCGACATTAAAGCACTTGAATACGACAAGCTGGTAATCACGACTTCATAAGTGTGGGAAATAGGACATTTCTGATAGCACGTGAAGGCAGTATAAAAAACAAGGGCATATAAAATTATGAAATGGGTAAATTCAGTTATCTTGATTGGATGAATATATGTTAAATAGCTAGCACTACATAAAACAACCTGCAACCTAAATTTACAATTTTACAAATTTGTAAATTATTAAAAAAACAAACAAATAAATAAATAAAAACCATCAGATTCTACAAAGGGTGTATAGTTACAAGCAAATCTGTATATAAGTATGATCTCATTGTCACACTTCAGCTGGGGCAAGGAGCGAGGAGACGAGGAGTGTATTCTATAATCCTTTTATTGAAAACACCATCAGGAACATGGAAACAAAAAGAATGACGATTAAGACCGGATACAGAGGTAGGGAAGCAAAGGACTCTTAAAGGCTGGGGAAAACTAGATAATTAATGACACATGGCTAGGGACTAATCAACTAATGAAGACAAAAAAAAAAGATCTGTGCAGGTTAATCCACTTTTTAAAAAAATTTGTCTTGGTAATCTTTAATCAAAATCTGAATGTGCTTCTGCTCTGGAATGGCATTCCTTCTCTTATGTCAGTTTGACGACCTGGGCAGAGTGTCTTTAACCACTACCCACCAACCGTTAGTTTGCTGCGAAAAGGAGTGTGTTAAAATAAAAACCCTGCTCTCTACAATAATCCTTTTCAGTACTGTTTCAGTTCAAATACGTTACAATACTTAAGTAAAGTTGGCAGCGACTTCTGGTTCAGTGAGATTTTTGTATGCACATGGAGTCTGACAACAGCCAATGCTGCACACAGAGTCCGGTAGGTTTCTTCAAGCGTCTTTGAGACGTCTCCACAGTTCTTCTGGATTTAGTCTGTTTATCTCAGTTTGTTCTGTTTCTTCATGTAATCATAGAAGGACTGGATGGTCTGTGTGGAGCACTTGGTGTCGTCAGACTCTTTGTGCATACAAAAAATCTCACTGGGTTATTACAGTTAATGGTAAAAGGAATGTTTGGAAATGTAAACGATAACACTTTAGTATTTTACAGTTTTTGCTGTTAATTTTTTGTTGTCTTTTATTTTCATCAGCATCATTCATATCTGCTGAAGCTTACCATGTAAGTACTACAATAAAGTTAATCATCCATGTGCAAGGTTTTATTCAAGGACATGGTCATAAATACAGGCAGGGTCGAACAATGGCAAACAGGTATATCACAGGCAAGGCAAAGAGTCATCCAAAACTGGCATGGGTCAGTCGACAGCGAACAATATCCAAAGGGGCTTGACAAGAGAGGTAAACCGAAAACGTAAGCAATAGTCCAGGCAGGGGAAAACACAATCCGAAACAGGCAAGGCAAGACTAGGGAAACTACGAAAGGCTCTGTAAGGTAGCTAAAGCTAGGGCAGCGATAAATGCATACAATACTCGGCAGTGAGGGAGAGAAAGTCCATGGTTTATGTAGGGTGTGTGATCAGTGCAATCAGCTGTGTATGCAATCAGTGTAATCAGCTGTGTATGTGTCATCAGTGCAATGGATGATGGGAAATGCAGTCCAGTGTGATGTATGGTGTGAGAGTCAATGTGGTGAGCGAATGACCTCTGGTGGTGAGTGAACGGAAGTTCATAGACCGGATTCGTGACAACCACGATGAGAAGAAAAACCACCTAGTCTCGTTACATCCTTTTATTCTTTTACTTTAATTTCTTGTCTTTCCGTGACAGTTTCATTAAGTTAAGTTTGCTGCAAAGTCCAGCTCTGACTGCACCCGCCCCAAACTTCAACCAGACCAACTCTGCATCTTCAGCCAACGCCCAACCATTGGCTCCCCAAGGCTTCACTACAAACGACCAATGAACTGTCAGCCAATCAGCAACCTCTGGAAACCCCCTTTCTGCAACGACGACGACAAAAGGGAATCCCTTAACATAAAGACCACGCAAGCAAGTACAAACTCCAGATTCTAGCTGAACTGGTGCATTAAATATAAATGTTAGCCTCATTGAGAAACTCAATGTGAGGGTTAATTAAGTGATTGATGGTTGTTCAGGTCTATGCAATTGCACATATTGCTGTATACTTGGGATTTCACATTTTCATTCTCTTAACCTGTTAGCTAGCACTCCCCATATTGGGACTCACAGCTGAAAATGACCTACCTAATTTTAAATTATAAAATGTATTGAAGAGTTCTACAAACTATTTTAGGCATTACACATACCACTGCATGTTTTTCAATTCTAAAATTATTATAGACAGAATCTGTGGGGGAAAAGTCAATCTAAGGAAGCTTGTGATTTCTCTCGTGGAACACATGTGATGGCCATCTCTTTGACCATCAGTCTTGATTACTTTCCCCAAATTTGACAGTCTCCTTCCTGAGTTGGAATTATCAATAAGTGTTCCTTTTGTTTTAATGTTGCAAGCTGTTCTGGAAGAGGCTTGTTGGTTAAGCTTGCTCCAGACTCATGGCGCCAGGTTACCGTGGACAGATTTATGACGTTGTCTTGTTATCCGGGGCCTCTCTGTGGAATTTGGCTCTTTGGGTTGTTCAACACCAATCTGATCGAATCTTAAATTTGTCTGATTCACTCTCTGATATCCTACCACACACACACACACACACACGTTCGTTTTTGTGAAAAGTGGGGACATCCCATAGGCGTAATGGTTTTTTATACTGTACTTACTGTATGTGCTATTGCCTTACACCAACCCTACACCTAAACCTACCCCTTACAGGAGACTGTGCATTACAACTTTCCCCCAAAAAAACCTCACTCTGTATGATTTATAAGCGTTTTGAAAAGTGGGGACATGGGTCAATGTCCTGAAAAGTCACCTTCACCTTGTAATACCTATGTCATACTTTTGTCATTATACAAATCTATGTCCTGACTTTTCACAAAAACGCACACACACACATTTTATTTTTGACCACAAACAAAAACATTACATATTTAGAGTTCATATCCATAATCTTAAATTGAACCCAGCATTGCAGAGAAAATCTGAACAGCAGACAGAACAGAACAAATGTATTTATTCTTAGTTTAGTGGACATACTAACACAAATATCACTCTTTTTTGAAAAAAAAAAAAAAGCAAATTAGATCAAATACATTAAACATTGGTCTTACTGAAAACTGCTTCCATTTCCTCTAGATCTAGTACATCATCAGCAAAGTAGGATGTCTCTGGAGCTTCAGCATCACTGGAGTGTTGTGCTGGAAGAGATCTTACACACCCAGTCGTACCCTGCTTCATTGACATTACGTTGCCATGGTCATTTACCTACATGTTAACAGATGTGTTTGACACTAATTTGACACTACTTGTCTAGAGAAAGGTTTACCCAAAGTATTTTTGTGAGACCCACCCCTTTCTTTTCCTTTTTTAAATTTTTTTTTTATTATGCAAGTAAAGAATGTGACAATGTTTACATGTACCAAATACAGAACCCCATGGACCAAACATATAACATATAAGAAAGAAAAAAAAAAACTAAGTGATGAAGGTGACAATATTTACATGTGCCAAAATATAGAATCACTTGGACAAACAAACATATATACTGATAGCCAACATTACAAGTCTGTTCTGATTAGCTCCTGTATTTGCATTCATATGTCTTTGAGCGTGTGTGTGTGTGTGTGTGTGTACTGGTTTTTGTGGTTTACGGGGACACAAATTTGTTTAATGACATGGGTATGACAGAGGTATTACAATTTGAAGGTGGTTTATGAGGACACTGCCTATGTCCCCATAATTCAAAAGGCTTAAAAAAACATACTAAATGGTGTTTTTTTGAAAATCTAAAAATGCACAAAGTTTCCTGTAAGGTGTAGGGCAATAGCACATACAGTTTGTACGGTATAAAAACCATTACGCCTATGGAGAGTCCCCGTAAACCACAAATACCAATGTGTGTGTGTGTGTGTGTGTTTTTTTTTACTGTTCTTTGTATTTTGTATAAGTGGTTGCAAATTTGTTTTTTCTGCATTCTGTTCTTGGAAAAGATCTGTTAAAATTTTGTTAAATAATAAAAATATTTCTTTAACTTAAGGTCTTTGGACCTTGCATTTAACTACGTAATACAGTTCATTGTTAATAACTTTGAAACACATCTATTGTAGCATAACTAAAATAGTTTAATGTTACACTTACACAGTAACTACACGTAACAAGAGGGTAACAAGGCATCACTTTAGATTACAGCCCGCGGACGTTACACTTGCACAGTAACCACACGTAACAAGAGTGTAACAAGGCATCACTTTACAGCCCGCGGACGTTACACTTACACAGTAACTACACGTAACAAGGGGGTAACAAGGCATCGCTTTAGATTACAGCCCGCGGACGTTACACTTGCACAGTAACTACGCATAACAAGGGTGTATGTTTGCATAGTAGTTAAGAAAAATGTTGTACTACATTTTATTCTACTTGCCTCAAACCACATACGGAAGCTCAAGTGCACCAACAGCACTACAGCTATCAAAAAAACATCAATTCGGTAAATGTACATGTGTATTATGATGTTATATTTATATGCTATATCCTGGGAGCAGCTGGAAACAGGTAATCTAGTTTTCCACTGTACTGCACCTCAACAGACATGATTCGCTGCTGAGATGACCATATGCAATGCTCTTATCAGGTAAATTTTCATATCAATTTTTAAACCAAATCATAGCAGAAACTCGTTACAAAATTTCCCCATACTTTAGTAATCTCGACTATGGTGGTTTTTAACTTTACTATAATTACTAAATTATACTATAGTATAGGCCTACTACAGTTTACTATTTGTTTCAATGTCATGTAAGATATATGTTGTAATAATACAATAAGTACCCAGTATGTAGTGTAAAATATACTGCATCGTATATATGTTAACAATAAGGCAACTTATTGCAAACGTTGCATATTGTTCCCTTCTATTTACGAGTAGGTACTGTGGAGGTACTCTATAGTTACAAAATAGGTACGCTGTAAATTCTGTTTAATTACGCGTTACATTGCGGGCTGTACTCTAAAGCGTTACCGATTCTTTTATTCCAATTCATAAACATCAACTAACATATTCCATTAGTTAACATTAATCCAGACACATACACACACACACACACACACACATACATACATACATATATACCGTATTGTCCCGAATATAAGACGACCCTGATTATAAGACGACCCCCCTTTTTCCAGATGTACCTTTTGGAAAAAGGCTTTTTGAAAACCAAATCTTGTTTTTTCTTTTTTTTTTTCTCTCTCTCACTCTCTGTAAAACATTTTTTCTTAAATGATTTTCATATTGCATATTTTTCCTATTTTAATTTTTGTTTTGAAAGTATGGTAAATACTGGTAAAATGTACCAACAATGACATTGAAAAATATACACTTTTTGATATACCATTGAAATAACAGGTAGCCCATCTGAATTAGGCTATATAACATTTAGGCTATCCATCTCATAGTAGCCTACCAAAATTTAATTAACAGTAGAAGTGAAATCTTATTGTAGTCTTCAAATCTGGGTACTGTCTTATGTTTTAAAATCACTTACAGAGGAAGTTTGTTCCCATCAGACTAACATGACAGTCACGACTCATGCTCCTGTAAGCTTTTCTTTTTCTTTTGTTTTCACTCGCGATCTTTACAACACACATTACATTACACATTTCACGGCACACTCGTTTTATGCGTTTTTGGCGCCACCTATTGTTGTGGGTGTATTACTGACATGTCAAAGTCTAGACCCCGAGTATAAAACGACCGCGTTTTTTCATATGTATTTCCAAGAAAAAAACATTGTCTTATATTCGGGTCAATACGGTATATAATAATAATAATAATAATAATACATTTATTTTATATAGCGCCTTTAAAAGTTGCTTTCTCAAGGTGCTGTATATGAAAGCTTGCATAAAGGAAAACACAACAATATAAAACAATAAACTATAAATTCAACAAAAGATAAATCACAAAAAGCAATTCAATAGAAAACTAATCAAATAAAAGCATTCCTGAAAAAGAATGTTTTGAGAGAGGTTTTAAAAACAGATAAAGAATTAGCATCCCTAATGTCAGCTGGGAGAGAATTCCACAGTTTTGGAGCATACTGTTACGGGACTGACGAGACGTGAGACGTGCGGATCCATATGCAAGCTTTTATTGATGAGAGACGTGCTCATAACAAGCAGGGTCGAACAGTGGCAGACAGGTATATCATAGGTAATGCAAAGAGTAATCTAAAACGGGCGTGGGTCAGATGACAGCGAACAGTATCCAAAGGGGCTAGACAAGAGAGGTAATCCAAAACGTGGCGATAGTCCAGGCAGGGGAAAACACAATCCGAAACGGGCAAGACAAGGCAAGACTAGGAAAACTAACAGGGCTCTGTAGGGCAGCGATAAATGCATACAATATTCGGCAGTGAGGAGAGAAAGTCCATGGCTTAAGTAGGGTGTGTGATCAGTGCAATCAGCTGTGTGTGCAATCAGTGAGTACAATGGATGATGGGAATTGTAGTCTGGTGAAATGGACAGGATTCGTGACATAAAATGACAGGGTGGCATCAAAGACAACACCAAGGTATTTTATACACACACACATATATATATACACATTATATATATATATATATATATATATATATATATATACACACACTGCTGCTCAGAAGTTTGGGATCTGTAAGATTTTTATGTTTTTAAAGAAGTTTCTTCTGCTCATCAAGGCTGTATCGGTAACACTTTATTTTAAGGTCTCTTAACTAGCTGCTTATTATCATGCATATTACTAGAATATTAGCCATTTATTAGTAGTAATTAAGCACACATGAATGCCTTATTCTACATCCCTAATCCTAATCCTACCCAATACCTAAATTTAAAAACTACCTTACTAACTATTAATAAGCAGCAAATTAGGAATTTATTGAGGGAAAAGTCGTTGTTAATAGTGAATAAGTGTTCCCTATTCTAAAGTGTTACCGCTGTATCTATTTGATCAAAAATACAGAAAAAAAACTGTTATTTTGTGAAATATTATTGCAATTTAAAATAAGAGTTTTCATATTTTTTGGGGGACCTGTGATTTTCTTTTTTTTTTTTAGGATTCTTTGATTAATAAAAAGTTAAAAAGAACAGCATTTATTTTAAAAAATTTTGTGTTACAATGTACAATGCTATTCAAAAGTTTGGGGTCAGTAATTTTTTCTTTCTTTTTAAGAAATTAATACTTTTATTCAGGAGGGATGTGTTAAATGGATAAATATAATAGAAAAGATTTATATTGTTAGAAAATATTTATATTTTGAACAAATGCTGTTCTTTTTAACTTTGTATTCATCAAAGAATCAAAGTTTCCAAAAAACAATATGAAGCAGCACAACAGTTTCAACACTCATAATAATTCAGCATATTAGAATGATTTCTGAAGGACTGTGTGACACTGAAGACTGGAGTAATGATGCTGAAAATTCAGCGCTGCATAAATTGTTTTAAAGTATATTAAAATAGGAAACCAATATTAGAAATTGCAATACGATTTCACAATATTACTGTTTTTATGTATATTTGATCGAATAAATACAGCCTTGAGGAGCAGAAGAGACTCCCTTAAAAAAAACATTACAAATCTTTTTTTTTGAGTGTTTGAGAAAAAGGAAAAAAAACACCATTACATTCAGAAATAATAGCGGCAAATAAAGCGGAATGTTAACATTAAACACTATAAACATAGCTATTAGCTATTGTAGTCCCCCTCACTCCACAACAAATCCTTTAAATTTAATGATATTCAGTGGAAACATAATACTCCATCATTTTTGGTCATACAGATATCATTCAGTCAGTGCACTCTGCGAGTGGGGCTGTGAGAAAATAATAAATAAAAAGAGTGGGGCTGCTGTGAGTGCAGTCATCCATATTTCAAACCCAGTGGCATGACAACACTGGCCCTTGCAGCTGAAAAAAACAGCCCAGCCCACCGGAAATTCTCCTGGTGCTCCCGATTAGCCAATCCGAGCCTGTATTACATGCAAAGATATAATAGTAAAAGATGTATATTTAGTAATAAATACATACTGCAGACTTAAGGTAAAACAATCACACTGTGGGCATATGTGGCTACACAATCACAATGGGCCTTTTACAAACTTTCCTTGTATGATTGTAACTGCATCTATGGAGTTTTCTTGAGAGGTTAATGTGTGATTGAGTTGATCAATGTAATAGGCTGCGGGTGGGCTTTGCATTGAACTGGTTTGAAAGGAAGGAAATGTGGGAAAAGGAACAATGAGGGAAAGCAAGCAAAAGTAATCTGGGGTTCTATCATTTTCTGTTAATTCAGACCAACTAAAATTACATTTGATCTATGCACAATTGTGGTATAAACATAAACCTCTACAATACATGTTAGTTTATCATAATAATTCAGAGAAATCACAGTCTACAGGTTTCATTTGTGTGCTACATTCATAAGAAGGTAAGTTTTTAATCAGCTCTACGTACATGTAACTCTACTACAAATTCAGTTCAAATCATTTTGAGCCAGAAAAGTAAATTATCCAATTTATTATATTTAATTGTTGATGAAAGTTTTCTGCCTACACAAGGTTTTTTGCACACAGTTTGGTTAAAAGTAATATGTATTTGAGTTAATTATTTTCTCTGTTGCAATCTACTTTATTTTTTATTCTATTCTATTACATTTATTATTATTATTATTATTATTATTTTTCATCTTGTATGGTCAGATTTGTTACATTTATTAATTTGCTTTTTAGAGGATTTTCTAGCACACAATTTAATTCCACCTTATTTCTCTGTTCTTCTCCAGCTTTCCTCATATCCTCCAGGTTCTTCATCCATTCATCTTTTCCCTCCTTCTTCAGTCTGGGAATCAAGAAATCCAGATGTTGAAGAGTGAAAGTGCTGTCTGATTTTAATGCGATCTTAGACAGAATCATGATGCTGATATAAGCTTCATGCAGCAGGTTGGACTTTTCTTTTTGAATCTTCTCCAGATCACTCTTTAGTTTTTCTTCTGTTTTCGTTTTCATCTCAGACTCTTTCATGATACTTTCAAGCTCCTTTTTAGTATTTTCATATATTTGTTTGTCAAAGCTGGTTTCAGGATGGTCACCAGTGCATTCATTCTCCTGTTTGAGTTTATCAAATGTCATAATGACTGTTTTTTTTCTCATCTCATATTTTTTGTTCTCTTGGACATGTTTGCTGTAATGACACTTCCTTGTACACACAGTGCAGTGATTGTTTTCCATGACTGAACACCACGAGAGATCATTCACCCACCAGCAGCCCCTCACATGACAGTTCTCCTGACAGACGGAGCAGCAGGTTGCGTAGCTGTTCCTCCATGATTGATTTTTAATGAGGACTTTTTCTTTGACTGTTTTTGTTACTGTAAACTCAACATTCTTACGGTTCTGAATCTCGTCTCTGTTCTGTCTGATGGATTTCTGAATCTCAGTCAGTTCTTGCATTTTTATCTCCTTCTCATTGATTCGCCGCTCCAGATTATCGACACAGGCCTCAAGTCGTCTTCGCTCTTTCAGAACATCTAATGTCATCTCAACACTTTTTCTGTTGTTTTCCTCCAGGAGTGTGAAGAACTGATTCATGCTTTTTTCTCCCATTTCCCAGGCTGACCTGTACTTTAGCTCAAACTGTTCATCTCTTTTGTCTTTCTGTCGGTTGTTGAACAATAAGTGAACGGGTTGTTTGTTTGTATTCTTTCTGCAGGGTATTTCTGCTGTTTTAATGGCATCAAGAGCATCTTTTGGAGGTAACCCATCTGACTGTGACATGAGAAACAGTATGCTGTTCTCCATATCTTTACCAAGTATAGACAGAACTGAGTGAAATATGTAAAGCTCTTTTTTAGAGAGTCGATTCTGAGACGCCTTCATCACGAAACACACTGCATCAATATTATGAATCCCATCCTCATCTGAAAATAATCTGATCAGATACTCAGAAATCTCTCTGTCCTTCTCGTGTTCTTCAGTGTTTCCGTATCCTGGAGTGTCAATGATGGTCAGAGATGTTGGGTTTTCTTCAACAAACACCTCATAAACCGTGATCTCTGAAGTCTGGGATTGTGATTGATCTGCATCTTCAGTTTCTTCTGTGATTTGATAAAACTCTTGATCTTCAAACTTCACTCCCAGCATGTAGTTGATCATGGTGTTGATGATGGTTGTTTTCCCAGTGCCGGTTTCTCCCACCATCAGTATGACTTTGTTCTGCTTGTTTCTGTCTCTTTGTCCATATATCCACTGTCTGACCTTTTCATTAGTCCCATCAATCTGATTTCTTTTTGTGTTCAATCGGTAAAGCGCTGGAGGACCTTGTTTCATTAGAATGGCATCATAACGTGATCTGCAAAAGAGAAAATAGTTTTGGGGGTGGGGGGTGCTCAGCATTTTACATTCATTTATTTTGTATGAACTTGCAAATTATGCAGATTTGTCAAGATAATATTATTTAGCTTGCTAACACTAATTAAAGAAGAAAAGCTTACCGCATCTCATCTGATTGATTCCCGTCACCTGTTTTTAACAGCAAACAGTTTCAAAGATTACAAAATATGACAATATAAATAACTTGTGATACTGCTTTCTGTAAATACAAAAAACATGGCTTGAAAACTTCATAATGTAATTTTCAAACTTACAGTTAAAAGCAGTAGGACGATCAATACTCTTATCTGAAACACCACTATTATCACTGCAGTCAGAGTCACAGCGATGTTGATCCATCTGAAAGAAAAAGATTCACTCTTAATAAAAATATCCATCACATTTATGTAGTACATCACCGGTTTCTATAGAGCTGCTGTATTGATGAAATTCACTAAATGAATAACTGAGGATTTTTTTTACAACTGAACTGAATCAACTGACTTACTGCTGAACCATGACAAGCTCTAGTTTTCTTCTAGAGCTATTGTTAAGCTGAAAGAAACTTTGCTGCATAATTTCCTTTTACCACTGCTACTTTGAAACCCTCTGTATTGTAAAAAGTGCTATATAAAAAAGGTGACTTGACTGGTGATTGTGCTGAACAAATAATAAGATTTAGATCTCGCAATTATGCAGGTGGGTAATTATACTGTATATTATTTTGAAATAATAATTTTAAATAACTGCTTTTGAATGTGTGCTTGCTTTTCATATAACAAAATAACTAAAAATAGAAATTGCAACAAAATAGCAAAATAGAAATATTAATTTTGAACTGCGGGTTTTGTCTGGTCAGAGGAGAACTGGCTCCACGACTGAGCCTGGTTTCTCCCAAGGTTTTTTTCTCCATTCTGTCACAGAGGGAGTTTTGGTTCCTTGCCACTGGTCGCCTCTGGCTTGCTCAGTTGGGGACACTTAATTTCTAGCGATTATCGTCGATTTGATTGCACAGATACTATTTAAACTAAACTGAGCTAGGTTTCATTGACATCTCTGAATTCAATAATGAAATGCCTTTAACTGAAAATTGAGTGTTTAATCTTATCATTATACATTACTGACACTCTATTCTCCAATTTGATACTGTTAAATGCTTTGACACAATCTGTATTGTTAAAAGCGCTGTATAAATAAAGGTGACTTGACTTGACTTTTCACTTTCGCTTTTGTATTCGTGATCACACATACTCTCTGTGTATAGTAGGAGTGTAATGGTTCTCAAAATAAAATCAATTCAAACCATGCCGTTCTCCACCCACGGTTAATCTTATATCTGACGACGCATCTATATTTTAAAAAATAACGATTAAAACAATTTTTGCTAATTTCCTAATTTCCACTTCAGAATTCGTAATTACAAGCTTGTAGTTTTAAATAAAAAAAATGCCATTTGAAATTAGAACCAAACGCTGCATTTTAATCACGATAATCACAGGTTTTTTTTTATTTAAATTTGATTGTAGCATTTCAACATTTGAAGCAAAAAAAGAATGGTCTGACTTTAGCTTTATGAAATAAATGCTAAAACCTGCATTAAACAAAAACAGCAGAAAGGCTGAATTTCACTCTCTGACAGCAGGTGGCGTTTATGGAACATCAGTGATAAGAGGGGAAAATGCCATCAGTTGCCTTTAGAAATACATTCATATAAACCCCCACCCCAATGTTTATATATATATGACCCCGAATAGTCGACGATTCGAAGCTTCGATAGGAGGAGCCTGATTCAACTCCCAATCTCACAGTCGAATATTCGCAGTGTGTTATTATGATCATGCCATTTTGGCTAAGTGGGGGTGCTCAATGTCTGATTTCACATAGAACTACTGGTTCCTCTTCAGGAACTCGAGCTGTGTCCCAGAACGCTAGGGGAACGCCTTCAGCATGACCGCGCTCTGATACAAGTGTAATCTGTCCAATGGATGGGCGAGACGTCACGGGCAGGTGACGTAATGGCCAGGAAGCATAAAAGCACATGCGGTGGAACCGGCGTCAGCTTTTGTCATTCAGCAACCGCTACTCTGCGTGTGTCTGTCGATCTGTGTGGTGAGTCTTATTTAGTGTTGTTTGTCACCTGAAATAAGCTCCACAATGTCTAAAAGTGCAGAAAATCAAGCACTTGGGCGAGAGCAGATCGCGTTACAGGCTGTGTTCTTCACTGCTGGGGATACACACAGTCCGTGTGTGGTCTGCTTGAGAGCAGAGCACTCAGTCAGCTCTCGAGGGAGCTGACTGCCCGCTTTGCGAGCTTTGTCACTGCGTATGCTTGCTCTCAGAGGGCTCTCTTTGAGGAGGGAGCTTTCAGCTGCGTTCCTCGCAGTGCCGGCCCCGCTTTCACCGAGGTGGAGCGGCAGTTGCGCTTGTGGGAATCGCAGATTGATCAGGTGGAGGGTATGAAGATGGGCGAGCCCCTATCTTCTTCCTATTCCATCAGATCCAGCGCCCGCTCTCTGGGATCGGAAGCCCGCCCCGCGGTTTCTTCCCCCCAAAGAGAGGGCTCGACGCTCCGCCTGTCTTCCTCCGAGGAGGTGGACGTGAAGGATGTCGATAAGCTTTGTAAAGTTGCATTGTCTGCACAAGCATATTATGAATGAGGAACGAAGTTTGCGTTGTCAGCTCCAAAAAAAAAAGGGGCTGATCGTGCTTCTCGTGGACCTGAGATACTCGCCACCCCTTTGGGGGTCTCTAGAGCAGCTAGTTCGGCTTTCTTCTTCTGGTGTGCTGTTCCAGGATACCGAACTAGTCGCTCTGATTACACCAGAGGCCAGTCTCCAGAGACTGGTTCCCTTAGGGGGCACCTGGCGGTGTGGGAGCCCCTGCCAAGCGTGTCTCATTGGGTCCTGCCTTGCAGGCTCTGGTTCTACCAGTCTAGTCTTCCTAGAAGATGACGCAGGTCTGAGGACAGTCGCTTCATTAGGAGACTTCGGCTGAGGCAGTCCTGGTGCCCATGGCCCAGTACTTATGAGGGCAGGCCCCGCTGGGGAAGAGCGGCGTACTCCGCGGTATACGGTGCCCGTCTCTCCTCTTTTCCCGATCAGGTAGGGTACAAGTGATTTCAAAACATTTCAGCCGGTTTATATATATCGTGTATATATTATTTGTAACCCTTTTCTTAACCCTAGGGGTTAATTTAGTTAGTTATCTAAACACAAATCCTGGATCCCCGGCAGTTAGATGGTGAATTAGGCCGGTATTTTTCTTTTAGCGTTTACAAAAACAACAAATATTTTCTCCTGTACCAATTTTACCCAATCCCTTTATTGAAGATCAATTAAACAATTCTTATTTACAATTCACAGGAATTCAATAACTTTGTAAATGAATTAACTTGCCAGACTCAATGAAATATCAAAATACAAATGTTAAAGAGAAAAAGAATAACAAAAATGTATTTGTTTTACATTAATGTAATAACTCCCTTTTTTCTTAAAGAAAACAGTAAAGGAAGAAATGACTAGCCTTCTTATGAAAGAAAGCAGGTAAACAATTATCTCTGATGATATACAAGTTACTACTTTTCTTTTAAATGAAAGATATAAACCTCTTTTTCCTCAGAACGGTTCTTGTTCTTTCACATTTATTACACTCCTCCTTAATCTTAGCTTTGTTCCTATTTTAGAATACTATAACTCAACTGAGCTCTATAATGTCAATTCAGAACCCTATTCTGGCAAAACACTCAGTTGCCTCCAGCACCACGTAATACAATAATGAAAAAAACAATCTCTTTCAAGATCAGTTATACACTTGAAAAAACTTGCAGTTCACCCCATACACTGTCTTTCAGTACTATATGCACATTAATTACATATCTTACGATCAGTTCAAATATATGTAAGTCAGTCAAACAGTTCAAATGTACGATCGATCGTTATCGTTGGGGCCCATTTCGTTGGTGCACATTAATCAGATGATGATGAATTCAGAGTACTCGCTCACAGTCAAGGAGTCACGAAAATGAATCAACTTACGTCCTTCCGATGATAATGAGGCAATATTGAAATCACTCACGACACAACCTCACTGTTTCTAGTCTCAAACAGTCCCTGGCACACGACGAGTCCAGTCCAGCGAAGTCCCTTGAAGAAACGGGATGCGTCCAGTCCCGAACGAATTCAGCACTCCTAACACGAATTTCTTTGATGCAATCACTTCTCACGAAGGCCGAATGTCTCTAGCTATCAGCACACACAGGGTGACTCAGATGATCGTGAATAAACAAGGAAAAGAAAAAACCCTTTAAGCAAACAAACCAAAAATAAACAAGGGTTGTTCCCTTTCACTTTGGGCCTTATATTACTGAAAATATACACGGTCTCCAAACTGACAACGATTCAGATTTTGCACGCACCCCGAATACACATGCAGCCTAGGCTCGCCACGTGCGATGCTCCTCCCCCCTTCTTCCTCATTACGTGATTCACGTTATGATCAGGGTACCTGCGGGGTCTTAAAAGCATTGAAAAAGTCTTAAATTTGATAATCTCAAATTAAGGCCTTAATAGCCTTGAATTTGGTATACAAAGTTTTGGATTTCGTTACAAAGGTCTTATTTTTATTTTATTTTTGCCTTTCCTAGGATTAAGTTCATACCGTAACAAAATTAACTGTTACTAATGTAGGCTAATTAAAAATTCATGCAGCGTAACGTTGAGTGCACCTCGCGCTCCACGTCATAGCAGAAAGCGCAAAAGTGTGCGCACCCGTTACAATGGTTACTAGGCAAGTGAGGTACAGAACAAGATAGTAGCTAGCCTAGTTTGTCGGCTAAAATGGGAAAGTGTCGGTTTATTCCGCTGTGGCCAAGGAATCTGAATTACGTTTGGGTCAAGCCTGTGCCAGGAAATGACCGCGAGGCCTATTGCTGTTGGTGCCGGAAATCTTTTAAGCTAGCGACGATGGGTGTTACGGCCCTGGACTCCCATATGAAGGGTGCCAAACACACCGCATGTAGTACTGCTCGCCAGCGCCAACCACCTATTGTGCAGTTCTGTGCACCGCAGACCTCTTCGGTTACTGAAACAGCTCTGGCTATCAATAATGAAGAAATTTCTACATTAGAAGCATTGCCACCACAGCCAAGGAACATCCTATCTTACTGTGGCTCGACACCAACTCTGCGGGCAGAGGTGATGTGGGTCCTTAAAACAATCTCTGAGCACCACTCTTACACATCGAATGAGAACATTACAGAGATTTTTAAAACCATGTTTCCTGACTCCGAGGTTGCAGCTACATTCTCGTGTGGAAGCAACAAAACTGCATATATTACTAAATTCGGATTGGCTCCTTTTATAACTAAAGAACTGACTGACCAGGTCAATATGGCCAACGGGTTTGTGGTCATGTTTGACGAGAGTCTCAATAAGATGACGAAAAGTAAGCAGTTGGACCTTCGTATCACGATACTTCGGCTCGCAGTTTATGGGTCATGCAACGGCGGTGGACCTGCTCAAACATTTCAAAGTTTTTATTTTGAATTTTAAAAATGTTGAGTTTTTTTTTTATTTATAAATAATATATGATATAGTTAAGTAACATAACACGACCAAGTGAGCTGTTCTATAATATCACGATTGCAAATGATACATTGAATGTATAGTTTAATAAACAAGTAGCCTAGTTAACATGTAGTCACTTACAATGTAGACGCAATATCGTTTTATTCTATTTCACCGATGAAAGAAAAGCAACACTAAAGTGCTGTGTTTTGTTATTAAATGATTCAGCATTTTGAACGAATCATTTTAATGAATGACTTAATGATTCATTTATTAAGACGGTCACTTTCCGCCACCTATTGCTTTATTGTCATCATTGATTTTTTTATATTATTTGTTTAAACATCAATCTCATAAAATTATTACAGTTGCAATTTTGCAGTGTAAATGACTTAATTTGATTGATAACAGAGTTGGAGCAGCTAAAAAAGACAAGACAGACCATCCAGGAAGTTGCAGAGCATCTGAGGAGGGATGCAGACAAGATGGCAGAGGAGGCTGAGGGCAACCAAGGCAGCAAAATGGCTGAGCCAATTGCCAAGTCAAACGCGTTGAGAAGAAGCCACAAGCAGAAGTTGACAGAACTTGAGAGCCTGGGCGAAAAAATTGCAGCCAAGGCAGCAGAGCTGCGAAGGCTGTAGTGTTCAACACCAAGTTCAAATTTATTTGTTTATTACAAATCAAATGTGTGTTACACTGTTGCGTATGTATTAAATATAACTGATAATTTAAATAAAATGTTTTATTTAATTCAAGTAGCCTACTTGTACATAATTATTTTCTAGGGTTCAAAAGGGTTTATACAGATTTGACATTTTCCCCTCATACTTCTGTCGGAATGGGTACGAAGTTGGCATTGAATTTCATTTGAAATGGTATTAAAAAGGTCTTAAAAAGCCTTGAATTTCATTTGGAGGATCCCGGGGGTACCCTGATGATGCAACCTCAAGCTCAACAGTCATTGGCTTGCAATAGTACACCTGTATTGAACACTCTTTCTCATTGGATATAAGCAAGCATGTAGTTGTTGCATCATATTTCAAAATAAAATAACAATAAAATAAAAATACATTTTAATACTTTGTATTATTTCTGACACAAAGCATGTTAAACAAGGTATATTTTAGGAGTCCCTACAATTTATCTCATATAAGATGCATTTGGTTGAGTTACGCTGCAATAAAGCACTTCATTGTAGTACTACTTATCTCTTCAGCGCACAGCGCGAGCAGAACAAACAACAATGCAGAATATTAATGATTATGACTGGGAATGTCATATACATAACTTTATAATGAGAACACTATTACAATAAAACACTGTGAATTTTTAGAGTTTAGTTGCTGTGTTTCTGCACATTATTGCGTGAAGAATGCGTCCACAAAAGGAGTTCATTCAGAGCCGCGCAGACACGTTCATGCATGCGCATTTTGTGCAGATAGCCTATAAGCCGTAATATTAACGTTATGTTGTATAAATAATGAAGCGTATTCTATATGAGATAAATGATGAGTTAAATTCCATTGATTAAAACCTGCTATCAAATGCTTCATTCTACTGGTCATCTTCAGCGCGCACAGCTCAAAATAGAAATGCAGAACATTAAACTTGTCATATACATAATGTTATGAGAGCACTATTGTAAAAAATGTGAATTCTTAGGGTTTAGCTGATGTTTAATGCTATATTTTAGTCAAGACATAAAACATTATTTTTGTATCTGCGAGGCATCAGTTACACATTTTCCCTGTGTGTTAACGTCAGTAATTATGACTGTTGAATATCTGATTTTACTCTTGGTAATGTAGCCCCCTGCCCCTCCACCAAACATATGATTCGACTATGAAAATCCTTAGCCGGGGACACCTCTAATATATATGTGACCCTGGACCACAAAACCAGTCTTAAGTGTCAATTTTTCGAAATTGAGATTTATAGATCATCTGAAAGCTGAATAACTAAACTTTCCACTTATGTATGATTTGTTAGGATCGGACAATATTTGGTCGAGATACAACTATTTGAAAATCTGGAATCTGAGGGTGCAAAAAACTAAATATAGAGAAAATCACCTTTAAAGTTGTCCAAATGAAGTTCTTAGCAATGCATATTACTAATCAGAAATTATGTTTTGATATATTTACGGTAAGAAATTTACTAAATATCTTCATGGAACATGATCTTTACTTAATATCCTAATGATTTTTGGCATAAAAGAAAAATCAATAATTTTGACACATGTAATGTATTTTTGGCTATTGCTACAAATATACCCCAGCGACTTAAGACTGGTTTTGTGGTCCAGGGTCACACACATATGTATATATATATATATATGTATGTATATATATATATATATATATATATACATATATATATATATATATGTATATATATATATATATATATATATATACAATGTTTTTGAAAAGAAATGATAGAAATTGATACTAAAAACATTTATAATATTACAAAAGATTTATATTTCAGATAAATGTTTTTCTTC
Source organism: Onychostoma macrolepis (assembly GCF_012432095.1). Classification (NCBI taxonomy): domain Eukaryota; kingdom Metazoa; phylum Chordata; class Actinopteri; order Cypriniformes; family Cyprinidae; genus Onychostoma; species Onychostoma macrolepis. The sequence goes on along the minus strand of NC_081157.1, from coordinate 12,503,658 downwards.
TGAACTTTCTATTCATCAAAGAAACCTGAAAAAATTGGTAACACTTTAGAATAGGGAACACTTATTGACTTAACTATGACTTTTCCCTCAATAAATTCCTAATTTGCTGCTTATTAATAGTTAGTAAGGTAGTTGTTAAATTTAGGTATTGGGTAGGATTAGGGATGTAGAATAAGGTCATGTAGAATAAGGCATTAATATGTGTTTAATTAGTACTAATAAATGACTAATATTCTAGTAATATGCATGCTAATAAGCAACTAGTTAAGAAATCCTAAAATAAAATGTTACCAAAAAAAAAAAAACTATTTTCAACATCACCATAATAATAAATGTTTTTTTGAGCAGCAAATCAGAATATCAGAATGACTTCTTAAGGATTGTGTGACTGGAGTAATGATGCTAAAAATTTATCTATTTATTTAAAAATAAATCATACCTGTCACAGCAGATGTTCTCCCCTCCACCATATTTAAAGTTTATGGCAAGTTTCAGGAATTTGGGTATCAAAATTATTCCTGAACTTCCCAGAAGTAAACATGACATCAGAGGGTGTCAGGGTTGCTGCACACTTTGCAAAATAATTTTTAAGACCCTAACAGAGAAAAATTTATACTATTTTTGCACAGCAGAACAAACAGCCGTTAACACAGTTTTAAGATGTAAATGTTTATTCAACAAAATCAGTATCATCAAAACCGATACATCTCAGTATATTTTTTTGTAGCTTAGAAGCCCTTCTCTCAATTTCTTTAACCAACTTATCTAACTCCTCTTTCTACTCCTTGTATCATCTTCTTAGTGTTAGACTTTGTAATCAGTTTTAACACATGTAACAATTTTAAAATTAAATTAATAACACCAGAACTGATACAGTACATCTCAGCATTATATTTCTCGTAGTTCAGAAGCCTTTCTCTCACTCTCCTTCTCCAATTCATCTAGCCTCTCTCTTCTCCTTGTAGCGTCTTCTCAGCGTGTTTGACTTCGTAATCAGTTCTGCCATCTTTGTCCCTGTCATACTTAGCTTTTTCTGCAAAGCTGTCTGCATCTTTTTCTAGGGTCTCGCAACCACTGTGGACGGTTCTTCTTTTCTTCCATAGAACTTTTCTTTTATTCATCTATTTTTCTTTTATTCAGCTATTTTTCTTTTAGTCATCTGCTCATCCTTTGTCTTTTTCCTTCTTTCCTCATCTAGGTACATTCTGAACCTGGTCCGTGCAGTTGCACAGTAGTTTAGCAACTCTTTTGTAAGAGGTACCTGGGTCACTGCACCATACACTCTCACATGGTCACAGATAAGTCTTTGGGCAACAACAGTTTTTTCATCCATGTTACATGTTTCCACCTCTTTGTTGATTGAGAACCCACGTTCAACTGCCATGGGAGAGAATCAGCAGCTTTTTCACAAAACCCCACAACTCAGGTGATGAGGTGTTCATATGCTGATGCAAAATCATGTCGACCCTGGAGTTTGGTTCTGTGGGACTGAAGTCCTTGAAGCTTGCTGCTCTGGGCTCACTGAAGAGGAATTTTTCAAAGTGCTGTGCAATCACATCACCTGTATTTAAAAAAAGGAAAAAATCAATATTGGTAGTTACTTACACATTGGACCTTATTCTAATGCATTCTAGTTGTGTCTGTATCTCCAGAAACTCTACCCTCTGTCTGTTTCTTATTCTTGTTATAGATGTTTTCTGAAAGTTTTTAAACCGTATATTTCACCCCCAGCCAATAACAGCACAGTGATAATGTGACTTTAAATATGTGACCAGTTGAAAGATTGTAAGCAGTGTAATTAAAGCACAACTCTGTCTTACAAAACTGGATCAGACAAATTCCTAACTATTATTTAGCAACTGTTAGACTCGACAACTGCTTAACCTGTACAAACTTCTGGATGAGGCCCTTTATTTTCTGCAAGCACACATCTGGCTCAGAGTACATTTTATTTGGGTCCAGACATGTCATGCTTTGGACCAAGTGATACTTCAGTGGACATTTATCCAGAATCTTCTTGCAGATGTTTGCAAGAGCGGTCCCACAGTCTTTCATGAACTGCAGCTGACTAAGCTCACCTACTCTGCTTTGACTCCCTGATGTTCCCTGGCAAAAATAGAAACAAGTGATCTGTGCAAGATATTGTAGCAAGTTTTTTTTAGAAAACAAGCATTTAGTAAATTAGTAAATGCATACAAGTGCAAACTTATTGATTTGTTTATTCTTGTTTATATAGAAGTAGGAAGTAGACCTGGGAAGGCAGCTCCAGTTCCCACAGGATATATGCAGCACCACCTTAAGACCAGACATGGTGCTGTGGTCTGCAGCTGGGAAGTCAGTGATACTGATCGAGCTGACAGTGCCATGGGAGGAGGGATTGGAAGATGCCTGTGAGAGAAAGAAGGCGAAGTATGCAGACCTGGTCGCGGAGTGCAGAGAAAGTGGATGGAGTGTGAGGCTGTACCCGGTGGAGGTGAGAGCCAGAGGCTTTGTGGGCCGATCAACATCATGCCTGCTCAAGGACCTGGGACTACAGGGAGCCACACTGAGCAGATCCACCAAAGAGCTCTCTGAGGAAGCGGAGAAAGCAGGCCACTGGCTCTGGCTGAAACGACGAGACAAGGCTTGGGGAGTAACACCTAATTAGGTTTTGCTGCAGGGGGTGTCAGGGAGACGTCCCTGTTCACTGCCCCGCCACCAGGAGACGTTCTGGGTTAAGGGGCGAAACGTCAATGAGCGGTGGTCCCCAGCTGAAGATCCTGCAGCAAAACCACGCGGTATGCGCTCAGGTTTAGGCCTGCCTGAGGGAAGAGGACGCCCCTGCCATGCATAGTCCACCACAGGCACCGTAGGAGGTGTGACAGGCCTAAGGTCCAGCAGAAAGACCACCTCGCTGTAATGAATAATTTATTATGTGAGTTTTTAATGATTTAAGGTTAATGATTAAACACAAATAGCGTAGGTTAACCATGGAAAACCAAATTGTATTGCATTAAACATAACATCGCATAACAAAGCACTGATTAAACTACAAAGCTGTCACAGAACCATGTATAATTACAAACTAAATTTACTATGACTGTTATTTATTTCTAAAGTAACCTTCACGTAGGATGAAAGTATGGGGAAAAGTCATTTCTGCGACAACTCCAGCTATCCGACACGCGCGTGCACAGCCTGTTTCAAACATCCGCGAATCATAGCGCACTCAAACGAGTCTTCTGTGAAAGCACAATGAGCCCGTGCTGCTGCTTCTGCACCACTCCCTGCACTGCAAAAGGATCCTCACTTAATTTTGTTCACACTTTGCTGATATACTGCACTAAATTGCCAGACACTATATAGAGATGTGAGAATCAGTGAAGACATCCGCGATTTCGGAGCTGACTCTAAAGCTATTCAGAGTTATTTCTCCCCATCCCTACTCAAGGGCACCTCAGTCGTGGTATTGAGGGTGGAGGAGCGCTGTACATTCACTTCCCCCACCAACAATCCCTGCCGGACAGTGGCGTAGCCAGGGGAGGGGCCATGGGGGCACTTGTCCCCCCTGAAAAGTGATTGGCCCCCACTCTTCTACGTGTCTGTCACTCAAAAATTCAAATAATATATTTCGGCTTTAATTTAAATAACGCTGCTTCTCAACAACCGGGACTTAGAATAGCCAGCTGCTGTTTTCCAACGAAAAAAAGCACATGGAAGTTGATCTATTTTAAATACCTTTTTTTTTTTTTTGCAGCGCTAGATTTTGCACTCTTTCAGTGTTAGGACAGACAGCACAATTAGGCTTGTGTGTTTTTTATTTTTTGGCCGGTACACAAAGTGATACTGACATGCGAAGCAAATCTGATGAATACAGGTACATCTCAAAAATTAGAATATCGTGAAAAAGGTTAATATTTTTTGTCACTCATTTCATAAAGTGGAAACCCATATATTTTATAGATCCATTACACATAGAGTGAAATATTTCAAGCCTTTATTTCTTGAAATTTTGATGATTACGGCTTACAGATTCATTGTCTCAGAAAATTAGAATATTACATAAGATCAGTAAAAAAAGGATATTTTAAACAGAAATGTCAGGCTTCTGAAAAGTATGTTCATTTCTATGTACTCAATACTTGGTTGGGCCTCCTTTTGCTTTAATTACTGCCTCAATGCGGCGTGGCATGGAGCTGATCAGTTTGTGGCACTGCTGAGGTGGTATGGAAGCCCAGGTCGCTTTGATAGCAGCCTTCAGGTCTTCTGCATTGTTGGTCTGGTGTCTCTCATCTTCCTCTTGACAATACCCCATAAATTCTCAATGGGGTTCAGGTCAGGCGAGTTTGCTGGCCAATCAAGCACAGTAACACTATGGTCATTGAACCAGCTTTTGGTACCTTTGGCAGTGTGGGCAGGTGCCAAGTCCTGCTGGAAAATGAAATCAGCATCTCCATAAAGCTTGTCAACAGAAGGAAGCATGAAGTGCTCTAAAATCTCCTGGTAGATGGCTGCGTTGACTGTGGACTTCAGAAAACACAGTGGACCAACACCAGCAGATGACATGGCAGCCCAAATCATCACTGACTGTGGAAACTTCACACTGGACTTCAAGCAACATGGATTCTGTGCCTCCACTCTTCCTCCAGACTCTGGGACCTTGATTTCCAAATGAAATGCAAAATTTACTTTCATCTGAAAAGAGGACTTTGGACCACTGAGCAACAGTCAGTTCTTTTTCTCCACAGCCCAGGTAAGATGCTTCTGACGTTGTCTCTGGTTCAGAAGTGGCTTGCTAGCCCTTTTCCTGAAGACGTCTGAGTGTGGTGACTCTTGATGCACTGACTCCAGCTTCAGTCCACTCCTTGTGAAGCTCTCCCAAATGTTTGAATCAGCTTTGCTTGACTGTATTCTCAAGCTTGCGGTCATCCCTGTTGCTTGTGCACCTTTTCCTACCCAAATTCTTCCTTCCAGTCAACTTTGCATTTCTGTAAACAGCCGCACCTTTCAGTAATGACCTTCTGTGACTTACCCTCTTTGTGGAAGGCGTCAATGTTTGTCTTCTGGATCATTGCCATCTCAAAAACATTGCAAGAATTAGATGTTTTGTTTCCAGTCAAGACTTGGAGAAACTGGTCCATGCCTTTATCACCAGCAGGGTGGATTATTGTAATGGTCTCCTTCCAAAGAAGACCATTACACAGCTGCAGCTCATCCAGAACGCTGCTGCCAGGATTCTGACTAGAACCAGAAAATCTGAGCATATCACACCAGTCCTCAGGTCCTTACACTGGCTTCCAGTTACATTTAGGATTGATTTTAAAGTACTTTTACTCGTTTATAAATCTCTAAATGGCCTAGGACCTAAATACATTGCAGATATGCTCACTGAATATAAACCTAACAGACCACTCAGATCATTAGGATCGAGTCAGTTAGAAATACCAAGGGTTCACACAAAACAAGGGGAGTCTGCTTTTAGCTATTATGCCACCCGCAGTTGGAACCAGCTTCCAGAAGAGATCAGATGTGCTAAAACATTAGCCACTTTTAAATCCAGACTCAGAACTCATCTGTTTAGCTGTGCATTTGTTGAATGAGCACTGTGCTACGTCCGAACTGATTGCACTATGTATAATCACTTTCTATTCTTAAATGTTTTCAATTATTTTTAAATCAATTTTTAAATCACTTTGTTTTTATTGTTGTGATTATTATTTTTAATTTCTTGTTATTATTATTTTTAATGACTATTTCACTTCCTTTTATGTAAAGCACTTTGAATTACCACTGTATATGAAATGTGCTATATAAATAAACTTGCCTTGCCTTTCCTATTATTAATAAGCATAAATATGGCATTATAAAACTGATAGCATTTGTTTATGCATCACAATTTTGCATTTATCATCAGCTGTTCAACATTTGTATCCTTATACAAATTGTTAAATTGTTAAAAATGTATTGAATTGTATTAATAATAAATTTGCATATTGTTATTATTATTAAAAAAAAGTGTATATTTAAGAAATTTAATAATCTACGATGGATAAATAATTAATTTTGTTGTAAATATAACCTCTTGATTCTGGTACCCACCTCTGCTAAATATGTTTCTGATCTGCACAGCTCGATTTGCTTCACCTGAATGTCACACATATTACTGGAGAACCATTTGAGCAGGCAATTCACTCGCCTCAACTTATAATAAGAGGGAAAAGTTATTTGGTATGTTCACTGTACCAAAGACCATTTCTGACCCAGGAAAACCCTGTTTAATGTTTCAAGGCAGTCAAATAGATAAATTAAAGGTGTATTTCACCCAAAAATGAAAATTCTGTCATCATTTACTGTCAACCTTTATGATTTTCTTTCTTCCATGAAACAAAAAAGAAAATGTTTTTTGTCCACTGTAATGAAAGGCAATGGAAATCAAATCTAGCTCTATTTTGATCACCATTGACACTCATTATATATGGACAATAACTTTCTTCACAATTTCTTTTGTAACATGGAAAAAAGAGAGTCATGATTTGGAACAACATATGTGTCATGGATTCACCAGGCTCTCCCGCCACACACACACACACACACAGCACTCTTTCACCAGCCTTCTGATGACCATCAACTGCACTCTTCAGCTCATCAATCGGCTCGGCATTAAAGCATTGTTGAATTTTATTATTTTTGTGAGCTTTACACTATTCACACGTTGGATTATTTTATTTATTACAATTTTTCACTTCTGAGAAGTGAAAAGTTTCTACAAATTGTATGTGACTGTTCAGATTTACTGCAGTGAATAAATGCCATTAAAAGATAATAAAAGATAAATAAAAGATTTAAAGTTCAGTGATACTGTTTATTGCTGATTTTAAAGCTTACTTAACTTTAAACAATTCGGATATCTACAATTAAGCATATATACACAACATAAAATTGGCCCCTCTCTATTAATTGTGGCCCCTCTTGTGCCCCCCAGTTGAAAAAATCCTAGAATCGCCCCAGCTGCCGGACCTGAGACTCGAATCCGCGACCTTTGGTCAGACTCTCTATCCATTAAGCCACGACTGCCCCCAAAAAGTGCCTATAAAGTGTTTTTTTAATCAGCCTATTATTATCGATTAATTGACTGTGGTTTCAGTTTGATAAGCGATCCGACCCACTCTTAAAAAAAAAAGATTTGCAAAGGTTTCAAAGCTTCATGGCCATCATAGGCGCGCAACGAAAACATTTGACACAGCCAAAAATCAATTTCTTACTGCGCCACTTGCTGAAGCATAGCCTATAGAATCATCTTCAAAAAAGGACAAATATTACAGTATTTAGAAGTTGTTTAGTTATTCCAACAGAGCATATTTAAAACAGTATTTTCTTTCCTTAGATGTTTGCCGCAGTGTGTTTAGTTTCGGTTTCGTTTTCAAGCGTTTTATTTCACTGCATCATTAGCCTACTAAATGACCATCACAACTCCATGTATAATGCAAACTTAATAGTCCAACCTTGTTGCAAGCAGTCTTGATCGAAGCGTTTGTATTTGCGTCTTGCTGAAAGATGCGATGAAAGCAGAGAAGCTCGAGCTCAAACTCCACGCGTCGCTACAGATGAACTCTGTTTTACAGCGCGACGACAAGACACGAGTTGCACAACTTGCACAAAACCAATATATCCAATCTAGGTTAAAAATATTTTTGTAACACAAATAAAAGACAAACAAGGCGTATATCTATCCAAAATTAAATTAAAACAACAACAGCGAACTTTCAGCGTGTAGATCCTCCTTCCTCCTTCTTTCCGTTGGGCTCCACGTGGATGCTGGAGAAGGAACTTTTTTTTTAACACAACAATCTACACACCAGTCGCGTAGCTACTTTCATCTGTGGCCCACCCAATGAGAAGTTTGTAATTTTCTAAATGGATGTAATTTATTAAACGATACTAATAAACGTCTTATTTCACTGTAACTTTATTTATTAACAATATTAAATGCTTGTTTTCATGGTCAATTACAGGTCGTTTCTTAGTTTTCCCTCTTCCTATAGGTGCATATATCATCATACTCTTGTCAAAATGATGATTCGTCCGTTTATGTTTACGACCTATGTTTACAACGTAAGGATATTATAGTTTGTGAAGTTAAATTTGAAAATAGCCCAGTGAAGCAAACATAAATCAGATCAATTCTTTAAGAACTAAAAGTCTTAGCAATAAATCCGGACCGTCTACAAATGAAACCCGACAGACCACCTGAGGGTGCTGGATTTATCGATTGGAAACTTCTGCACCAAGTGTGTTTGAAACATCATATTAGCATAGGTACAGTGTTTGATCCACTAAACAGATGCCTCCTTTGTGGAAAGAAACACATAAACGTTGTGCTAGATCCTGGTCGCCACAACAAACTGCATAATATGCAGCTGCGCACATTTCTGCGGTCCTCGATGTGCGTGTACATTTGTTACTGTGTTTATTCATCTTTGTTAACCAGCTCAGGCAAATAACAGATACAACTTTTAATTTTAATAATGTCCTATTAGTAAATTTTGAAATGAACATTAATATAACAAATTACTAATGTTAATGCATGCTTTAGAAGTACTGTGTAATGAACCTTGGTGCTGTATTTTTTGTTGGCAATTTGACATGCAGTTTTCATATGCTACACACCTGGCCCACCCAGTTTTATGTAGACCCACCCACTTAAACAATTCTGGCTATGCTAGTGCTACATACATCACAAATATAACTTAAAATTACAATATATGACTTGAAATGATGCAAAGCAATAAAGTATAAACAACCAGAATGCAATACACCGTGATAATGTACTACTTACCAAATATAACAGTTTGGGTAAATAAATTTAAAGTACTTTACAACACATTTACATTCACTTTACAACATATAATAGCCTTTATTTAATAACAATCTCCATTTATAACATTTTTCATACAAACTAAATATACAGAAATGAAGAAAAAAAGTCACCTACATCTCGGATGTCCTAAGGGTCAGTAAATTAACAGCAAATTTTCATTTTTGGGTGAACTATCCCTTTAAAGCTCCAGCTGACAAACATTACATCTGTAATACAACTGCAAAATTCAGTTTAAACTTTGTTTAATGAACTAAAAAAACAAAAACAAGCTAGACAATATTTGTAAATGTTTGTTTGCTAACATTTTATTTCTGTTCACAATTACATCTTTAAAATGAGGCAGAAGTAAAAAAAAAAATGAACCAGGTGTTATAGTAGTAAATAAATGTAAGTGTTACAGTTTATAAAATCAAATCAAGTCACCTTTATTTATAATGCACTTTATACAATACTGATTGTGTTCTAAGCAGCTTTACAGTCAAAAAGGAAAACAGTTTGTCAATAATGCAAGAGGACATTAACAAGTCATTTTTCCAGTTAAAGTCAGTTCATTGATGATTCAGTGTTGACATCATCCAGTTCAGCTCTCTTCCAATCGTGTCTATGCAATCAGCCAAGTGTCCCCAAATAAGCAAGCCAAAGGCGACAGCGGCAAGGACTCAAAACTCCATCGGTGATAGAAACTGAGTAGAAAACCTTGGGAGAAACCAGGCTCAGTCGAGGGGCAGTTCTCCTCTGGCCAGACGAAACCAGCATGGCGTGGTTTAATTCTAGGCTGCAACACAGGTCAGATTGAGCAGAGGACTTGCCTGGTTCTCGTGGTCTTGTCCAGATGGCTGTCAGGGTCTTCGGAGGGGATCTGTCTCTGGAGCTCATCTAGCTGACTGTAGAGGTCGTCTCTAGGTGCTGATTCACCATCTGATCTGGATACGGACTGGATCTGGTGGCTACATTCACCTTGGAATAAGAATGAAACAGACTAATATTAGCATATATGCCACTGAGAACAGTAAAGCACATTACAATTTTAGTAAAAACTCTAAACATTTACACATATTACCTGGAATGAAAACAATAAACTCCTCGTCTTGAAAGTACACACAGTATGTAGTTGCAGTGGAGCGGTCTGGTCACGAGGAACTGATTGGGTTGCAACTGATTGGGTTGCATCTGAAATCTTGCAACGATGACAAAGCACCACTGAAACCTTTGGCCACACGCTGATGGAGAAAGAAAAGTACATTTTAAGTTAAAAAAATGAAATGATGCCTTTTAAATCATTTACAATGTATCAATATCAGTTAAATAAATTTGTGATGAAACATTCCACAATCCATTGCACAACAGGGAGTATTGATGCTGACTGGATTTGTAATAGAACATATACATTTCATATTATAGGACTACCTCAAATAGCATAAAAATAATATCAAAATATAACGCCTGTTGTTGATAAATACCAGTGGTGACGTTTTACAAATTGACTGATCAGTTGTCCCAGTGTTTACTGAATCACGGTCTTCCCCAGACCCAGTGCAGGAACTTGTGTGCACTATCTAGTGATTCACTACCTAGGAAACTAACTGAGACACTTTGAACAGCCTTGTGAAACGATTCGGTTGTTCATTTTTGTTTGGAACGACGAACTTCTCTTCCAAAGCACCATACGTTATTTACAAACCAGTTATTTAGGAGTTCATAAGATCATTTAAAAAGTGTAAGTAAATGATTAATAAACTATTTAAAAGTACATTTATAAATCTTATTATTTAGACACATGATAATAGTTGCTCAGTGTGTTAATAAATGCTTTATTAACACATGTTCCTGCTGAAATTCATGATTAAGTCAGGTAGTTATAAAACATTTAGTAGTTGCCAGCCATCTGTTTTTGTGAGCTCATCTAAAGTGTTACGGAGCCAAGGAGACGAGAGACATGCGGATCCATGTGCGAGCTTTATTTACAAAGGCGTGGTTAGGAAACAAGCAAGGGTCAAACAATGGCAAACAGGTATATCACAGGCAAGGCAAAGAGTCATCCAAAACGGGCATGAGTCAGTCGACAGCGAACCTTATCCAAAGGGGCTTGACAAGAGAGGTAATCCGAAAACGTAAGCAATAGTCCAGGCAGGGGAAAACACAATCCGAAACAGGCAAGGCAAGGCAAGACTAGGAAAACTACAAAAGGCTCTGTAAGGTAGCTAAAGCTAGGGCAGCGATAAGTGCATACAGTACTCGGCAGTGAAAGAGAGGAAGTCCATAGCTTATGTAAGGTGTGTGATTGGCTGCACCTGAGTGAGTGTAACGAGTGCAATGGATTGTGGGAACTGAAGTCTGGAGTGACATGTAAAAGTCTGTGTGGTGTGAGAGTCAATGAAAAGTGAAGACGACATCTGGTGGTGAGTAAATGGAAGTGCTTGGACAGGATTCGTGACATAAAGTGAGGAATGTTTACACTTTGTAAAGCGTTTACAAAGGAGATTTAAAGGCTCATTTATCTTCCAAACAGAAAAGTTAAACAAACACAACACAGAGGGATACAGAACACAGAAATATTTTTTCGAGATGCAAAAAAAAATGCTTGATAAAAAATGGAAAATAAATAAATCAATCAATCAAGTTTACAGTTTTATTTTTTTTTTGCATCTTGAAATAAATATGTCTGAATTCTGTATCCCTCTGTGTTGTGTTTGTTTATTTATTCTGTTAGGAAGATAACTGAGCCTAAATCTCCTTTGTAATAGATATGCTTATAAATCAAGAACAAGGCATTTACAGCTGTATTTATAAACTGCTTAATAATGACAGTGATAAACGCTAAACAATGCTCGGCAGTGAGAGAGAGGAAGTCCATGGCTTATGTAAGGTGTGTGATTGGCTGCAGCTGGTGTAATGAGTGCAATGGATTGTGGGAACTGAAGTCCAGTGTAAGTGTAACAGTCTGTGCAGTGTGAGAGTCAATATGATGGAAGAGCGACCTCTTGTGGTGAATGAACAGAACTTAATAAACCGGATTCGTGACACTAATGATTCATAGCGTGCAGTTATTATAGTGTTACCCACTTCCCATATAACCCGATGTTCTCGTTACATCATAAGAAGAATAGGCAAAACTTAGGATAGAAGCGAAGTTTAAAAATTTTTAAATTTATGTAAAATTTATGTAAAGTAATTAGTATTTGGGGAAAAAGTATTTTAAATTTTCTGAATCCACTGTAAAGCAGCTTTGAAAGAATTTGTATTGTAAAAAAGTGCTATATAAATAAAGGTGAACTGACTTGACTTAACAACGATTCAGACAAGTTGTCGCCTTGGAATTATAAGGTTCTATCTGCATTCTGAGTGGTTTTGAGATATTGAGCTGGTTTTGAAAAATGATATGGGGAACAAGTCTCTTTCCTACATGAAAATGCAGAGACCCTAAATGTACAATATCAAAATCCTCTCAAATTTTTAAATGGGGATTTTTGGAACAGGTCAGATGCAGATAGAACCTTCTAATTCTAAAAAGTCATTTTCCGCTTGGAATCTTGCAAAACATTAATTGAAGCAACAATTTTCAAGAAATACAAATAGTTTTTTTTTAATAATTTGTTTTAAAACATAAAATTAGTGTTGTAACAATGTGTCAACATGTATGAGAGAGGTACATTTAATGCTTTCTTTATCACATTTATTCCATATTTTAGGACAAATAATTTTTTCTTGGTTAAGTTAGGCACAAAGGGCAATACTAAATATTTTGTCCAGTGCTAATGTTAATTTTAGCTAGGATTATAGTGGGTAATTAAACACATTATTGAGGGAACAGTTAAGGCAGCTAACGTTACTCTAATCCATCTGACCAGGACTTTATTCCACAAAAAGCTGCACATGGAAAATGGCATTCTCTTTAAATCAGTATGGCCGAGATAACATGCTGATGTTTATTGTTGTAATTAAGACCCCATCATTTAAATGGTTGACTATTTGAATGTTTGAATGTTGTAAAATTTAAGACATTTTAAGACTTTAAACTGCATGAATATTTCGCCAAACATAACATATTCGGGTCTTTAGTGACCCAGACTTATCCAGCACGAATGGATCTCTAACTGCTGCAATAGAAAACTCTCCTGATATTTTAAGAACATAAAATAAAAAAAGAATAAAATAAGCATACTTCCTTACCTTTTAAAACTTAGAAGGGTTCGATTTGAGCAGATGATTTTACCATCACTGCCATCGTCAGAGCGCATTTCTCCATTATACATTCAGCATCTAGCTCATATTCACGATCTCAATATATTCTCAAAACTATCGTTTTCAGCATCTTCAAAAACAACATTTTGGTCGCTATTCACCACATCCACCATCAAACGACAGTGACACTTATATTTCATTATGTGCAGTAATTGCTCTGCAGTAAAGCCATTCAAGCCAGTTCAATTTTTGCGGATGATTATTTGTTTTATGCATGCGCTAATTATAAGTGAAAAATCAGTCATCGTTATGTTTTAAACAGTGCCACTTTGTGGAATAAAGGTGAATTGCACTTATTGATTATGCAGACATGTAATTATTGTTGTTTAAAGGTCCCATGACATGGTGCTTTTTGGATGCTTTTATATAGGCCTAAGTGGTCCCTAGTACTGTATCTGAAGTCTCTTTCCTGAAATTCAGCCTTGGTGCAGAATTTCAGCCACTACGAGTCAGTCCCACAATGAGCTTTCCTTAGGACATGCCATTTCTGTGTCTGTAGCTTTAAATGCTGATGAGGAGGAGAGAGGCGAGGCAAGGTGGAGGGTGGGTGTGTGGCACAGTTGCCAAGTCCGCATATTATACGCGACTTTGGTCTTCTTTTTTTGTAAAGTTGCGGGAAAAAATCCCTGGTCGTGGGTTGCGGTTTTTTGGGTTTATTTTAAAAAATAAGGTTGCTTGTTAGGGAAATCTGACAAGCAACTTCGTTTCTTTATTAATGTTCGCCATATTCTCCAATGCATTGATTGACCAGTGCAATAATATAAGTGCTGTAGCGTAATTTGCCAAATGTTCCGCCCCCTCATTGGAGAAAAATCACATTCAAAAAGAAGACGCGTGACACTGTAATCCAAGCAATGTTAGAAGTAGACGTAGAGGAGTGGGATGACTTTCTTTTAGCCTAATTTTTATAATGTTTTTGTAATGTATTAATTATCACGGGCTGTAATAAAAAACAAGTAGTCATATCCTAATACTGAGTAAATACATTTGGTTCGAATAGCCTGGTGTGGCAAGATGTCTTAAAATGTATTTCTTTTTTTAACATTTAAATTTAGACCACATTATTAGATTGCCTTTTGACTTCATGAATACACATAAATGACAGCTTAATGATTATTAAAAATATTTTTTATAATATTTTAATATAATATTATAATTTAATATAATATTTTATATAGTTTTGTCGCATTTTGTTTTTTTGTCATTTATTTGATAGTTATGTATACATTATTTTATTTTAAATGGAAGAAAAACCTGTTTTTGACCTCAAAATAAAGCACTTTCCCGCTGTACATGGCTGTGGGGACGAGCAGTTTTGTGGTGCTTGGAATTCCTTATAATTAATTAAAAACAAATATTGCCACATTGATGGCTCAAGAAGGTTTTCTCCATTTTTTCATTTTAAAATATATATATATATATAAAAATTGTAACCAAGTGTTTTTCAAGTGTAATATTTCTGTAAAGGCTAGGGACAGAAAAATGGACATTTCCATAGAATAACCCCTATATATTTTATGCTATAAATATGTGGCTATGTTACAGCTCCCCTTTGAAGCTCTTGTGCTTTTCTCCTTTTTCATCTCTCCAATCCTATTCTGCTCACAGGTGATTGGAGATGAGTTTTGTTCCCACTTTTGTTGCAGTTTGCTAATTTTTGTAAAATAGCTTCTGTTTTTGCTTTTCAGATAAAAGAGTGGTTTCAGTTTAATATGTTGCAGGCTCATTTATTGGTAATAAATAATTGATAATAAATAATATTGATGATAATAAATTATCAAAAAATATATTGGGCTTGTTTTTGAAGCTGCGGTTGCTTATTTGTCTCGCGAGAGTTGGCAACTGTGGTGTGTGGCCTTAACCAGCTTGCGCTACCATGCGCTAATGTTGACGGTGGATGTATAGCAATGGCTCGTATTGGCTCGGACACACAGTCCTTCAAGCTTTTCAGTTTGACCCAGAATCTGATCCGGATGGAGAAGCACCGGATGAAGAAGTTGCAACTCAGCGGCTACAGCCATCTCCGAATGGTTAGTTTAAAATACTGTGTCTGGATACGGTACTTTAGTTGGTTTGTTTATGTATGCTGTTACAGTTATTATCATGTAGCTAATGCTAGCCATAGGCTAGGATGAAGGAACTAAAAAAATACTTCGGTGTTCATTTGTTCATCCAAACACTGAGCAACTGCCATGCTTTGCTCGTTTAAGCCATGATGTCTCTCGAGGAAAAAAAAATATTGCACTCGCCTCGCACGGTAGTAGCTCATTTTCTCATGGGCGGGCAAAGCAGAGAAAGGGGAGGTAACCTTTCCCCGTATTACGACATAAAGGGAAGATTCCAGATTGGGCCATCTGAGTTCATTTTCTCAAAGGAGAAGCAGGATACCCAGGGCTCGGTTTACACCTATCGCCATTTCTAGCCACTAGGGGACCATAGTGAGGCTAGGGGAACTCATATTAATGTTAAAAAACCTCATAAAGTGAAATTTTCATGCCATGGGACCTTTAATGTTTAATCTTTCCTGCTGTTACGGAGCAGTCCGGCGACATGACAAAGAACGTTGATCCTGATTGGTCCTCTTGCATGCATTCGAAGTGCTGATTGGCAGATTCACAGATAGAACCTTGTAGAAGCAAGTTAGAGTTCGACTTTGTAGATATAACCTTTTTGTTTTCTAAATAAAAAGTCCTAAAATGTAGAAAACTTAAAAAAAAAACATCACATAATGCAAGTAAGTTGTCACAGAATAAGAATATGTGAATAACTCAATTTTGACAAATGTCAGATAGAACCTTATAATTCCAAGGGGATGAAGTGTTAACAAATTATAACCGATGTGCAAGCTTGTAGGCGGTGATAGCCTTGTGGGCAGCATGCCGATCATGGGCGGCTCCAGCACCCCCCAGAAAAACCAAAGCACCTCCATAGCACCCCCAGAAAACATGAAATAAAATAAAAACATTTGACTTATTACACATGCATAAATACTGCAATGCAATACAACGTGATTTGCAGTCGCACGTAATGTCAGCATTTTATTTTAAACATGGATCGGTTCCTTGTGCCAAGGCCTGCCCCAGACTAAAGATTTTTCTAGTCAACTAGTCGCACGTTTATGTTAAATTGATTAGTATAATAACTTACTAAACCATCATTAAATATGGGCATTTAGGCGTATTATTCCGCGCTCAAACACATGCATAAAGCTTGCCGCAAAGCACTGGCTAAAGTGATGATTAAGAATGCATCGGGGAAAAAGAAGACATTTTAATTATTTATTAATAAACTAGTGCTTTCTCAGACTCGCCATCTCCACAGTGGATGTGCCTTTAATAGAGCTTGTTCATTGTTGTGACGCGCTCCATTCATGGAGACTGCATGAGATGACAGAAAGCACATCCAAAAATGACGGGAGTATAAGCTCTTTCCACAAGAAAAAAAATTAATAAAAATGATTGCATGCGTGCCCCCATGTCATACAGTAGGCTAAGCGCGATAATACTCCCATATTCCTCATAAACATTTGAAATGCGCTTATATAGTGATTTTATAATTAATTTAGAAAAATAATAACAATAACAACCTGTTTTGGTCATATTTACTATTAATCAGCACCTGCATTCAAAATTCTCTGGCGCCGCCCCTGGCGCCGATACACAGCATCGTTGCACTTTGTGTTCCGAGTTCGAATCCCAACTAACAATATAAGTTTATCTATTATAATTGCCCATTATTATATTAGTAACGGTAAACTAAATGAAAATATACCAAACTTTGAACAATTTTAAATCAATGTTGAAATATGTTTTGAA
The DNA here is from genome assembly GCF_012432095.1 of Onychostoma macrolepis. Lineage (NCBI taxonomy): Eukaryota > Metazoa > Chordata > Actinopteri > Cypriniformes > Cyprinidae > Onychostoma > Onychostoma macrolepis. The sequence continues at coordinate 12,486,744 of NC_081157.1, read as the reverse complement.
ACAACATCAAACAGTTAAAAACTTAAAATCAAGGAAAACAGCTGTTTGATATGTACAAGGTTTTGTTTTGTTTTGTTTCGTAAAATGATTTTCTGTCTTTATTTTATTAATTTATTTTTGTTTGTTTGTTTGCTTGCTTTCTCATTACCCCTGACATATAAGCTAGTTGTTTTGCTTTATAAAGTTTTAAATATTTTAAAGCCTTTTTTTTTTTTTTTTAATAACTCTGTGTTCGTCTGAAAGAAAAAAGGCATATACACCTAGGGTGGCTTGAGGGTGAGTAAATTATGGGGTTATTCTCATTTTTGGGTGAACTATCCATTTAAGACTCTCTCTTTGGCTGTTGCATCACGTCTCCCTGTTTTTCATAGGTCTGCTCAATGCCCATTACATTTTAAGGTGCTGTCAGGTTACAAGCAATTTTTATTTGAAAAATGTGAACTGAAACTTACTTTGTCAACTGACTGTTGAAGTAAAAATAAAGCAAATTTTTAACATGTTTGTGAAGAATTAAAATTTCAGTAAAAGTATCTTCACACACTGTCATTGTATTTATTGTTTTTTATGATTGATCACTTCTGGGAAATGCATATAGTCAAAAGTATGTGGACACCCAATAATTTTCAATATTCTTATATACACACACACACACACACACACATATATATATATATATATATATATATATATATATATATATATATACACGATATGTACATATATTTCAAGCTTTGGCAATATTGTATTTTTACAGTCATGCCAATAAAGCAATATTGAATTGAATTGAAATTGAATATATACAGTGCCCTCCACTAATATTGGCACCCTTGGGAAGTATGAGCAAAGGTGTCTGTGAAAATAAATCTGCATTGTTTATCCTTTTTATCTTTCATTCAAAAAATTCCAACCTATCATTGAAGTAAAACAATTGAAAGTGGGGGGAAAATCTCATTGTGAAATAAATGCTTTCTCTAGTTCATGTTGGCCACAATTATTGGCACCCAATTATTGCAACATCCTCTTCCCAGGGTAACAACTCTTTTTATAGGAGAGTTTTCTCCTCTAATGCCTGAAGAGTTTGGAGAACACCTGATTAGATATACAGAATCTCTCCATATCCTTCAGATTCACAGCTCCATGTTAGTAGTACTTCTCTTCAGTTCACCCACTCATTTTCTGTAGGGTTCAGGTCAGAGAACAGGGACAGCCATGGCAAAAGCTTAATTTTGTGCTCAGTGACCCATTTTTGTGTTTATTTTGATGTTTGTTTTGGATTGTTGTCCTGATGGAAGATCCATCCTCTGGCCATTATAAGATTTCTAACAGAGGTAGTCGGGTTTTGATTTTTTATCTGTTGGTATTTGATAGAATCCATGATGCCATGTGTCTAAACAAGATGTCCAGGACCTCCGGCAGAAAAACAGGCCCACAACATTAAAGATCCAGCAGTATATTTAACCGTGGACATGGGGTACTTTTTTTATCCCTGTTTGTACTAAACTCATCTGGTGGGTTTGCTGCCAAAAAGCTCTTTTTTTCAGTTTCATCTGACCATAGAAGCCAGTGCCATTTGAAGTTCCCGTCTTGTCTGACAACTGAATTTGCTGGAGTTTGTTTTTGGATGAGCTAGGGGAATTTTCTTGAAACCCTCCCAAACAACATGTGGAGATGTAGGGGATGTTTGATATATATATTTAAGTTTCTGACCCCAAGACTCAACTAATCTCTACAATTCTCCAGCTGTGGTCCTTGGAGAGTCTTTGGCCACTCAAACTCTCCTTCTCACCGTGCATTAGGACGATATAGACACACGTCCTCTTCCAGGCAGTTTCATAACATTTTCTGTTAATTGGAACCTCTTAATTATTACCCTGATGGTGGAAATGGGGATTTTCAATGCTTTAAGTCTTTTCTTGCAGCCATTCTCTATTTTGTGAAGCTCATTTATCTTTTGCTGCAAATCAGAACTATATTCTTAGGTTTTACTCCTTGTTATGGATGATTAAGGGAATTTGGCCTTTGTGTTCCTCATATTTATAATCCTGTGGAACAGGAAGTCATGGCTGGACAATTTCATGCTCCTAGTAACCCTGGTGTGATAAAAAATGTAAATATGAATGGGAATATACTTCAGATATATTTTACTCATAAGAATGTCTAGGGGTGCCAATAATTGTGGCCAACATTCATTGGAGAAAAACATTTATTTCATCATGAGATTTTCTCCCCACTTTCTATTGCTTTACTTCAATGATAGGTTAGAAGTTTATGAATTTTTTGAGTGAAAGATCAAAAGGATAAACAATGCAGATTTATTTTCACAGCCTCCTTAATATGAGTTCCCCTCATATTTAACATTAATATGAGTTCCCCTAGCCTGCCTATGGTCCCCCAGTGGCTAGAAATGGCGATAAGTGTAAACCGAGCCCTGGGTATCCTGCTTCTCCTTTGAGAAAATGAAAGCTCAGACGGCCCAATCTGGAATCTTCCCTTTATGTCGTCATACGGGGAAATGTTACCTCCCCTTTCTCTGCTCATATTTAGCAAGGGTGCCAATATTAGTGGAGGGCACTGTATATATTGTATATACTGTAATATATTGAAATAATTATACAGCCTTTATGAACTTAAACTTGACAATATTTGCTAAGTTTAATATAGTCATTACTAAACCATTTTAAAGATGTTATTCACCCTGAAATCATATACATTTATAATACACTGATCAACAGCAACAGAGAAAAAGCAACATAATCTTGGACTCTGCATTTCAAAAAATAAATTTTCTTAAAGGGGTCATCGGATGCAAAATTCACTTTACATGTTGTTTGAACATAAATGTGTGTTAGAAGTGTGTGTTTTTTTTTTTTTTTTAAATACCTATTTTAAAATCCTCTCTCAAATCAGGCTGTTCTGAGGTTCCTGTCAGAATGACGTAGTTCTGCACAGACCTCTCCCACGATAGTTGATTGAGCTGTGAGCTGTCCGCCATCGACTCCAGTGCAGGGGAAGACAAGATGTCTCAGATTAAGCGATTGAGGATGTAATAATGAATATAGCAGTCATCATTTACTCCTGACATCTGAGCCGCTGAAGACGCAGAGGATTAAGGTTACTTTTGTTTTTAAGGGAATGCGCTGATCCACGATCTGCCTAAATGCGTCTTATGTTCGGACGAATCATTAGTGATCCAGCTTCATCTACAGAAGAAATGAGTATAAGGTTTTTTTTTTTTTATGAATCTTTGCAAATCGCCTTTCCTAATATGTGCTAGTTAGCAAGTTTCGCGGCTGAAGTTTACAGTCTGCTCTTCACCCCAAGGAAGAGAGGGGTGGGCGAGCAGAGCTCATTAGCATTTAAAGCAACATGGACTAAAAAACAGCTTAATGAAAACGGAGCTGATTTTGACAGGGTAAAAAGGGTGTTTTTTACACTACCATTGAGAAATTTTTACCAAGCTATGTTATAGACTTTTCATGAAGACCCTAAAGAATCATATCAACTCCTTTAAGTGGAAAAAAAACCCTAAATGACATCCTGTTATGTCCTTCAAGATTTTTAATTCGATTAGACTAGGGGAGAAAGGGACAATAACACTTTGAAAGTGTGTGTGCATATGGGTGAATGGTAGCAGGCAAAAAAAGGAGAAAAACTTTTCAAAATGCACTCAATTTATTGTCTCACGTGTACAGTGCTCAAGTGAAAAGGTGACTACAATATTTACAGAAAACGAATAACAAACAGTGAATAACAGAACAGTGGTGGGAAGGGGAGCACGAGAGGAGCCAAATAAAATAAATAAATAAAACAAAACACAGCTAACTATTTTTAACAAACTAAACTAACTACCAAAAATATATATTTTTTAATATACTGTATATATATTTGTATGGGGTTTTAAGCATTTTTTATAGATAGGACAGTAGAGAGAGACGTCAGGAAAGCACAGGGTGGAGCGGGATCGGCAAAGGACCTGGAAATGGGAATAGAACTCAGGTTGCCGAGGGCTCTGTATGTCGACGCACTAACCACGAGGCTATTGGCGACGACACCAAAAAGAAAATGCAGAAAGAAAAGATTTTCGGCATAGAAACGCCCTAACTAAACTACCCGACCTAACAAAAAAACAGTGGAAAAAACATACAGAGGGAGGCACTCTCTCCAAAACCTAGTGCGTCTAATACAGAAGGGGAAAATGTCCTTTGTGTTACACAATGTATGTCACGCGACCTACTTACCTGCCTACATCTTCCCAGCCTCAAACACAACGTGATAACTGGAAAGACTGAATAGTAAAATGCAACTATACACTGTACAAATCAACAACAAAAGGACTTCTATCAGGTATTAAGCACACGTAAAACAAAAAAAGCGCAACAAATCACACACAACGTCGTATATAACACATTCTATATGGTTGTATCCTGTTTAATGATTATGATTCTGCTATAATAATTATGATAGCAGAGAGATGTTGGTCACTAGTTGTTAACTGGCTGTTGTTAATGTAGTAATTTAGCTCTTAATTTTGCTTCTTAGGGAATTGGATCTGACCGATCCGTTTGTTGACTTGATTAAATTGATCTGATTCAATTTTTAGAATTTACACTTTATCAACTAGACATCCAGCGTCTTAGTCGACTTTAGTGTATCTTATCAATTTTGTTTTACTACTCGTGGCCAACAATAATTCGAACAAAATGATGATTTTACCATGAGCAAGGTAACACGAGAGCTGGGCTATGTTTAGACTTTAAATTTACACAACACGAGACAAGGATTCTTTATGGAACAGACTTTATTTGAGAATCTACTCTAATACATTAAACTAACCTACCAAACACATGGAACTAAAATCAATGAACACACACGCACACACACACATACTGAAGATGAGATTTATGGAGTTTGCATGAAGTTCCCAAAATTCTAGTACTAGCTGCTAGTTCTTTAAATTCAACCTGAGAAGACTCATAAAGCAGAGATTTCAGCCTATCATTACTGCAGTAGGATTGATTCGCCCAGTTCAGCAAGAGATGATGATTTGTTTGTTACGTTCAAGTTTACAGCTGACCTTTTGTTTTCCTCCTCTGGCTGAGGTCAGGGAATCCCGGGCTGTGGATTGGCTGCTGATGCGGTCGTTGGCTGACATATTTCTGGGAAAGCCCTCTGGTGATTGGTTAGTTTCTTTGTGACGTGATGACGCGCTGGAAGTTCTTCGGAGAGTCTGTTTGCAAAGACTAAGCTTTGAAGATTTCTGCAGTCACGAAGTTTGATGAAGTGTTTGTAGTTCTGGAGTCTCGCTAGACTGATGTTACGGCTGTGAGTGCTTTGTAGCGCAATCAATAAGGCAGAAGAGCCAAAGATCGAGAGAGCAAGCAAGCGAAGGCTGTGTGTCACATAGTTTTAAGCGGGCTGATTTGGAACACCCCAGAGGTGATTGTCCCAACTGATGCGGTTGCAGGGCTTAGCCACGCCCCGCACGGTTCCTTTTCCGTGCATACATTATATGCTAATCAATTTATCACGTGGAGAAAATGTCCAAAAGACTTCGCCGACACCTCTACAAAGTGTTGTAATCATGCATATTATACCGAAAATCAACATTTCATTCACACCAAGTTATTGTTAATAAATCAATAAATGAAGGCAAAGATTATAATATCATAGGTTCCAATAACATATCAAACAGAAAGCATATTATTTGGGAGTATATTGCTCTAATACTTTAAATGATTTTAAATGATTGTCTTTTAAAATCGTCATGCAAGGTTCTGTTTCTTTTGTTGTAAGAGAAAAGAACACGGGTCAGCATGTAAAAAAGAGGAGAGGGAGAAAGCACGTGTTCAGAGGTCAGGGAAGTGTCACAAGGTGTGGTGATTCTCCCAGCTCCCAAATCTGCCCATTTGTGTTTATTTGGTTATTGATTTATGCTGATGCTGGGTTAAAGTTGCACTGCACATTTGGTCCTTTAATGGCCTCAGACAGAGGGAGTCCTTTATTCCTTTGGTTGATTTGAGTCACGTTATCACTGTCTTAGTGTTTTACAGATCTGGAGATTGTCTTCTAAATCACCCTTTTTCCGGGGTCTCTTACAAGGGTGCGGGCGAAGCTGATCCGCAGGGGGACAATCAACCATTTGTGCGGACATAGTTGCAAAACAAGAGGGGTCCTCTCTTCTCCTGATTGAATTAAGTCTATCACTGCTTTGAGTAGATAATGACGAGGTGCTGACAGGAACTGACTCAGAATATTGACGTCACATGATAGTGATGATTAGTTTAACCTTGTGATGAGTTGATTCAATGGCGTATCTGTGTCTGATCGATAGAAATCCTACAACAGAATCAAATATCAACTTCTGTCCCAATCGTGCCATTTCCTTGTCACGTTATATCCTAATAAATTACTATTTTGTCTTTTGCTTTCTGAAGTTTAACGGTGATGTTCTGTAGCTGATGAATGAATTTCTTCATTTCAACAATGAATTTTCCAGCCTTTGATGTCATCCCACTTTCGTCTATTTCTTCATCTATGGGTGTTTCTGCTAGTTTGTTCATGTCTTTGAGCACACTGGTATTTTTGAAAACTGAGATCATAGCAAGCACAAAGTTAAATCTGCCAAAATCTGCTTCTAGTGATGCAGTTGAATGCATATTTGCAGATATCTGTGCAGTCAATTCAACAACGTCTTCTATCTGTATGATGTCTTGGTCTTTCAATATTTTCTCAGTATTCTTAATTTCGTTCATCTTTTCAATCATAGGCTTGATTTTATCCTGAAATTTTTTCAGTTCAGCTTCAATGTCTTGTCTTAATTTTGTCATTTTCTGCATTTTATTAGAGCTGCTTATTCCACTGAAAAATCTAGCAGCTCTTGGCGCCAGTATTCTTATGACAACAACATAAGCAGCAGCAGCAGCAAGAAGAGAAGTTCCCAGAGTAAATGGAGCTGCAACTATTCCTGCAACCAGAGCAACACCTTCGCTGATTCCCAACCTTCCTGCATGTCTGGAGTCTTCAGTAGAACGTCTGTAATCTTCTTCAAATTCTTCGATAATACTGTGCAGTCTCTCTGTGCACTGTTGGAGTTCATGGTGATCTCTCTCGTAGAGCTCAATAAATTCATCTCTGAGACGACTGACTCCAGCTCTACAGAAAAGAAATTAGTTTATAATTATGGAACAATTTGTAATATAAATGTTTTATTAATGGTAAACATATTAGTTGATATGCAGATGACATTGATAATATGTTATTTAATTTTATTTCAACAGTACATATATTAAATAATTTAAACTATTTATTAATGTTGCGTTATAATATGAAGAATGTCATGTTTGTTTAAACACCCAGTTATGGCAATCTTCTGAATTAATGAATAACAATGTTCTCTCACATTATTTCGAGAGGTTCATCCAAGCTCTTGCGCCGGCAGTGATGAGTGGATGATGCCACTGCTGCTGCAATTACATAACACAAGTGAACCATTATAATGTGCATCAGAACCTCAGGATCTGCTTTTGTCCCGAGTCAAGAAACGGGTTGAATTGTTAATGACCCCTTACATCCTCCATTCAGTCTATTCAGACTTTTACCTTCTGTCTGTTACAGACTGGTTAACATGAGAACTGTCAGATTTCAGACTAATTTTTTTTTGAAGCTATAAACATTTTAAATACCATTTGACTTGTACATTCATATTATCTTTATTTTCCATCTTGTGTTAAACCATAAGGTTATTATGTTTAATATTTTTTGTTGTCTGCTAAGCAATGTATTTGGTACCTGCAACTACATTGCACATGTGTGCCTCGTACTGGTCACAATACTTGGCTAATAAAGTTGATTAAATTCTTGTGATTCCTAATATGGATTCCTTATTTTATATTAAATTGATTTAGAAATATGATATGTTAAGTAATGTCATAATGGTACTTTGGAAAGTGAATTATTTTCTCTGTTATATCAGCATCATTTCTGCTTTTTCATCTTATGTTTTCAGACTTCTTGCATTTATTAATTTTTATCAGTACTGCAATTTTCAAATAGGTTAAATTTTTGCCCACCTAATTCCATGACGTGACGTAAAGCCCCATTGTTCTTCCTCTCTTCTCCAGCTTTCCTCATATCCTCCAGGTTCTTCATCCATTCATCTTTTCCCTCCTTCTTCAGTCTGGGAATCAAGAAATCCAGATGTTGAAGAGTGAAAGCGCTGTCTGATTTAAGTGTAATCTTAGGCAGAATCATGATGATCATATAAGCTTCATTCAGCAGGTTGGACTTTTCATTTTTAATCTTCTCAAGATCGCTCTTCACTTTTCCTTCTATTTTTGTTTTATTCTCCGACTCTGTCATGTTTCTTTCATGTTCCTTTGTAATGTTTTCAAAAATGTCCTTTTGAAAGCTGGTTTTAGGCTTTTCACCAGTGTGTTCATCCTGCTGTTTCAGGTCACCAAATGGCAAAGTGATAGTCTTTGTCTTTGTCACATATTTTTGGTTCTCTCTAAAATGTTTGCTGTAATGACACTTTCCTGTACACACAGTGCATTGATTGTTTTTCATGACTGAACACTTTGAAGGTTCTTCATCTGAGCAGCCCCATTCATGACAGTTTTCCTCACAGTCGGAGCAGCAGGTTGCATTTCTGTTCCACCACCATTCATTTTCAGTGGAGACTTTCTCTTTCACAGCTGTTTTGACTGTAAACTGAAAGTTTTCACATCTCTTAATCTTGTCTCTGTTCTGTCTGAGGGCTTCTTGAATCTGATTAAGTTCTTCAGTTTTTAACTCTTTTTCACTGATTCGTTCCTTCAGATTGTCGACACAGGCCTCGAGTCGTCTTCGCTCTTTCAGAACATCTAATGTCATCTGAACACTTTTTCTGTTCATTCTACCCAGAAGTGTGAAGAACTGATTCATGCTTCTCTCTCCCATTTCCCATGATGATCTGTATATGTGCTCATACTCTTCATCTCTTTGCTGTTTTTGCTGGTTGTTGAATAAGAAGTTAACAGGTCTATTTCTCTCATCTCTTCTGCAGGGTATTGCTGCTGTTTTAATGGCATTAAAAGCATCTGTTGGAGGTCCTCCATCTGAATGTGTGAATAGAAACACTATGTTCTCCTCTATATCTCTACCAAACAGAGACAGAACTGAGTGAAAGATGTAAAACTCTTTGTCAGAGAGTCGATTCTGCGACGCCTTCATCACTAAACACACTACATCAATATTATGAATCCCATCCTCATCTGAAAATAATCTGATCAGATACTCAGAAATTTCTCTATCTTTCTCGTGTTCTTCAGTGTTTCCGTATCCTGGAGTGTCAATGATGGTCAGAGATGTTGGGTTTTCTTCAACGAACACCTCATAAACTGTGATCTGATGTGCCTGGAATTGTGATTCATCTATATCTTCTTCTGTGATTTGATAAAACTCTTGATCTTCAAACTTCACTCCCAGTATGTAGTTGATCATGGTGTTGATCATGGTTGTTTTCCCAGCACCGGTTTCTCCCACCATCAGTATGACTTTGTTCTGCTTGTTTCTGTCTTTTTGTCCATATGTCCATCGCCTGACCTTTCTGTTGGTCCCATCAATATATTTTATTTCTGTTTTAATTTCATAAAGCGCTGGAGGACCTGGATTTATAAGTGTGGCATTGTGACGTGATCTGCAACAAAGAAATAATTAATATAGCATCAAGATGAGATTATCTCAATCCCTTATTATACTGCATAAAAGATAAACACAAATGCAAAAGTATCTGAAACACGCTCAAAATAATGTTGTACTTGGTTTTATTGTCCTGTATTTTGTGCTCTCTGACATTTTCTGATCATACTTAAAATTGTGTGTGCCTGTGGCCCACCCAATGATAAGTTTGTAATTTTCCAAATGGATGTAATTTATTAAACGATACTAATAAACGTCTTATTTCACTGTAACTTTATTAATTAACAATATTAAATGCTTGTTTTCATGGTCAATTACAGGTCGTTTCTTAGTTTTTACTCTTCCTATAGGTGCATATCATCATACGCTTGTCAAAATGATGATTCGTCCGTTTCTGTTAGTCCCACCCACAATGCTATGTTTACGACGTAAGGATATACTAGTAAAATGCACGCGTTTGTGAAGTTAAAAATGAAACCCGACAGACCACCTGAGGGTGCTATCGATCGGAAACATCTGAACTAGGGTTGTGCCGATAGACGATTGTATCGTGTATCGACGATAGTCAGAATTCTGACTCGCGAGTTTTCTCATCATAAACAACAAAGTGCAAATGTATGTGCGATGTAAGTATAAGAGATTTATTATCATACGGTGTAGATTCACTGATTATAACGGGAGTGTTTTTGATGATGTTCTTTGGTAATGTAATTCTTTGCTTGTTTTCTGTAAGTTAGCTGCTTTTTGAATAACTGAGAAAATGTAAGCATTAGTAAATTACGATGTTTCTATTAATTTGTTATCATGTTAAATACAAATTCAGTCATATTAGAAACATTAGGCTGCTTTTAGCTTTACGCTGGAGTTGGTTCACTTTCCGGCAATGAAACAAAGTAAATAATTATTTAAATAAATTAGCACGATAATATCATGTATCGGCGATCTCACAGGCTGACGATAGGACGATATGAAAATTGAGCATATCGCCCAACACTATTCTGAACCAAGCGTGTTTGAAACATCATATTAGCATAGGTGCAGTGTTTGATCCGCTAAACAGATGCGTCCTTTGTGGAAAGAAACACATAAACATTGTTGTGGCGACCAGGATCTAGCACAAACTGCATAATTTGCACCTGCGTACATTTCTGCGGCACTTGATGTGCGTGAACTGACAGAGACGTTTGATTATGAAATCATCAGCGAAGCCCCGTTACACACTGAGGTAATGCTTTTTAATAAACTTCCATTAGCTAAACAGCTCAGATACAACTTTTAATTTTAATAATGTCCTATTAGTAAATTTTGAAATGAACATTAACATAACAAATTACTAATGTTAATGCATGCTTTAGAAGTACTGTGTAATGAACCTTGGTGCTGTATTTTGTGTTGGTAATTTGACATGCAGTTTTCATATGCTACACACCTGGCCCACCCAGTTTTATGTAGGCCCACCCACTTAAACATTTCTGGCTACGCTAGTGGTGTGTGTCCTGTTTTTCTCTGCTCTCCTTTCAGCTTTCTGTGATTTCTTTAATAAATGTTGCAGTTCGGATCTCATGTAAATTAGGGCGGGCTTAATCACCACCATTGGTCCATTAGTTCTAGATTGACAGCTCTTCCTCCAGCCAATTTTTTGTCTCCACCATGAGAGGTTTGAGTTCCATGGCAGATGACACTTATGGGCTTGTCAACGTAGCGTGTCAACGCAGGCCATAAATAGATGCATGAAATGTGCATCATCCGCTTCTTTGTCTTCAGAAGCTGCATGTTTGTTGAGCATGGGTCTACATCTTCAAAGAAATTGTGTTGTGTGTGTGAAATCATTACAAGAAATTGAGGTCTGAAAACGGTCAACGATTCAACTTAAGTCTAAAGCGTAACTTATGGATTCGTAAGTCAAAGCCATATGACCGTTTAGCCAGAATGAGAGCCTTTTTAAAAAAAAAAAATTAAAAAATGAATTGTTCTTACACAAATGCATTGATTCGTTTCAGAAGGCCTTTAGTAAGCCCCGGAACCATGTGGAGTACATTTTATGATGGATGTATGCACTTTTTTGAGCTTCAAACTGGCAGCCAATCACTACCATTATAAAGCTTGGAAGGGCCATGATGTTTATTAATATAATATAGGACAATATTAATATAGGATAAAGAAGAAAGTCACATACACCTAGGATGGCTTGAGGGTGAGTGAACTATGAGATCATTTTAATTTTTGGATGAACTGTCCCTTTGGGGCAATCGTTATGCATGCTTTTTTTAAAGCAAGTCTAATTAATTATATGCTTTAGGGCACCAAACAGGCCAATTCCATCCAAAAATATGATATCTCTGTCAGATTTTGTGACAGCATGGCAACCACTACCCAGTGTCACTCAGTGGGTCATAAATACTATCAGAAATGGTTACAGAATTCCATTTGCATCCCGTCCACCTGGAGTGTGAATCTTTATGCACCTCACAATCTGATCCAATTCTGATTCTAGGATTCAGGATCCGATTCTCAAAAACAAATCTACTTTTTTTCATGTATTGATTAGTTTACGGACTTAAGAAATCTTAAAATAATAATGATTTAATTACATATGTACAGTAATTATAAGTACTATTTAAAATAACTACAAATTAAAATGTTACAATAAATAATGAAATAAAAATTGCTTCAAAACATAAAAGCTTTGCTCTTTAAATAAAGAGCAAAGACAAATTACAAGTGATAAACAAAGTGCTTTCAGTATGATCATCTTAACATTTTTCATTCAAGTGCTGTGTGAGTGATTTTTCTCTCTTAGCTTGACTGTTGTTTGATTATTACTGGGTAGTGACGTCAAATGGTTGCACCGATTTTGGCTCCGTTATGTTGATCCCCCTGTGTTACAAAAATGTTATCTGTTTTCAATTTGAGCCAGAGCGCAAAATTACTGAGGATGAAAACATTTAAGACATTCAGTATAAATTAAATAAAAAAGAACAAGATCAGAGGGTTGAGGAGGCAAGAGTGGGGCAAAAATGGATGATGTCTCTGGCTTTCGCACCAGAGGAAACTTCATAATTCCTAGAATTATTGGCTGAAGTACCCGCTTTTTAGCATGTTTGCATATCAGGAACTAGGAACAATTTTAGTTCTAGGAACTCCTTTTACAGGAACTAAATTACGTAAGTGTACACTGACTGGACAAACACATACGAAACACGGGCAGTCTTAAAAATATATGTAAAAATATTTATTCTAAGAATGTGAAAAACAGCAGTAACAGCATTGAGCTGTTGTCTGCAGCACTATTATTTTCTCTCTGCACTACTTTTTGCTCTTTCAGTCATATAAATGATGTGTTTACAGTCCATCTCTGTTATCAAGTTATCTCTGTTAAAGGTGACTGGATGAAATTTTCACTTTTGTAAATTTTTCTCTTTCCATGGCGACGCGTCATTATTGTCAAGTGACACACCGCAGCGATAATAACGTCTCGGTTACGTACGTAACCCTCGTTCCCTGATGGAGGGAACGGAGACGTTATGTCGTGACGACATAGGGGATTTACTTGGGAGCCCCAATCATCTCTGATTTAAGAGAAAACGCCAATGAATATTGGCTAGTGGATTTTGCATACCTGCGCCACTCCCCGTGCACACGGGTATAAATAGGCGGCAGGTGCATCCACTCATTAGGTTTTACGCTGAGGAGCCGAGAACGAGTCCCTGGCAACCAGCGATGGTTCGAGATTGTGGCATGGGGACATAACGTCTCCGTTCCCTCCATCAGGGAACGAGGGTTACGTACGTAACCGAGACGTTCCCTATCTGTCGGTCACTACGAGTTATGTCGTGACGACATAGGGGTCCTATGGAAAGCGCCACAACCTGAACCCCGTCACAACCTTGTGGCATGCAGATGCTGACAAGCGAGCGCGTGACAGACAAATGCCATGCGAAAGGTCACAACCTTCCCATCGCCCCAGCGCAAATTCGCTAACCTTGGTGCCCGCAGGGACCACTGAGTACATCGCTGCTGGAGATAGCCAAGCCGCTGTTCCTTTCCCCACAGAAGTCGGAAGGGATTTCGACCTTCAATGAAAGATAGCTTCAAGTCTTTCCTATTTGTTGTTACAGCTTGGCAGTAACGACGGGAAGCGAGCCTTCCAGAGAAGGGCGCCACGGAGGCCACATCCTGCCCAAGGGAGGTAACATGTGGAGACACTGATATGGACTGACCCAGGCCTGGGGCAGTACTACATATGACTGGACCCTGGGGCAGATCCTACCTAGGGGTAGGGAGGAGAGCTGCCAGCAGGGCCTGACAGAGGACTCTGTCAAAGGGAAGACACGGGTTTACCGTGAGGGAAACCTTACCGTGGTATAATACACGTATGGGATTACCCGAAGGAATCAAGCCATACGGACACCTAGCCCAGTACAGGGGCTGACCGGAGACCCGGGCAAGCTAACACAAGTACTGGGCCTGGCGTCAGACTGCTCCGCCCAGTCTGACTGCCGGGGTGCTGGAGGAACTCCACCAGGGTTCGCCGTCCGGGAACTGAACTGGAGGAGGAAAACGGCGCCGTATCCCCGGTGAGGGGAATGGCGCAGCAAGCGTGACACCGGCCAGCTCTTCCCGCCACTTACCTGTTACCCAACACACGGAAGAAACTGGCTCGGCGGAGATTGTAAAATCTCGCGAAGGTGTTCGGTGTCGCCCAGCCCGCAGCTCTACAGATGTCCGCCAGAGAGGCGCCGTGCGCCAACGCATAAGAGGAGGCAACACCCCGTGTGGAGTGAGCCTTCACCCCCAGGAAGCACGGCTCGCCTTGGGATTGGTACGCCAAGGCGATGGCATCCACTATCCAGTGGGCCAACCTCTGCTTGGAGACAGCCTTCCTTTCTGCTGACCTCCGTGGCAGACAAAGAGCTGCTCAGAGCTTCTAAAGCTCTGGGTGCGGTCCACGATATGCGCAACGCTCTTACGGGACACAGCAACGCGAAGGCTGGATCTGCCTCCTCCGAGGGCAGCGCTTGCAGGTTCACCACCTGATTGCGGAAGGGTGTGGTGGGAACCTTAGGCACGTATCCAGGCCGGGGTCTCAGGACAACGTGAGAGTAGACCGGCCCGAACACAAGGCACTCTTCGCTCACCGAAAATGCTTGGAGGTCCCCGACCCTCTTGATGGAAGTGAGCGGTCAGGAGCGCTGTCTTAGCAGACAGGAACTTAAGCTCAACTGAGTCCAGCGGCTCAAAGGGACCCCTCTGAAGCCCAGCCAGGACAATAGAGAGATCCCAGGGGGCATCAGGGGTGGCCTAGGAGGTTCAACCTCCTGGCACCCCTCAGGAACCTCACGATGAGATCGTGCTTTCCCAGGGACCGGCCGTCCACTGCATCGTGATGGGCCGCAATAGCAGCCACATACACCTTCAAGGTGGAGGGTGACAGCCTACGCCCAACCTTTCTTGCAGGAAAGAAAGCACTACTCCAATCGTGCATCTTCGGGGTCTTCTCGTGAGAAGAACACCAGTTTGCGAACAGACTCCACTTCAGTGCATAGGCTTGCCTTGTTGAAGGAGCTCTAGCCTGAGTGATGGTCTCTACCACAGTCGGTGGGAGACCGCTCAAGTCTGCCGCGTCCCGTCCAGGAGCCACACGTGGAGGTTCCACAGATCTGGACGCGGGTGCCATATGGTGCCAAGCCCCTGAGAAAGGAGGTCCTTCCTCAGAGGGATGCGCCAGGGAAGAGCTGTCGCAAGGAGAAAGAGTTCGGGAAACCAGGTCCGGGTGGGCCAGTACGGCGCAACCAACAGGACCTGCTCCTTGTCTTCCCTGACCTTGCACAGTGTCTGTGCAAGCAGGCTCACTGGGGGAAACGCATACTTGCGTAGAGCCCGAGGCCAGCTGTGTGCCAGTGCGCCCGTGCCGAGGGGGCCCTCGGTCAGGGAGAAATACAGCTGGCAGTGGGAGGACTCGCGGGAAGCAAACAGGTCTACCTGAGCTTCCCCGAATCGACTCCAGATCAGCCGGACCGTCTCGGGATGGAGTCGCCATTCTCCGGGGAACGTGAGTTGTCGTGAGAGCGCGTCGGCCGCACGATTGAGCTCCCCCGGAACATGGACAGCACGCAGCGACTTGAGCCGCATCTGACTCCAGAGGAGGAGATGGCGGGCGAGCTGTGACATGCGACGTGATCGTACACCTCCCAGCCGGTTGATGTACGAGACAGTCGCAGTGTTGTCCGTACGGACCAACACGTGCTTGCCAAGCAGCAGTGGCCGGAACTGCCGCAGGGCCAGATGCACTGCCAACAACTCTAGGCAGTTGATGTGCCAAAGCAGTCGAGGCCCTGTCCAGGGCCCCGAGGCTGCCTGCCCGTTGCATGTAGCGCCCCAGCCCGTACTGGAGGCATCCGTCGTGACAGCGACATGCCGGGACACTTGTTCTAGGGGCACCCCGGCCCGTAGAAAGGCAAGGTCCGTCCAGGGGCTGAAGGAACGGCGACACTCCTGTGTGATGTTCACACGAAGTGTACCGCGACGCCATGCCCACCTCGGGACTCGGGAGTGCAACCAGTGCTGAAGTGGTCTCATATGAAGCAATCCGAGCGGCGTGACTGCGGCTGCGGATGCCATATGCCCCAGGAGCCTCTGAAACTGTTTCAGCGGAACCACAGTCCTGCCTCTGAAGGAACTCAGGCAGTTCAGCACTGACTGGGCGCGGTCCTCTGAAAGGCGCGCCGTCATACTCACCGAGTCTAACTCCACACCAAGAAAAGAGATTCTCTGCACAGGGGAGAGCTTGCTCTTTTCCCAGTTGACCCGAAGCCCCAACTGGCTGAGGTGCCGGAGCACCTTGTCCCTGTGATCGCACAATTGTTCTCGCGACTGGGCCAGAATGAGCCAATCGTCGAGATAATTGAGGATCCTGACACCCACTTCCCTTAGCGGGGCAAGGGCGCCCTCTACGACCTTCGTGAAGACACGGGGAGACAGGGAGAGCCCGAAGGTGAGGACCCTGTACTGCCATGCCCGACCCTCGAACGCAAACCGTAGGAACGGTCTGTGTCGCGGAAGGATCGAAACATGAAAGTAAGCGTCCTTCAGGTCGATCGCTGCAAACCAATCATGGGGCTGGACGCATTTTATAGTGCGCCTGTGCGTCAGCATCTTGAACGGGAGCCTGTGTAGGGCCCGGTTCAGGACTCGCAGGTCCAGGATTGGTCGAAGACCACCGCCTTTCTTGGGTACGATGAAGTAAGGGCTGTAAAACCCTTGCCTCATCTCGGCTGGAGGGACCGGCTCGATTGCGCCTTTGCCAGGAGGACAGCAATCTCCTCGCAAGAAGACAGGCGTTCGAGCTACCACTGAGGTCTCGAGAACGCCACTGAACTTGGGAGGCCGCCTGGCGAACTGAATCGCGTGGCCGAGTCGAATCGTGCGCGTGAGCCAACGAGACGGGCTGGGCAGCGTGAGCCACGCCCAGACGCCGTGCAGTGGCTCCAACGGCACGATCGACGTACCTGTGGTGGTGCAGCGAAGGGAGTAGGCGGGATGGTACAGAAGGCTGTGCGTTCTGAGGCATCCTCGCAAAACTCCCGGGTCCCAGAGGGACTGGCTAGAGGTGCGTGGGGAGGCACTGCGTCCCGAACCGCACTCTCTTGGCCGCTGGCAAGATGGGTCATGGGCGAGAGTGAGGAAGCAACGTCGCACACTGTCAGCCCGTGGACCTGAAAACCCAGAGGGAAGGAATTTGCTCTTTCTGTGATTTTGTGGGTGCCACCGCCCTTGGGCCAGCGGCGGAACAGAAACAAAACGAAACACAGGATTCTCCACCCGGCCCTCCTCCGGGGAAGGAGCGACGCTATCCTCGTCGTCTCCTGGGAAAGAGCAACTCCAACATCTCCGGGTTGCCAGCGTCAGGGCCGCCTCGTCGACTTCCGTGACTTGGGGCCGGCTGGGACGCTGGGACGCCGCACTCCTGCGAGGCTCGACGCCCGGCCTAGGTGCCGATTCAGCACAGGGCGGAGCGGCTCTGGAGGACGCAGGAGGCGCCCACGGCGACGAGCAGACGGAGGCCTGGCCCCGGGGGCAGCGATTGACGGTGCATCACGCCGGGGCAGGATGTGCTGAATCGCCTCTGTCTGCTTCTGGACTGCCGAGAATTGCTGGGCAAAGCTCTCGACAGTGTCGCCGAACAGCCCAGACTGGGAGATGGGGCGTCGAGAAAGCGTGCTGTCGACATCCTTCATCTCAGCCAGGTTGAGCCAGAGATGGCGTTCTTGGACCACCATGGCGGGCATCGCCTTCCCGAGGACCGCTGTGACTTTCGTCGTCAGAGCGAAGTCAGTCGCCGCGGCGCAGCTCCTGCATCAACCCCGGTCGGTACTACCCTCGTGCATTTGTTTGAGTGCCTTGGCTTGGTGAACCTGCAGGATAGCCATGGCATGCAGGGCAGAGGCTGCCTCGCCCGCCGCACTATAAGCTTTGGCCGCGAGCGCGGCCGTCAGCTTACAGGCTTTGGACGGGAGACGCGGACGATTCCTCCAAGTGGCGGTGTTTCGTGGGCACAAGTGCACCGCGACCGCTCTCTCCACCTGGGGAATGCCCGCGTACCCCCTGGCAGCCCCGCTGTCGAGGGTAGTAAGGACGGAGTCGTGGATGGCCGTAAAAGGGGCCATCCACGACTTCGTCAGCTCCTCATGCACCTCCGGGAAAAAAGGAACCGGAGTAGGACGCGGTTGTGAGCCGCGCCTCGCTCCGAGGAACCAATCATCCAGCCGAGAGGGCTCGGGACTGGGCGGTCTGTTGACCTCCAGCCCAATGCTCTCGGCTGCCCGGGCAAGCATGGCCGTCAACTCTGGGTCTGGTGAGGCGGCGGCGACCACACCTGAAGGGGGCAACTCCGACGCACCGTCATCCTCAGAGGGCGTAAGCCCGTCCCCCGATGCTGCGATCGACATCGTATCTTCGGGCGGCGCACCGAATGAAATGCTGGGCGCCCCGTGGGACGAACCAGCGAAATCACCCAGGAACCGGACGAGACATTCGCTGCGTGAGGAGTAAGAGGTCCGTGGGGACGTACCCGGCGGAGAAGCTCTTACTGTAACCCTCAGATCTCCCAGAGCGCCAGCCGGCGATCCTCTACTCGAGCTAGAGAGATCGGGACGGGTGGCGGCAGAGGGTGCCAATCTTTTCAGAAAAGAAAGGCGAGATCGCAGTGATGTCATGCTCATGCGCCCACAACAGGCGCATGAGTCATCCACGAACGCAGCTTCGGCGTGCTGGAGACCCAGACACCGAAGACAACGATCGTGTCCGTCATCCGCAGACAGGTAACGACCGCAACCAAGAATACACGAACGGAACGACATCTTGAAAAAGACGCGACCGTTCGTGATTTTGCTCTTTTAGGATTTGCTCTCTCAGTTGAAGTGCCCAGGGGAATCGCTGCTGGTAGGGACTCCGCTGACTGCACCGTGACGCCAACCAGGAACAAAATAAAGATGAAGGCTTTTGTGGAGATCAGCACTCTTCTCATCCACTCGGCTCCGAAGCAAAAAGCTAATGAGTGGATGCACCTGCCGCCTATTTATACCCGTGTGCACGGGGAGTGGCGCAGGTATGCAAAATCCACTAGCCAATATTCATTGGCGTTTTCTCTTAAATCAGAGATGATTGGGGCTCCCAAGTAAATCCCCTATGTCGTCACGACATAACTCGTAGTGACCGACAGATAGGGAACACTGTATGACAGATGGATCGCTTTTATTTCGTTTTTCCTTTTTTATTTAATATATTCACAAACTTGCTTACCATGTCATGGACAATCTGATATTCTGATTCACAAATATACATATTTACATATAATTCTCATTCAAACCCGCCCCCACATGTGTACATCACGATGTGGAAATATTTGCGTAATGCCACCCAAATGTTCACGCAAAAAGCACTTTATGAAAGCAAAAGCACTTTATTTAGCCTTCCGAAAGTAGATACAGTTAGGAATCATTGATTACTTACAACAGAACAGCACAACTTTGCTATGACAATCTGGCGCTTCAATCAACGACTAAGTATGTTTTGTTATTAGTTTAAGTATTTGCTATTAACTGTTCAAATGCAGAGTTTTGCGCATTGTGTGTGCACGTGTGCGAGAGAGAGACAGGGTCACATCACAGTGGAGTCTGCTGTCTTAACCGCGGCTTGTGTACTGCAAATACATTCGAGCATCAGCACTGTGTTTGTCACGCGACTCTGTTCCTCTTTCGGGCTTGAACTGATGGTTAAACTAAGGACATTATTAACTGTCTTTATAAAGCTGAAGCTCGTGATCATGGTAAGGGGCGTTACATTTCCGACGTGCGCTTGTGGTGTTCGGCCAAACACAATGCACTGGGTCAGCTGACCAATCAGAGCAGACTGTGCTTGTCGGAAGGAGGGGCTTTGTAGAAAATTACGCATTTGAGAGAGGCGGGGCATAGAGGAAATACAATAATGTACAGTATTTGAAAAATAATGTGTTTTTTGAACATTAAAGCATGTCAACATATTCTGTTACACCAAATACACAAAATAACGATCTTTAAAATAGCATCATATGACCCCTTTAACATCAACAATTGTGGCGTCCTCCATCCACTGTTTGCTGATGTTTGTAAATGCCCCACATAAAGATGTATGCCGCTTCAGAGTTCCTACTGCTGTTGAAAATGCAACAAACAGCTGGGTGGAAAATAAGTTCTCCAAGATCTGTCCTAGCGGCTAGTTCCTAGAACTGTGGCCCCTGTGGCTATTGCTTGTTGATGCTAACCGAGAGGAGAGAATTTGCTGTAAGGAGCTACAATTTTTAGCTATAGCTGTTCAAGTTAACTTGTAAAAATCATCTGATATGTCACATGAATGCATTACACACAGAAACATGTATTTTGAGTTGTGTTGCAGTTAAAATAGCAACAGGTAGCACCTGCAGCTCAACGAATGCAACATCTTATACCACCACTTAACATAACTGACACAGCATCTAAAATAATGTTGCACCCCACTGTCCAAAATATGTATAAAACTATGTCTTTCTCTCTAACCAGGGCTCTAAACTGCGACCAAAATGGTCGCATTAGTGACAATTGTTTGAGACTGTGCTAGTTAAAATTTGAGGTGGTCGCATTTGTGCGAGTGCATGGTCCGCGCTGCTCCAAGGCAAAGCATCTGCTCCATACAGCGTGTGTTGCAGAGCCACAGCACATTGTAGCAGGACCAGTGTTAATTTTGACAGGCATTTTTTTATTTAGTCTTAGTCTTTATCTTGAGACGAAAATGCTTAATAGTCTTAGTCACATTTTAGCCATTTGAGTCTTTCATAGTTTTAGCTGACGAAAAGTCATTGCATTTTTGTCAACTTATAGTCATTACTTTTAGTCAAACTGCAGTTAACAACATTTATTTTTGTAGCTATTTTATATGTAGTATTAAAAAAAAATTGTCATCAATTCTTCTCTCTTTAGACCAAATCAATTAAGCTTATGAGAAATTTGATTCAAGGATTGAATTTGGAAAAACTGGAATACATTTCCATTTTTGGTAGATACCAATGAAACTAATTTTTCAGATACAGTAGGTTTACTTAAGTATACATTTATTTAACATCTTTTGGTTAACATTGATGACAGATAATTAGGAATGCTGACGGAAGGTATGCGTGTAATACTGACACAAATTCAGTTCTCACCCACCTGTTTATGCTCACTTAAGCCATAGCAGACTGTATTTACGTGAGATACTCTTCACGATAGACATTTGGACTTCCGTGTGTGTATTTGAGCACTGAGAACGGATCGTGCGCTGTATGAGAACTGAAGAAGTGGAGTGTGCGCGCGAGAGAGCACTTCTATCAGCGTGATTCCACCTATCCCGCCTTCACTAACTTTAAGTTAATCGACAACGAATTGTGACTCCCGGGAAAAAAACGGGACGTCTGGTCACCCTATCCCTAACCCTTCGGGTGCTGAGGCCATTGTTTCAGATCGCTAGTTCGCGTTTTAGCCTATCCGTCCACTGTGGCTGCTATACTGCAAACGCCCCTTATCCAATGACAGAGATGCACATTCTGAAAGACAAGACAGTTAACTTAGCCTATAGGATGTATTTTGAATGCCCGGTAGTCCTCAAATAACATTTTAGTCCCGTCTCGTCTTGTTAACGAAGACGTGGCATAAATTTCATCATAGTTTTTATCATCGGATACAGGTGCATCTCAATAAATTAGAATGTTGTGGAAAAGTTCATTTATTTCAGTAATTCAACTCAAACTTGTATATTAAATAAATTCAGTGCACAGACTGAAATAGTTTAAGTCTTTGGTTCTTTTAATTGTGATGATTTTGGCTCCCATTTAACAAAAACCCACCAATTCTCAACAAATTAGAATATGGTGACATGCCAATCAGCTAATCAACTCAAAACACCTGCAAAGGTTTCCTGAGCCTTAAAAAAAATGGTCTCTCAGTTTGGTTCACTAGGCTACACAATCATGGGGAAGACTGCTGATCTGACAGTTGTCCAGAAGACAATCATTGACACCCTTCACAAGGTGGGTAAGCCACAAACATTCATTGCCAAAGAAGCTGGCTGTTCACAGAGTGCTGTATCCAAGCATGTTAATAGAAAGTTGAGTGGAAGGAAAAAGTGTGGAAGAAAAAGATGCACAACCAACCGAGAGAACCGCAGCCTTACGAGGATTCAAGAATTTGGGGGAACTTCACAAGGAATGGACTGAGGCTGGGGTCAAGGCATCAAGAGCCACCACACACAGACGTGTCAAGGAATTTGGCTACAGTTGTCGTATTCCTCTTGTTAAGCAACTCCTGAACCACAGACAATGTCAGAGGCGTCTTACCTGGGCTAAGGAGAAGAAGAACTGGACTGTTGCCCAGTGGTCCAAAGTCCTCTTTTCAGATGAGAGCAAGTTTTGTAGGACCAAGGTCCTAGAGTCTGGAGGAAGGGTGGAGAAGCTCATAGTCCAAGTTGCTTGAAGTCTAGTGTTAAGTTTCCACAGTCTGTGATGATTTGGGGTGCAATGTCATCTGCTGGTGTTGGTCCATTCTGTTTTTTGAAAACCAAAGTCACTGCACCCGTTTACCAAGAAATTTTGGAGCACTTCATGCTTCCTTCTGCTGACCAGCTTTTTGAAGATGCTGATTTCATTTTCCAGCAGGATTTGGCACCTGCCCACACTGCCAAAAGCACCAAAAGTTGGTTAAATGAGCATGGTGTTGGTGTGCTTGACTGGCCAGCAAACTCACCAGACCTGAACCCCATAGAGAATATATGGGGTATTGTCAAGAGGAAAATGAGAAACAAGAGACCAAAAAATGCGGATGAGCTGAAGGCCACTGTCAAAGAAACCTGGGCTTCCGTATCACCTCAGCAGTGCCACAAACTGATCACCTCCATGCCACGCCGAATTGAGGCAGTAATTAAAGAAAAAGGAGCCCCTACCAAGTATTGAGTACATATACAGTAAATGAACATACTTTCCAGAAGGCCAACAATTCATCTAAAAATGTTTTTTTTTTATTGGTCTTATGAAGTATTCTAATTTGTTGAGGTAGTGAATTGGTGGGTTTTTGTTAAATGTGAGCCAAAATCATCACAATTAAAAGAACCAAAGACTTAAACTACTTCAGTCTGTGTGCACTGAATTTATTTAATACACGAGTTTCACAATTTGAGTTGAATTACTGAAATAAATGAACTTTTCCACGACATTCTAATTTATTGAGATGCACCTGTATTAGTTTTACCTCATCAACGCCTCGTCTTAGTCACAGAAAAAAGGTTCGTTAACGAATATTTTTCGTCGTCGTCTTCGTCTCATTTAGATGAACATATGAAGAGAGGTGCTTTCAGTGTGAGTGCTTCGGTTGTATAGCCTGGTTATACAATCTATGGTTTGTACCATAGACTGTAAAAAAGATGGACGACGCGCCTTCACTCACTTCCATTGAAGAAAAGTGAAGCCATAAAATGACAAAAAACATCTTTGAAAACAAATATTTGAAGTGAAATTTAATTATTTAGTTTGTCTCGCGTCCCATTAGATTACATGGAGAGGGTGGGGTTTATGACCTATACTGGGACCAGCCACCTGGGGGCGATCGAGACGCGATGGCTTCACTTTTGAGGATTAGTGTGGCACACTTGGTTTATACCCAGCACGAGCGCTAAGGTGCATGCGGCAAAAATGACGCAAATATTGAGGAAACGATAGTGGACGGAGGATTTTCAAATGAGGATTTTCATTCATTTTCAAATGCTTGTTAACTTTGCTGTTTACCTCACGTTAAGCTATGGAGGCTTCCTTTAATTTTTTTTAGTTATTTATTTGATTCCTCAGTGTTTGCTAAATGTTCTGTAATTTATTAGTCGGTATATAACACAGCATGTGGTTTAGAATAATCTTATTAGTTTTTGTTAATAAACGTTATGTAAGCTAGTTTGTCATTGTAGCCTACTGTTTTATTATTGTTGTGCTATTTAATTAAGAATAACAAGGAATCCATCTTTTGTTTCAGTCTTAAAAAGTGAAAGGTGAATAGATGTAAGCAAAACAGACAATTATATTTTCTTGTAGAACATATAACATAGCAAAAGAGGAATTCCCCTTCACAAAATTCAAATCACAAATAATACTAATGATGAAAAAGAAAGAGTTGAATGTTAACCACTTTCGTTACCATATAACTATAAACTATGATAAAAGTTCATCAGCATGCATTGATTTATCCCATGTTGTAGCAAAAAAAATAATAATAAAATTGCGACCAAATTATGTGCTTGTGCAACCAACTGAGAAAGTTGGGAAGAAACAGTCTAGAGCCCTGCTAATACTGGGTACACACTAAGATTTTTAAAATCTTATAAGATTTTCAAAATGTGAAAGACCACAAACATGAGGACAAAAAAATCATAGATTTAACCGTTTTGCTCCAATAGTGTGTTGGTGTCCTTGGGGTTCCCGCCACACATCAGGATTTCTGATCGTAAATATTCAACATGTTGTTGGAAGGGGAGAAATCAGCCCGATTATCTTGTGGTGTGTACCCAGCATAACATAAACACCATGATACAACATCAAAGTTCTGCTTCAAAGGGAAATGTCTCAGCTTATGTATGTAACTGAGGCCTAGTCCACACATACATGGGAGTTTTTCCTTCTTCTATTTAAAAAATAAAAAAAGCTCTGTCCACATGAAAATGCAAAAACACACTATGAAACGTGTCAAGTGCATGCCAAATCAACAGGTGGCGATATAATCTCAACCGTAAAGCCATGTTGGCCAATCAGAAGCCTGAAAAATGGTTATTACCATAGATATATATATAAACACTAGATCTCTTAAGGCGGAGTCACTTCCGGCATCATAGGGCGGCCATCTTGCCACAGGGAAGCTTTCTGGCAAGTTCTGAGGTAAGATGAGTGATCAGCACGAACATAAATCTTCTTATCTCGCTGAAATCTTGACGGATTTACAAACGGTTTGGTTTCTTACAAACGTTATTAACGTGGCTATAATTCTGAATGCTGTAACATGTTGAAATTGCAGATTGTTATAATTATTCATATGTATGCAGTGTCATAACTACATCTCTGACGTTGATAACAAATCAAACCGTTTGAAAATCGGTAGATAATTGAGCAAGTTATGGTTATTTAAAAAGTACATGCTTCATACAACACAATGTTACGAGTGAGCGAGCACCCTGTGGCAAGATGGCCGCCGTGTGCGGACGTCGACCTCCATTGGCCAACAGCGCATAAGAGGTATCTAGTGTTTATATATATATCTATGGTTATTACCAGTTCTGTTCTGCATCAAACAAAGGACATAACAATGCGGCCTCTGACATCACATGCAAAAATCTCAGGTTTCGATAACACTGCAATCAGAGTTTTTGAAAATCTTCACACTGGCAGGAGTTTTCAAAAATGTTTGGTTTCAGTGATACTGTGTTTTGCATGTGAATGAATGACCAAGAAAAAGCTGCTGTTTTGAAAATACCCGCATTCGTGTGGACAGGGCCTCAGTCCATGTGAAGGAAACAAGACACTGAGTTGCATTGCCACTTCAATTGACAATTAGAATCTGATGACGTGCATTTCAGTCTTCTATTTATGGTCTCAGTGATGTGCTACGGTATGTCACTATATCCATGTGTTCAGCCAATCAGATTGTGGTGTTTAGCTGTGCTTTAGACACCAGCTCATGCAGAAGTGTTCACAAAGCGTCATGACTTAAGTGTGTAATGAATAAAAACAATCTCTTACGCCATAGTGAGAGGTTCATCCATGCTGCTTCGTCAGTGGGGGTGGATAAATGATGACACTGTTGCTGTGATTAAGAAAACAAAAGTGAATACATTTTCTGTTTGTATACAATATAGTCATTTATCACATATTACAACTATTCACCAATTGTTGCACCGACCATTAGGGCAACCACATCTAACATGCCCCCATTTATTTTGAATAATGAAATTGAGCAAAGATAAGGAAAGTTTGTTAGCATGATAAAAGTGCTTCCACATGGTGATAAAAATAAACCATTAAAAGCCTTTTGGACTACAAGTGTTTATGTTTTGAACGAACCAGATTTAAGTGTGTGACATGAAAGTAAGCATACGTGATGTATGCTACAATGGGAGCATGAAATGCTACAAATGTGAACACGATAATATGTGACCAGGTGTATGATGAAGTTGCAAGTGTTCATGTTGAAACTTCAGAGGGTAAAGAAAATTGTGATCCTGAGGTGAAAAGATGAGACACTTCCTAAGAATTCGGATACTGGGTCATTGATTAGCCCCCCTCTGTTAAATACTGCAACACCATTCTGTTTCATAATAATGTTGACTGGCTAGCTGATTAACTTTTTTTTATACATAATGATTTTATTAGTTTAATAATTATGATCTTACCTGAATAGCAAGTGGTAAATGAACTGAACTCAATTTCCTCAAAAGTAAATATAAGAGGTAGTTCAAGTTGCTTGTGATGTGTTCAGAGAATTTATTTAAAGTGTGTTCCCTGTACTTGGGATTAATACTATAAGGTACTGTAGTAAAGACTATAAGACAAAAAATAATACATTAAAAATAATAATTCCATACAGGCTATATATTTGATTAGGCTGTGCATTGTCTGGGAAACACTGATTTACTTATTTAGAAATGCACTAAAAGGGTGGAAATCTGTTGGGACACACAGTAATGTTTTCAAAGCTATTACTCATTAAATATTCACTTAGTTGTGACTGAAGCTATTAACAAAACATTTCAGTTCGATTTGTTCTCATTCATTATATCTTGCTGCTCATAATGGTTTATACTTCTTGATGAATAATTAGCATGCTTTGACATTAACTACCTGCACAAATGTGTACTTATTTGTAGTGTATATTTGTAATGCCTTTTATTTTCACAAATATGTTTTCAAATTATAATAAAAATTGTTCATGTTAAATCATTCATTTACAGGCATTAAATCTGTCTGGATCACTCAGCGTTGTGTGACTTACATATTACAAAAATGGTTTGCTTTTACAATATTGACGCTGTAATACTAACCGAAGTAATGAACATTTCTATCTTATAAATAAAATGACTGATTCACAGCAGTCTGCTATAATTTCTTCAAACGTTATGTAGCAGTTTAGGATAATACTGTACTGCCAGTATCCTGTGAAGAAAACATTTAACCCTGCCAATTCAACATTATATCATTCAAGAGAAAAGGCAGAGAACTGAAACATCATTGTCCGTAGTATCATGCATATGAAGCATTTAAACTGATGTCCAATTAAGGAGTATGCATTCACATTCTGATGTCCTAATTTGTATGGTTTTCTTTCATTAACACTGTAATGCAGCTTTTTACTGTAATGTCAATAGATTAATCAAGAAACAGATAGCTTTGGGTTGACAGGGCACTTCCCAGGTGAAGTGAGGTAAAGTTATAAGAGATTTTAAAAAAAATCAAAGTGAAAGTGAAAGTGAAGTGACGTGGCCAAGTATGGTGACCCATACTCGGAATTTGTGCACTGCATTTAACCCAAGTGCACGAACACACACCCAGAGCAGTGAGCAGCCAATACTGCGGCTCCCGGGGAGCAGTTGGGGGTTCGGTGCCTTTCTCAAGTGCACCTCAGTCGTGGTATTGAGGGTGGAGAGAGCGCTGGTCATTCACTCCCCCCACCTACAATTCCTGCCGGACCTGAGACTCGAACCTGCAACCTTCGGGTTACAAGTCCGACATTAGGCCACGACTCAAGTCGTGCTCAAATCAAGTGGATAAATGTAAGAAAAGGCTGGTATTATTACACATTCTGTCTCCTTCGTTTTCTGAAAAGTTGGCCACGCCCTCTGACTGTGTGTCACTGCACTCACAAAGTTACAACTTACAAACTGTACATTATAGAGCACACAAACAGGCACACACATTCTCACTATTAACACTCGACCAACCTTGCACTCCTGATCCAAGCTGATCCTGATCTTGAGTGCTTGCGTCCCAATAAAGTACTGCGATGAAACTGGAGAAGTTCAACCTCCACAGGTCCTGCTCGAACAGAGAAACTGTGCTTCACAGTAACATTAAAAAGACTAAACTACATTTAACATGTACAGAACCATCGATCCAAACAAGTTGTGTATTGTTTAAACTTTAAAGTGAGCTAAAATGGCACCAAAAAAACAGCAGCACATTTTCCTCTTCTCTTCCTCTTCCACTCTCCTTTGGTCCCGCCCAAAACAGGCTGAACAGTTAAACATGTACAGCAGAGCAGAATAAAATTAACATAAAGAAACGATTTCAGAATGTATCTATAAAAATTTACTTTTTAAGATGTTTGCAAAACAAAGCGCAGGATGAGACGTAAGAAACAGCTTAGATGATGTTTAACTGTAATGTTACTGCTGACATCAGTAGAAATATTTAAAGGCTACAGAGTCCAAAAGGGACAAGGTGATGGATGGAGTATGAGATGGAAGGAAAACTATAGTCTTGCTTTCTCTCGCAAATGTTTTGAGTTCTCCGTAGAATGCTTTTGCTTTAAAAGAGCCCAAGTTTTGCAAACAAACAGAAAGTTACGGTGAAACACAAGTCTTGTGCAAGTGAATACAAGAGCATTTAAATATGTTTATCCTCGTGTGTGTGTGTGTGTGTGTGTGTGTGTGTGTATGTGTACAGAAGCTCCGAAAAAGGCAAATCAGTTTTCAGCGCGATAGATTATGTCAGGCTTTTGCTTAATCATCGTCACCACTAGATGGCATCAATGTGTACTGTAAAACCTTTGGATAATGAACCCATTTTTAGCACACTTGAAAGAAAGAGATATCTCATAAAGAAACAATACTATTTTTACTTCTTCTTCTTATTATTATTTATTAATATATTTATTCATTTATTTTGGTCATTTGACATTATAAGCATCAGTAAAGTGCAGCTTTCTTGTCTGCTGATGTTGTATACATTAAGATTTGTTTAATAACAAATCAATACTTTATTTCTGTCATTTGTCTACAGTTTTTTTTTTTTCAAGAAACAAGTTTAGATGATGTTTTATTGAAAATGTTTGGTCAATGAGCAAAAGGGCAGACATTTACATTTAATACAAACATTGGTAGGAAGAGGAAGGAATTAAAGTGGGAGAAGGAAGGAAGACTGTATTATTTCTAGACTGGGAAATACAGGACTTAACTCAATGCATATAACAGGAAAAAATCCTACAGGATTGTGTGATAGGTGTGGATTTAGAGAGACAGTGGAACAAGCACTTATTCAGTGTAATAAAAATTCAGCGGGTAAAAAGTAAACTACTTGAAGAATTTCAGAATTAAGTTGATCAACAGTTAACATTAAAGAAGTTTTTGAACCCAGTAGAAGGGGATAGTTTATTAATACAATTTCTAAATAGAACTTGTTTAAATAATAGAATATAGACAGATTATTATTATTGTTAGGCGTTCAAGTGTGTAGCTCTGAAATCCTATTGTAATTGTTAGATTTCCCATGATGCAGCATTCCCCACGTAAAACTGCAGACCAAACTGTAAGTCATAGAGGCTTGAAACTTTGAGGGCTGGTAGTACTCACACCATCTACAGTGTTACCTCGCCCAAATCGGCTTCACAGGGGCACTACAGCTGCCAAAAGTATGAAATCATAACTCCCAAACCTTTATAGGCGCAGGCTCAAGTGTCTAATATCCTTGAAATCCTTGCCTCAATACCTCAAAATACATGCAAAATTTTGGGGTATTTTTGATTTATTGAAAAACCTGCTTTTGCTAACTAGTCCTAGGTTTTGGTCAGAACAAAACCAGTTTAGCAAGATTCTATTTATTTTGATTCACGGTCTCTAAGGGGCAGCAAGATGTTCGAAATGCACAGAGCCAGTTTTACTAAAATACCTACAGCTCTTCAGTGCAATGAGATATTTTCACCAAACTCTGCACACATCAGTGTTGCCAACTAATTTTCAGGGGAAGTTGCTAAAGGAAGGTCGATTTGTTGCTAAAAGTTGCTAAATGACGTTGTGATGTCATTGCGGGATGACATCATTGCGTAATTACAACGCAAAAATGTGTCACTCAATCAAATCTCAGCAAAAAAATATATTTTATATATGTTAATTTAGATTGGTTTGTAAAATAATATAAATGCCTAATATAATATTAAAATATAAATAACTGTATTTTTAAATACAACACTGAATTATTGAACACTTGCACAGTTTTGAACCATTAATTATTATTATTTTTTATTATTAGCTAGTGAACATATAAAACTACACATTCTGAACAGTTATAGTTTTAAGCAGTGTATTAGTAGTTAGTTAGTGAGCTACAATCTAAGTAAAGTCTGTAAAAATAGGGCACAATCTACTATGTTAACATTAAGGAATTTTTTTTTTTTACCTGCATTTTTAATTATGCATTGTATTTTGTGTTTTCGGGTTACAGGGTTGCAACGAATAATGGATAACACATAATGTCCTGAAAAATTACTAGTAACTTTTCCATTTTTCTAGATATTTTTCTTACAGTGTACTAACTGATCAACAATCGCAGGTACAAGCTAAGATATATTATAAATGAACAATTATTCAATTATTATTATCAAATTGAACAATTGCAAATAGCAGCTAACTTACATCATGTGATGTGTGTACTGCTATGCATCTTTAGTTTACTCATTTTGTGTAATTTAGATGGAAGTTATGTGCCTTTTAATCGTTTGAGCCATTTATCAAAAGTTGCTAAAAAATTGCCAAATAAATGTTAAAAATAGCTACATTTGTTGCTAGGTGCTTTTGGAAGAAAAAGTTGCTAGGGTAGTGTGAAAAGTTGCTAAATTTAGCAGCAAATTTGCTAAGTTGGCAACACTGCTTGCCAGGAGCTAATCACCCACCTCCAGGGGCGTTTCTAGGATTTTTTCAACTGGCGGGCACATGAGGGGTGAGGGGTTCAGAAGTGAAAAAAAGTGTAGAAGAATATAAGAATCCAATCTGTGAATAGAGTACAACTCACAAAAATAATAAAACTCAACATTAATGCTTTAATGCAGGGCCGATTTATGAGCTTATGAGTGGCTGGTAGTCAACAGATAGCTTGTGAGAGAGCACTGATTGAGTGTTTGTGTGTGTATGGCGGGAGAGCCTGGTGAATCCATGACACATATGTTGTTCCAAACCAGTGTGACTCTCTTTTTTTCCATGTTACAAAAGAAATTGTGAAGAAAGTTATTGTCCATATATAATGAGTGTCAATGGTGATCAAAATAGAGCTTGATTTGTTTTCCATTGCAGTGGGCAAAAACATTTTCTTTTTTGTTTCATGGAAGAAAGAAAATCATAAATGTTAGGAATAACATGAGGGAAGAGTAAATGAAATTTACATTTTTGGGTGAAATACTACTTTAATTTATCTGACTGCCTTGAAACATTAAACAGGGTTTTCCTGGGACAAAAATGGTTTTTGGTGACCATCTTTTCCCTCCGATTATAAGTTGAGGAGAGTTAATTGCTATTTAAAAGACAAACGAAAAGAATGTCTAATGGCTTATTGAAAATTCAGTTTGATTCTCTGCCAGTAGGAGGCACTTTTGAAACGTCAAACATAGCCTAACGGTTTTCCCCAGAAACAGCTGTTAACAAAGCAGCGCTGTGCTCATGAACGCTACTTTATCAGATAAAGTTGAAATGCAATCGAAATAAAATATATAAACTCGACATATAAATCGACATCTAAAAACTGTGTCGCATCATTGCTTGAATTAGTAAGAATGAGTGAATTGTTAAACAGGTAACAGGTAAACAGTGTCACCCACTGGACGTTCGCTGCTGCTTCAGCCATCATTTGGTATTATCCAAATGAAAGCAAGTACTCAAGAGTTCAATCTGTATGATTGGCCCCCAATTCCATTGGTTTATATTTTCGTTCAAAAACACCCCCAATTCCATTGGTTTATAACACGGCAAATCTGATTGGTGTTGACCCGAGCATGCGCATTCCTTTGTGTACGATTTTGTAATTGATTTGGCCATATTTCAGAAATATCATGTGCTAACTCTAGAATCATAGGCCTATCTTAATTATTATCTGTTTAGTAACCATGGTAATTTTAGTCAGATGAAGTCATTGTTTACAAATAAACTCTTGACAACGGCACCTCTGGGTTCTTCAGGCTGAATAGCGCTTAATTTCCTTGAGGATCAGCAGGCCGCGGATCAGCACTAAGTTGGGATTTTATACACAAATCACAATAATTTACTGTATTTTAGAGATGGACAAACACAAACATAAGTGGCTGATTTTAAACGTTTTAAAGCACAACTGTTTTTTGTTGTTCTTTAAAGAGATGAGTTATAGCCTACGTTGCTCAATCCGTCACAAACTTGTAGGTTATAAAGTGCTAATAAAATGTTTTTATGGCAAGCTCAATGTTTCCTTGTTTATATCTTAATAAAATATTTGAGCCTATATTGATTCTCTTACAGTTTTTAAAGGTTCCTATCTTATTGTAAATAAGTGTCCATGACATCAGATATTAAAAATCCAATTATTTCTGTATCCATACCCTCATTGTGTGTGTGTGTGTTATAATCTGTGTACGGGATGAATTTAGATTCAGTTATTAACACTCGATCATTGTACCCATATAGACCTGCATAACTATCGAATATTAAATCACTCAGAGCTGTAAATCTGTGCAATAGGTACGTGAGCACTTTTAATGAGTAAAGAGACCTTCTCTCTGATTATTATATATTTTTTTTTTATTAAAGACTATAATAACTAGCCTACTAAAAATCTAAAATCAGTAGGTCTAATATAGTACAGTGACTCCTGGTCCTTTTTAAAAGATTGAGCCACAAAACCAGTAATTTAATTTGTGCATATAGCCTATATATAAAAGTATAAATAAAAATGTTACAGAGAAAATATATGAACATTTATTGCTTAAATATGCACTAAAACACATTGATAATAATGTTTGATTTGATTGCTCAGATTTAATAACAGCTGTAGTAAACAAAAACATTTAAAATAGGCCTATATGCAAAAAAAAAAAAAGAAGTTCATTTTAAGGTTTAAAACCCCTTAACTGTCACTCACAGTTTTGAACAGACATTATAGTGCACTATCCAAACTTAATTTTTTAGAATTCACGAATGAAAACATTTTGTAACATGATTTTGATGTACCATTTCCATGGTAATGCAATGTCTGATTTTAAAATGGGTTTCAAAGCATGAATTTTGAGATTTTAAGTTTTCAACTGATATATAATTTCTTATGATTTCTAAAGCGTGATAGAGAAAAAGGCAACTAAGAAGACTTTCTGTGACAAAGGTCAGAACTCCTGTTATGATGTAGATTTTTCAGGTGCACTCTTGTCATAAATTAATCTATTACTTTTCCTACATTTTTTTTTTTTTTAAAAAAAGTGGTAAAATACCTATTTAGGTATACTATACGATATATAGTTTGTCAAGATTAGATTAGTATTTAATTGTAAAATAGTGAAGTAAACGTAGTCGTCCCACAGAGGGGACGGTGACAGTTCACGCTGATGGGCTATTTGGTAGTATTGTCTTATTTGTCACCGCAGTTGTTCTTTAAAATAAAACCATTTGCGGGTTTGTACTGAACTACAGTGAATTATCATCATTTTCTAAGTTTGTGCTTATCCACCGAATCCTAAAATAATGAATATGTGCTACATATGAATATACATTATACAAAACAGCTAAATCTCAAACTGTGGATCATTTTTATCAACATCGCCAGCTAAAACTGCTCAATGTTAAAGTATGTCTACTTCGTGTACTGTAAAAAGTGCAATAATATCTGACTTCATTTAACGTGCTGTAGCATAGGTAGGCATGGCCACGGGAACTAGGGGTGCTGAGGGTGCTGCAGCACCCCCTGCCGCAGGGCTAGGTCTGAGATTTTCCTTGTGATCCTCGATCATCCCCAAGAAACTTGATTTTTGTGATAGTTTTGTGATTAATTATTTATTAAACTGACCAGAAATATATAGCCTAGTAATTAATTTATTTCACAAAAAGGGACAGTGTACATTAATCAACATTCATGAATGTAAATGTACCCAAATTAGCCCAAAGGCTAGTTTTCATTGGTAGTCCCTTTGCCAGTCCCTTCTTTAGGCCAAAAAACTAGAGGAAAAAAGAAACAAAATAGAAAAAACAATAACAACGAAATTCAACCAAAAATTAAATAACAAATTATATAAACTGACAATAAAAAAATATGTAGTAGCCTATTAAATTTTTTTTAAATAGAAAGCAGCTTATTAAGCTATATAAACAAAATTAATGTTCACATTGTTGGTTATGAAGAAGCCATTTCTTAAAATGATGCTTAAATGATTTAAATGACGTGGTATTGAATTCCTCTGATGTGCGGTTGTATTTTTCTTGCGCGCATCTCCCCCTCTGACAGAATTTCATGTGAAATGTTCACGCGATACTGTAATTTTACATTCCGACTTGTAAAAACCATTCACGTCCTTGTCCTTTTTATGAGCCGTTTTCCGAAGCTTCCTCGCTTATCAAGACAGCCACCGTCAATAAGCACAGGTGTTTAATTGTGCTCTAGTCTCTGGTCAAACGTGCTAAATAGAACTTGTTTAAACAATAGAATATAGATAGGCTATTATTATTATTATTGTTAGGCGTTCAAGTGTGTAGCTCTGAAACCCTATAGTAATTGTTAGATTTCCCATGATGCAGCATTCCCCACGTAAAACTGCAGACCAAACTGTAAGTCATAGGCTGCATCCGAAACCGCCTAGTCAATGAACTTAATTTCAAGAAGTACTTACTTAACGAGCGCTAAAAGAGTAAGTACTCTACAGCCAAATCTCGTTGAGTATGAATGCGGTCCGCCATGTTGACGTTATCATGTGATTTATGACGTTATAACAAGCGCAAACACAAACTTAAAATATATGAGCGACAGGTTTAATTCATCTATCTGTAAATATTGATGTTGATGAAATGTGCTCATTTTTGGTCTTGTTGAAGAAACAGCTGCCCTTATGATTGTAGTAGGCTATAACCAATAAATTTGGGGTTGATTTAAGTTTTTATATTTTAAACTCTACTAATATAGCCTAACCCACAGTTTAATCCTTAAAGATATGATTTTTTATTACGAAAAACTAAAATCGTTATCTCTTGAATGTTATTAATTTCTTAATTTCATGTGCAAAATTGTTCACCCACATGTAAAACCGGCTTAAATCTCATAGTTTTCTGGTTGAATGTCTCTCTCGTTTCATCCCTGAGGCTTATAAATAACAAAAATAAATGCAATTTTAATGCATTATGATTATATGAATTTTATGATTATTCAAAGATATTCTATCTTTCCCTGTGTATGTAATCTCATACCAATTACAGTTATGTTCTCTTTTTTTTTTTTTTTTTTGGTCATTATGATTGTTCATGGTTAAAGATACTGCCATCTTTCCCTGAGCTTGTATGTTCTTCAGTAATAATAATAAAAGGAAAATAAGAGCGACAGGCGCACAAACACCTCTTAGCATCTATAAATCCACAACCCTACCTAGTACGTTTTCCTCCATGTTTGCAATGTTGGTAATATATGCACAAACGAGACGTCGATCAGCTCAAAAGATCTCATCTCTGGAGAAGACTGTTGATTTTACAATCGAAAAATGTGAGTATTACTACTTAGAAATTAAGATTACCTCAGAAAGCAGTGGTAGCCCAACATAATTATATTTTTTTAGTAAAACAAGCTAAATATAATTTGCTTTTTCATATGCCATAGCTATGCATGACTACACACTACTAGACAAATGCAGCCAAAGTGAATACATCTCAATTTTCAGACAAGTAATGAATTAATGCATATGTTAATGAAGCAATTATATTTTATTTACTGACAGCAACAGGAAACATGAATAAATGAGTAAAATGTAAATAAAAGTAACCATGACAATAAATAAACACAAGTCAACAACACATGAAGCAAAGCTTTATTCAAACATATTGTTCTGACAATCATGTATTTACAGACGGTGAGCCCACATCCTACTGCCATCTCAACACAGCTGTGCCAGTTCTGCAGCTTTATTCTGATGAAGCAGCTGACCACCGCGTCCACCTTCACCTGTCTCTGCCGTCCATCACATCCCTCACTGCTGCAGTCACACTGAATCTGATCATGGATGAGAAAGGGACATCGAGGCTATCATTGTCTGAGAGCACAGAGAGGATGAGGCTCCCTGAACCACACAAACTTGAACAAGAGCAGGAGAACACGTGTGGGACAATCTAGCTCCTGCTGCGTCTGCTCCAAACATCTGTGTGCCTGCTCTCTATGAGAACAACTACCTGTAACGCATTTACATCTCATGTTGTTAGCATTCCATTTCTTGACAAATTTCATTTCATATGTTTACAATTACATGCTAATTTTTGATATAGCTTCATTACTTTTGTGGTGTGATGAACTGGTAAGCAGAAGGTTGCTGGTTCAATCTCTGCAGACGTCACCATCGGTGTCTCTACTCCAGGTTACTGCAGGGGGATTGGATTCCCTGTAATAAGAGCACTGTAAGTCACTTCAGATAAAAGTGTCTGCCAAATGCATAATTGTAAATGTAAAAAAAAAATTAAATGTAAAAAAAATGAATAAATTTAAATGTAAATGCTTTTTTGTGTCTTGGGCACAAACGCTCAGTAAAGCTGCTAATTTCTTAGTTTGTAGTTTATAGGTACTACTATAATATAAATGCTTACATACATTTTATACAATTTCTATTTGGGGCTTTAAAGGGTTATTTCACTCAAACATATAAATTCAGTCATTATTTACTCGCCTCAACGCTGTTCAATCCTTGTGTGTGTGTGTGTGTGCGTGCGTTTTTTTTTTTTTTCCTAACACAAAAGGTGATTTTGGTCAAGTTTGTCCTGCTGGCATAAAACAAATATCATCAGCAAAAATTTAACTGGTTTGAATGGCTTTACTGCAGAGCAATTACTATACGCAATGAAATATATGTGGTGAATAAGCTGCCAGTGATCAAAATATTGAATCATTGAAAACAATGTTTTCTTAAAAATGTGCGTTTGTTTTAATGGCTTTTAATTGTAAGGATGCTTTGGTCATAATCATATAGTAGCAGACTCTAGTGATAACAAGGCGCTCTGATTGTTTTTGTTGTAGAATACGATAGGGGATATATTCACATGTTATGGAAACGAAAATAATGGTTTATAAAATTTATATTAGGATAAAAATATAGACGATAAAGAATTAACTTTGACGGAGCTCAGACTCAAAACATGAACCACCGTCAGTTTTATGAGCCATTAATAAACCTAGCATTTTCACTCATCATCCCTCTCTTTCTTCTCCACTGATTGCTTTTAAATTTCTTATCTCTTGATGAACTTCCTTTCAGATCCAAAAATTGTTCATTTATCAGTAAGCAAACAGCTGATATGATAATATATGTGACTGTTCGTCCCTCTGTGATGTTTGGAAAGTTGTTTGCTGTTCTTTCTGCTCTTTTCTGCTGCTCTCCGTTTTTACTTTCACTTTCACAGGAGACGCTGATTGGTTCCTTCTGCTGTCAATCATCCGAGAGGGGCGGGTTAAAATCAGAACAGAAAATCAGATTAAAAGAAGATTTAGTGAAACAAACACTTGCGATATGCATTATCTGTTCAGATTTCCTTAAAAAAACGTAACTTTAAATCAGGGGTGTCATGAACTCATTTTTTGGGGGGCACGAGGGGGTGTGTGTTATTATAGAGTACTATAGAGTTTATTACTCTTTAGATTGTTGATGGGCGATGGTGAAAGTAACCTAATAATGTAAACTATTATGCATAAAAACCTGTCTGTTTATGCGTGTCATGACATAAAATATTTTTAATACGACTGACTTTATATTTAATGTTAACTTAACATTGAAAGTTAATGTGAATAAAAACATTGCAAGTTGGGCTACTAACTTCTCGACTACTCTTTTATGAATTTTGGACATACTTCTTCGGTAAGTAGGCATATTCGGACGCACGTCCGAATCTCGCGAGAATTAATATGTCACCCAAGATTCTATTTATTTCGATTCACGGTCTCTAAGGGGCAGCAAGATGTTTGAAATGCACAGAGC
The DNA here is from genome assembly GCF_012432095.1 of Onychostoma macrolepis. Taxonomy (NCBI): domain Eukaryota; kingdom Metazoa; phylum Chordata; class Actinopteri; order Cypriniformes; family Cyprinidae; genus Onychostoma; species Onychostoma macrolepis. The sequence continues at coordinate 12,448,342 of NC_081157.1, read as the reverse complement.
CAGTTTTACTAAAATCCCTATAGCTCTTCAATGCAATGAGATATTTTCACCAAACTTGGCACACATGCATTAGAGCTCATTCTGTGGTCGCACAAAAAATGACGTGGTGACTGATCACTTGGTGGAAAAAACTTTAAAATGGCTATAACTACGCAACCCAAAGTCTGATTGACCTGAAAATTGCCCTGCGGTGTCTTTGTCCAAGGTGCCATGACTGCCTCAGAGGACACCGGCATATCTCGGAAGATGTCCGCTGCCAGCCAATGAAGTTTGAGCACCTATCGGACAGCCTTAATGGGGGCCGATCAGAACGAAACTCGCTGGGCCTGTTTGACTCGTGGCCTTAGAGGCCTGTGAGAAATTCAAAAGAAATCAGGCACTGGGGGGTGCCTTCTGCACTTGACCTAGACTTTTAGCTCAACCTTGATTAAAGGGAAGGGACTTCAAATGCGCCCTCCCTTTGTCAGGAAAATGAAGGGTACAACAGATGGACCCTTCGCAGCCTTCCTTATCCTAGAATTAATTGCACGTGGGTAATGACGGAATTTATATTCAAAGAACATCGCGGGTGAGAGTTCTGTGGCTGCCAAGGAAACAGAGGAGAGAAGAGCACAAGAGAGAAGCTGCTTTCTCTTAGGAAAAAATGGGTAGATTTTATATATATATATATATATATATATACATACACAGGTGCATCTCAATAAATTAGAATGTCGTGGAAAAGTTCATTTATTTCAGTAATTCAACTCAAATTGTGAAACTCGTGTATTAAATAAATTCAATGCACACAGACTGAAGTAGTTTAAGTCTTTGGTTCTTTTAATTGTGATGATTTTGGCTCACATTTAACAAAAACCCACCAATTCACTATCTCAACAAATTAGAATACTTCATAAGACCAATAAATAAAAAAACATTTTTAGTGAATTGTTGGCCTTCTGGAAAGTATGTTCATTTACTGTATATGTACTCAATACTTGGTAGGGGCTCCTTTTGCTTTAATTACTGCCTCAATTCGGTGTGGCATGGAGGTGATCAGTTTGTGGCACTGCTGAGGTGGTACGGAAGCCCAGGTTTCTTTGACAGTGGCCTTCAGCTCATCTGCATTTTTTGTTTCTCATCTGTCTCTTGTTTCTCATTTTCCTCTTGACAATACCCATAGATTCTCTATGGGGTTCAGGTCTGGTGAGTTTGCTGGCCACTCAAGCACACCAACACCATGGTCATTTAACCAACTTTTGGTGCTTTTGGCAGTGTGGGCAGGTGCCAAATCTTGCTGGAAAATGAAATCAGCATCTTTAAAAATCTGGTCAGAAGAAGGAAGCATGAAGTGCTCCAAAATTTCTTGGTAAACGGGTGCAGTGACTTTGGTTTTCAAAAATCACAATGGACCAACACTAGCAGATGACATTGCACCCCAAATCATCACAGACTGTGGAAACTTAACACTAGACTTCAAGAAACTTGTGCTATGAGCTTCTCCACCCTTCCTCCAGACTCTAGGACCTTGGTTTCCTCATGAAATATAAAACTTGCTCTCATCTGAAAAGAGGACTTTGGACCACTGGGCAACAGTCCAGTTCTTCTCCTCCTTAGCCCAGGTAAGACGCCTGGCAGATGGCTTATGTATAGCAGCAAATAGAAACAGTTGCTAACAAGGTATCTACCTATACATTTTGTAGCGGACTGTGTCGGCGGTTCACATGAGACTAACGCGAATACGTCATCAAAATCTTTGATCCATATTGGCAGAAGTGAGAGACTGAAAGTTAATAATGTATCAGGGTAATTGTGTCAACTCAACCAGAGGGCCCCAGGAGGAAAGACAGCACTGTAAATATTATATTTTTACACAGAGATTAGTTAAAACTGTTGACTTTAACAGTCTTTATTGCATTATACCCCAACGGTGACAAATGGGAAAATGGGAAAAAGCACCTTTTTTTCGGTGCATGCCTGTAACCCAAGAAGTGTTAGACATCTTAATTCCCTTTTAGATTATGGTTCTATATGGTTCAATCCCATATATAAAGGGATGTCAATGCAACATATAGTTAGAATACTGCATATTATTTGAACTGTTCAGATGAACAAAAACCCTTCTTCCAAATATCCTTGAAACTGATTCAAATATGGATTCTCATAAATACACTTTTGAGAGCAATGTGTTTCAACTTAACCATTTCAGAGAATTTTTAGCACTCAGAGAAGTAAGTTATATGTAATTATTTTGCTAGATGGAAACATGATATTGTCAACATTATTTCTGAACCGGCCTGAAATTTGTCCAGCGGGCCAGGACAAGCCGCAGACGGCGGCGGCAGGCTGGTGCGGGCGACGACTTCCATTTTCGGTAGCGGTCCGATCTTCTGTCACGGGTGCGTGGTTGTAGTAACGATATAAATGAATATAAATGAAGGACAGGAGAACGAAACGGCATCAACTCACTTTTCCCATTTAATGAACTCAAGATCGGACAAATACAGGGGGAAAACTGAGGACTTATAAAAGGAAGAGAACAAAAGAGCAAACAACATAATTCAAATCAGGTGGGGACAATGAATGATAATTAACAAACGAGAAATGGAACTAAACCAAATAAGGAAAACAGAAACTCAGACGGGCCGACATGTGACAGCAGCAGAGTACTATTATTTTGTTGAACAGAACTGGGGAACCTCTGAAGACCTTACATGCTCACATTTGGTTGACCAATCAGAGGAAAGGGGCATGTCCTGATGGCCACATGTAGAAAATGAATTTTGAAGTAATTTATTTGTTTTCTACCCCTGAAACGAAAAATCAAGCCGAAATCTTGTTTTTACATTTTTTTGAACAAACGGAAAAAACAAATAAAAGTGCCATTTTCTCGTTTCTGCTTGTTTCATTTCAAATTGGAAAACAAACTATCAAAACGTACACGGACCCCTAACCATTCAGGTGCTGAGGTCATTGCTAGGCATTGTTTTGCCTCATCATTGTCTCATCTTAGTCACACAAAAATGTTCGTAAACAAATATTTTTTGTCGTCGTTAACAAAATTAACTCTAGGTGGAATTCAACAATTTGAACACGGAGCCACACCAAGATCCCATATCTCTGAGACTGAAGCATACAGCGCCTTTAGAATGAAGATACCAAGAGAAAAGTTTCTTGAATCTAAAGGCATATTAAGAGATCTTTAATACTTCTTGAGTTACAGGCATGCAAACTTGTTTTTTGACCCATTTTTTAACTGTCACTGTTGGCATATATTCCAACAAAGACAGCAAAAGTCAACAGTTTGTTAACCTGTGTAAAAATAAAATTATGATGCTACCGTCTTTCTAAAGTCATAGGTTCATCATCCATGATTGTTATATTTTCTTGATATTAGTTATGTGTTTATTTTGTCTTGAAGTGTTTCTGGCTGAAAACGACAATGAGGAAAACGCTAATAGGCTTGTCAATTCAGCACCATAGTAATTTAACTTGAATTAACACTGTATAAATAGCCTATGTGTTGGCAGAAATGTATTTATTATGTTACTGTTATTACATATTGGGGAATATGCTATTTTAATTTCATAGAAGCTGTTTTGTAGTTTCTTCATGTTTATTTATTTTTTTACTACTACTAATTTTATAGTTTATTAGCCTATTAGGCTACTTATTTTAAAATCCATATAACCATGGTAATGAGGACCGTGGTTTTACTTCTCGTGACCACCATCCTACTAGTCAGTTAAACTAAACTAAAGGATACTTCTTTCTTTTTAGATGTTTAGTTCTAATGAATTGTAATTGAAGTAAAATATTAATTCAATAAGGGCCTGATTAAAGATAAATATCTTATAAATAATATCTTAAAAAGTGTCTTATATAAATTAGGTGTTTCTTATTTACAAATAATAAAGTTCTTAAAGGGAGATTTACCCAAAAATGAAAATTAGTATGATTTACTCGACATCATGTCATTCCAAACCTGTATGAATTTATTTATTCTGTGGAACATAGAATAATTTTTGTCCATACAGTAGGTAACATTCTACTAAATTTTATTTTGTGTTCAACAGAAGAAAGTCATTTGGAACGACATGAGGGTGAGGAAATGACATTTTATGATTGCAACTCATTCTAATCCCCCCCCCCCCCAGCTTTTGTTCTGAAAACCTTTTTCAGAGGTCCATCGATTTACATAGTATTCCAGATATATATTCCTAGATATTTATAAAAAATCTATTGTTATACCAGTTCCTAAGAGACCTAGTCCCCAAGAGTATAATGATTATCGAACAGCTGCCTTGACTTGTCTTGTGATGAAGTGTTTGGAGAGGATCATGGTGTGGAAACTTAAGGAAGAGGTTAAGGTCCATTTTGATTCCTACCAGTTTGCCTATCAAGATAATAGGGGCACTGATGATGCTATTCTTACTGTGGTGCATCATGTTGTAAAACATCATGAGGATCCCAATGCTTATGCTAGGCTGTTCTTTCTTGATCTGAGCTCTGCTTTTAACACCATGCAGCCACACCTTGTGCTCTCCAAACTAAATAGTATGGCTGTTAATCCATACAATGTTCTTTGGTTTCATTCATTTCTCACAGGTAGGACCCAGCAAGTTAGAAGTGGACAGACTCTTTCTGAATGTACGTCTACCAGTATTGGAGTTCCCCAAGTGTGTGTGTTTTCACCATTGTTATTTACACTGTACACCAATGAGTACAGGAGTCACCATCCTGGGAATGTTGTTGTAAAATTTTCAGATGACACTGCTATTCTTGGTCTTCTGTATAGGGATAAGGACATTCAACATTATACCACAGAGATTGCCAACTTTGTTACATGGAGTAGAGAACATAATCTTGTAATCAATGTTAGAAAAATGGAGGAAATGATTTCTGACCCTAAGTTGGTGGGCAACCATTCACCTATTATGATTGAAAATTAGCCCATTAGACAGGTTATTTCGTACAAATACCTAGCTCTCAGACCTTTTGGGGTTATGCAGAGGGTAATGTTAATGTTTTTTTATGCCTGTATTGAGTCTGTTTTGCTGTATGGCATAGCGGCCTGGTTTGGTAACCTGACATTCACCCTTAGATCTCAGGTGAACCGCTTGGTGCATACTGCAATGAAGGTGGTCGGTATGGGGGTTTATCCGCCTCTACAATCTACTTTTAGCAAAATTGTTCTCAGGCAGGCAAGAAAAATGACTTTGGACCCTTGTCATGTGCTGTATGCAGAATTTGAACTACTTCCATCTGGTCGGCGTTACCGCACTCCAAGGTTCAGAGACAAACGCTATAAAATGTATTTTGTTCCTTTGGCGACAGCACTGTTAAAACTCTAATTTGAAGGACATAAGGACATGCTTGCTTACAAATGCAGGGGCCTTGTTGCGTGGTCTATACTGTATGTATTGCCCTAAACAATTTTCCCTTATGAGGGACAAATAAAGTAAACTAAACTACACTATATACCGATGGTTCTAAAGATACTGAATCTGGCCATATAGCTGTAGCAGTGGCCTTTCCGCTGTTGAATTTTAAAATAGGTAATAGAACATTTAATTTATTATATTTTTCAATTTACTGCAATATATGCATTGACCATGTATGGCTACATATTAATATATACAAATATTTTAAACATTTAAAAAATGAAGACAAAACTAGCATTAATTACATCTGATATTCATTAAGATTTGATATTAATTCTTGTGATTGTAGCAATGTATTGGAGGGTGTGAGGATTGATGATTCTGTCTCTAAAGCCCAGATTAGTTTGGATGATGATGTAGGGCTTTTATATATCTTGACATTAGAAAGGCAACTGGGCCGGATGGTCTTTATGTTTTTGTTCTCAGATCAAGAAAGAACAGCCTTTGCAGTTTTTTGTATGTTTTACATGCTGAATGTTGTTAGTTTAACTGTCTACAATAGACAAACACTTTTAAAGATTGACTCCTTCGTCATGCAACACAAACCGGACTTTGAGTTCTTGAACGCTGGCGCTCTGTTTACAGACAGACAAGAACCCTTTGTCTGGGCCACACAGTCGCGACCGAGGAAACGCTGCCGGAAAAGGGGAGAGAGAGTCGGCATCCCCTCCCAACCATTTTGCTGGCTAACATTCAGACAAACAAACAAACTTACAGTATACATTGGTGGCCAGCACCAATTAACAAAAAAAAGGGGAAAACACGTACACATAATGGCCATTACACAAAACAAACAACTATGAAAACATCAAACATACTGTACAAGTAACACTTCAAATAACATATAAAAATAATTACTTCACTTTATAAATTTACTTTCTATGTGTACACAAGAAAAAAAGAGAAACAGTCCTTGAAGTCCCCCTGAGCAGAAACATGAATGGTTGTGGCTGAATCATTGGCTGGAACTGTGTATATATACAGTGAGGAAAATAAGTATTTGAACACCCTGCTATTTTGCAAGTTCTCCCACTTAGAGATCATGGAGGGGTCTGAAATTGTCATCGTAGGTGCATGTCCACTGTGAGACATAATCTAAAAAAAAAAATCCAGAAATCACAATGTATCATTTTTTAACTATTTATTTGTATGATACAGCTGCAAATAAGTATTTGAACACCTGTCTATCAGCTAGAATTCTGACCCTCAAAGACCTGTTAGTCTGCCTTTAAAATGTCCACCTCCACTCCATTTATTATCCTAAATTAGATGCACCTGTTTGAGGTCGTTAGCTGCATAAAGACACCTGTCCACCCCATACAATCAGTAAGAATCCAACTACTAACATGGCCAAGACCAAAGAGCTGTCCAAAGACACTAGAGACAAAATTGTACACCTCCACAAGGCTGGAAAGGGCTACGGGAAATTGCCAAGCAGCTTGGTGAAAAAGGTCCACTGTTGGAGCAATCATTAGAAAATGGAAGAAGCTAAACATGACTGTCAATCTCCCTCGGACCGGGGCTCCATGCAAGATCTCACCTCGTGGGGTCTCAATGATCCTAAGAAAGGTGAGAAATCAGCCCAGAACTACACGGGAGGAGCTGGTCAATGACCTGAAAAGAGCTGGGACCACCGTTTCCAAGGTTACTGTTGGTAATACACTAAGGCGTCATGGTTTGAAATCATGCATGGCACGGAAGGTTCCCCTGCTTAAACCAGCACATGTCCAGGCCCGACTTAAGTTTGCCAATGACCATTTGGATGATCCAGAGGAGTCATGGGAGAAAGTCATGTGGTCAGATGAGAACTTTTTGGTCATAATTCCACTAAACGTGTTTGGAGGAAGAAGAATGATGAGTACCATCCCTACTGTGAAGCATGGGGGTGGTAGCATCATGCTTTGGGGGTGTTTTTCTGCACATGGGACAGGGCGACTGCACTGTATTAAGGAGAGGATGACCGGGGCCATGTATTGCGAGATTTTGGGGAACAACCTCCTTCCCTCAGTTAGAGCACACTGCTCTCTCCCACCTGGAAAATAAGAACACCTATGTGAGAATGCTGTTTGTGGACTACAGTTCAGCATTTAATACCATAGTGCCTGCCACGCTTGTTGTGAAGCTCCAGATTCTGAGCCTACCCTGATAGCACACGTACATCTCTGAGACGTCTATTTGACGTCTGCATTTACATCTGCAAGACGTATTTTTTAGGCTGTTTGCTCATCTGCAATACGTCTATAGGACGTCTCCTTTTAGATGTCAAATAGACGTCTATTAGATGTCTTTAAGATGTTTATGATTTAGAGTGTATGTAAAACTGACATCTTACAGACGTCTGTCAGACGTTTATAGACAGCAGATGCTTTCCAGATCAACAGATCTTTAACAGACATCTTGCAGACGTACGTGTGCTATCTGGGTAAATAGATCTCTGTGCAGCTGGATCCTGGACTTCCTGACAGGCAGGTGCCAGGTGGTCAGAATGGGCAACAATACTTCATTCCTGCTGACCGTTAACACTGGTGCTCCTCAGGGCTGCGTCCTCAGCCCACTCCTGTACTCCCTGTACACACACGACTGTGCAGCCGCACACAGCTCCAATGTCATCGTCAGATTTACTGATGACACAACGGTGGTAGGCCTGATCACTGACAACGATGAGACAGCCTACAGAAAGGAGGAGAGCACTCTGACAAAATGGTGTGAGGAGAACCACCTCTCACTCAACATTGACAAGACCAAGGAGCTTATGGTGGATTTCAGGAGACAGAGCAGAGAACACACGCGCATCACCATCAACGGGACACCTGTGGAGCGGGTAAACAGCTTTAAGTTCCTTTGCGTTCACATCACTGAGGATCTCACATGGTCCACTCACACAGATGCAGTGCTGAAAAAGACACATTAACGCCTATTCTTCCAGAGATGGCTGAAGAAATTTGGGATGAGCCCAAACATCCTCAGAACATTCTACACCTGCGGAGAACATCCTGATTGGCTGCATCACTGCCTGGTTTGGAAACAGCCCTCCTGGCAACCGCAAAGCTCTGAAGAGGGTCGTGTGAACTGCCCACCACACTGTAGGAGGTGAGCTTCCCTCCCTCTGGGACATCTACACCAGGCGGTGTATGAGGAAAGCCTGGAGGATCATCGGTGACTCCAGCCACCCGTCCTATTCTGTTTCTGTGAGTCCATTAAATAAAATCGCTTCACAATTGAAAGGCAACGTTTGTACTTTATTATCGGCTACAACTGTGGCGTACACACTTCCAGGGCATCTGCCCCCATACTGCACATGCACAGACATATATTGCTCAAACCACACCGGTTGCCATTACTATTATCATTACATCTTCCTTTTATTTTTAAATACACAAACAACACTGCAAAAAATGCTTTTCTTACTTAGATTTTCTAGAGAATTTAAGAATTTTTTTATATTTTGGCTGGAAACAAGACTAAAAATCTAAGTAAGAAAAGCATTTTTTGCAGTTAATAATCATAAATCTTAGCCACACTTAGCACAATTCATAAAAAACATAATTTACACACTACTAATAAATACAATAAATATTTCACCATGTTTTGATAAATCTCTCAGCATGTTTCAATAAGTCTCTCGGGGCATTTCCATACATGAACAGATCTTCTCAAGGCTATCTCAGTCCTTTCAATTTGCTCTGTTTGTTCTGATTCAGCAGATCCGTCTTTCAACAAATGTTTACGATTCCTCCTTAACACAGCACCACTTGGCATTTCAACTTTTTCTCTCAGGCTATCAGGCTAATGAACAGTCAGAACTGACACACCCTACAGTATACTCCCACTGTACTGTATGCCATGCATTGCACTTTAACTCCAAACACAGCAAAATACTGGACTTTAAGCATACACTGCACTTTAATACATTAATCGATCTGCTATCACTGGATTACCAATCCAATGCTCATCCATATGACATTATTGTGCATCCAGTTGTTATGTATAATCTGCTGCACCTTCACATATTTGTTGTATATGTGTGTACATAATGTACAATGTGTATTGTGTGTACAGTCGTGGCCAAAAGTTTTGAGAATGACATAAATATTAGTTTTCACAAAGTTTGCTGCTAAACTGCTTTTAGATATTTGTTTCAGTTGTTTCTGTGATGTACTGAAATATAATTACAAGCACTTCATACGTTTCAAAGGCTTTTATCGACAATTACATGACATTTATACAAAGAGTCAGTATTTGCAGTGTTGGCCGTTCTTATTCAGGACCTCTGCAATTCGACTGGGCATGCTCCCAATCAACTTCTGGGCCAAATCCTGACTGATAGCAACCCATTCTTTCATAATCACTTCTTGGAGTTTGTCAGAATTAGTGGGTTTTTGTTTGTCCACCCGCCTCTTGAGGATTGACCACAAGTTCTCAATGGGATTAAGATCTGGGGAGTTTCCAGGCCATGGACCCAAAATTTCAACGTTCTGGTCCCCGAGCCACTTAGTTATCACTTTTGCCTTATGGCACGGTGCTCCATCGTGCTGGAAAATGCATTGTTCTTCACCAAACTGTTGTTGGATTGTTGGAAGAAGTTGCTGTTGGAGGGTGTTTTGGTACCATTCTTTATTCATGGTTGTGTTTTTGGGCAGAATTGTGAGTGAGCCCACTCTCTTGGATGAGAAGCAACCCCACACATGAATGGTCTCAGGATGCTTTACTGTTGGCATGACACAGGACTGATGGTAGCGCTCACCTTTTCTTCTCCTGACAAGCCTTTTTCCAGATGCCCCAAACAATCGGAAAGGGGCTTCATCGGAGTATATGACTTTGCCCCAGTCCTCAGCAGTCCATTCACGATACTTTCTGCAGAAGATCAATCTGTCCCTGATGTTTTTCCTGGAGAGAAGTGGCTTCTTTGCTGCCCTTCTTGACACCAGGCCATCATCCAAAAGTCCTCACCTCACTGTGCACGCAGATGCACTCACACCTGCCTGATGCCATTCCTGAGCAAGCTCTGCACTGCAGGTGCCTCGATCCCGCAGCTGAATCAACTTTAGAAGACAAAAGTTTTGAGAATGACACAAAACATTCTCCAAGAGCAACTTCTCCCAACCATCCAAGAACAGTTTAATGATGAACAATGCCTTTTCCAACATGAAGGAGCACCTTGCCATAAGGCAAAAGTGATAACTAAGTGGCTCGGGGAACAAAACATCAACATTTTTGGTCCATGGCCAGGAAATTCCCAGACCTTAATCCCATTGAGAATTTGTGGTCAATCCTCAAGAGGAGGGTGGACAAACAAAACCCACTAATTCTGACAAACTCCAAGAAGTGATTATGAAAGAATGGGTTGCTATCAGTCAGGATTTGGCCCAGAAGTTGATTGAGAGCATGCCCAGTCGAATTGCAGAGGTCCTGAAAAGAACGGCCAACACTGCAAATACTGACTCTTTGTATAAATGTCATGTAATTGTCGATAAAAGCCTTTGAAATGTATGAAGTGCTTGTAATTATATTTCAGTACATCACAGAAACAACTGAAACAAATATCTAAAAGCAGTTTAGCAGCAAACTTTGTGAAAACTAATATTTATGTCATTCTCAAAACTTTTGGCCACGACTGTACATATTGTGAATAATGTGTATTGATAACTGCAAGTATGACAATTGTACACTGTGTACTGAGTTTGTGTATATTGTACATTGTCATCTGTATGTCTGTTAGTATGTAAATGTTATGTTTCTGCACTGTTCTGAAGCACGCTCTCAAGAATTTCATGCTGTTGGTGACGTGCTTTTGGTGATGTGACAATAAAAGTGATTTGATTTTACTTAAATTTGATCCTTTATTGTGTATATATATTGCACATACATTATTCCCATATAAATGTGAATGTACACACATATATATATACACACATTCGTGGAATGAGTTACAGCAGATTTCTAGTTCCCAGCATGCTTTGCGTCTGACTGTTAAATGAGAATAAATGTTAAAATTAAGTGTTATTTTGTGTGTTTTTGCGCAATATTAATTTGTTAGTGTTTTAAGTTGTATCATTTTGGAATTTAAAAGGGTTTCTGGTATCTGTCTGAATTTTTGCAGTTACGAGAGCCTGTGGTTTGGCTGACTATTGGTTGAACACTATTAAGACTATTGCTATTTTTGTTTATGCTATTGTAGCTGTATTTGACAATTTGAAACTTTACATTATAAATAGTTTTTAAAACATATTACATTACATATTTTCCATATGTGTTTATATACTGCATGAGTAAATATATGTTCAATATAATTATACATATGCTGTACCATCACATACATGTGTAACGGTATGGTGCAGGAAGGAAGACGAAGAAGATATGCAACTCAAATAATCCAAAAGTTTAATAATCCAACAGCTGAGCAGGTAGATAGATGGTGCTACACAACGTAACATAACAGTGACTGGACAACAAATGAATGTGAAGGTATGACTTATAAAGGGAACCAAAGAGACTAACAAATGAAACACAGCTGGAGATTAATGAACTCGTGGTGTCCATGGCAACTAAAGAGTGGTGGGTAAAGAACAAAGGAAATAGGAAACAAATGAAAAACATACTAAGAGTTCGAAAATGACAAAACTAAAGTCCAAGAACTGAAAATAACTAACAGGACTGTGACAATATTATAGTGTATTACTGAATATAAAATTGCATACATTATAATATATCAATGGATAAGTACTTAAAATATTAATGATATCTGCTACATTAATCATTAATGTTGGTTCTGTTTTGTTTACCTTAGGGGTTATTTATGTTCTCCCTGCTCCTATCCATGCTAGGCTGCATGGATGGGCAGGAAACATTTAGAACAGAACCATACCCCCAACCTAAAATATATAATAATTGTAAGTTATCATTGATGATAGTGGTTCTGACAGTACTAAATGTTATATGAAAACAGAAATTCCTTATGTATTATTCGATATATTGTAATTTATTTACACAATATATTATTCTGTACATTTTCTAATATAACATTAAATCATTTAATATATTGATCATTCATATATTAGGAAATATATATATATAAATAAATAAATAAATATATAAATAAATAAATAAATATATATATATATATATATATATATACTGTGGGTACGGAAAGTATTCAGACCCCCTTACATTTTTCACTCTTTGTTATATTGCAGCCATTTGCTAAAATCATTTAAGTTCATTTTTTTCCTCATTAATGTACACACAGCACCCCATATTGACAGAAAACACAGAATTGTTGACATTTTTGCAGATTTATTAAAAAGAAAACTGAAATATCACATGGTCCTAAGTATTCAGACCCTTTGCTCAGTATTTAGTAGAAGCACCCTTTGATCTAATACAGCCATGAGTCTTTTGGGAAAGATGCAACAAGTTTTTCACACCTGGATTTGGGGATCCTCTGCCATTCCTCCTTGCAGATCCTCTCCAGTTCTGTCAGGTTGGATGGTAAACGTTGGTGGACAGCCATTTTTAGGTCTCTCCAGAGATGCTCAATTGGGTTTAAGTCAGGGCTCTGGCTGGGCCATTCAAGAACAGTCACGGAGTTGTTGTGAAGCCACTCCTTCGTTATTTTAGCTGTGTGCTTAGGGTCATTGTCTTGTTGGAAGGTAAACCTTCGCCCAGTCTGAGGTCCTGAGCACTCTGGAGAAGGTTTTCGTCCAGGATATCCCTGTACTTGGCCGCATTCATCTTTCCCTCGATTGCAACCAGTCGTCCTGTCCCTGCAGCTGAAAAACACCCCCACAGCATGATGCTGCCACCACCATGCTTCACTGTTGGGACTGTATTGGACAGGTGATGAGCAGTGCCTGGTTTTCCACACATACCGCTTAGAATTAAGGCCAAAGTTCTATCTTGGTCTCATCAGACCAGAGAATCTTATTCAGGTGTTTTTAGCAAACTCCATGTGTCTTGCACTGAGGAGAGGCTTCCGTCGGGCCACTCTGCCATAAAGCCCCGACTGGTGGAGGACTGCAGTGATGGTTGACTTTCTACAACTTTCTCCCATCTCCCGACTGCATCTCTGGAGCTCAGCCACAGTGATCTTTGGGTTCTTCTTTACCTCTCACCAAGGCTCTTCTCCCCGATAGCTCAGTTTGGCCGGACGGCCAGCTCTAGGAAGGGTTCTGGTCGTCCCAAACGCCTTCCATTTAAGGATTATGGAGGCCACTGTGCTCTTAGGAACCTTAAGTGCAGCAGAAATGATTTGGCAACCTTGGCCAGATCTGTGCCTTGCCACAATTCTGTCTCTGAGCTCTTCAGGCAGTTCCTTTGACCTCATGATTCTCATTTGCTCTGACATGCACTGTGAGCTGTAAGGTCTTATATAGACAGGTGTGTGGCTTTCCTAATCAAGTCCAATCAGTATAATCAAACACAGCTGGACTCAAATGAAGGTGTAGAACCATCTCAAGGATGATCAGAAGAAATGGACAGCACCTGAGTTAAATATATGAGTGTCACAGCAAAGGGTCTGAATACTTAGGACCATGTGATATTTCAGTTTTTCTTTTTTAATAAATCTGCAAAATGTCAACAATTCTGTGTTTTTCTGTCAATATGGGGTGCTGTGTGTACATTAATGAGGAAAAAAACTTAAATGATTTTAGCAAATGGCTGCAATACAACAAAGAGTGAAAATTTCAGGGGTCTGAATACTTTCCGTACCACTGTATATATATATATATATATATATATAAGGAATTTTAGCTCTAATTTATATGTAATAAATTTGATTAGCTCTTCATTTAAGCTTTTATTCAGAATTTTAGCTTTATTAAATCGAATCATAGAGATTCGCTGGATCTGATTAATTGGTATTAATCAAAACGTATAATTTATACTTTCTTAGCGACTCGAGCCAGCGAGCATTAAACCAGTATATTTTAGCAATCCTGTTTATCTCGTGGCTGCGATAATAATACAGAATTGGTTGGGAAATTTTGAGCAACAGGTAACACGATCTTTGGCAAATAGTTTCAAATTTTAAAATCACGGCACCGACCATTCATTATAAATGAAACAAGAGTTTATTTACTATTCTATGATACAATACAAAACACATACACACGTTCTGGCAAGATGAAAGCAGTTTGAAGAAAGTTTAAGGCTATTCTCTTTCCTGAGAATAAAGACGACCTGAAGACGTCACAAACAGAAGACTCGACTATCGTTATCCTTAGATATCGATATATCGTTATCCTTTAAAGATTCATTAAATTCAGCTCAGCAAATAGAGATGGTTTGTTTGTTTACTTGCTTTGAGTTGAGTTGAAGGCTGTTCTTCTCTCTGGATGGTTGCTTGAGGGAATCCTGGACTTTCGCGCTGATGTGTCGTGGTCGCGTGACGTCACTCGGGAATCCTCTTTGGATTGGTGGCTTCCTGGCAGCGCGAATGGCAAGGCTTTGAAGTTCTTACGCTGCAGGCTTTGCAAGTTTCTTTGGTCAGACGTTGACAGAGTGTCCTTTGAGATGATCAGCTAGTTGTTAAGTCTGTAGGCGGGTGAGGCGAGACCAAAGTTTCCAAGCAGCCAAGTTTTTCCAGCTCAGTTTTTTTTTCTTCCACAGCTTTTCCAAAGCTGGGTGTCTGTTTTATCGGACTGATTTGAGTCCATCCCATTCACTGTTTGGTCCAATCACATTGTCTCTGTAGGGCGGAGCTCCGCCCATCACGGCTCCTTTTCATGCATACATTATCTGCTAATAAATATGTCACATGGAGGAAATATCCTAGCAGATTTCTATAAAGTGTTACAATCATGCCTTATGATGCTAAAAGTCAACATTCATCCTCATCACATTATTGCAATAAAAATAAGGTTTAATTCAATGCCACACATGAGGTATTTGTCATATCAAATACCTATAATTTTACCTACTAAACGGGTTAAGTCATAGATTAAAATATCCTAAATTCTAATAACCACAGCAAGATTAAAAAACATAAAATACCACATTCATGTATATATTGTCTCTTGAGTATATTGCTTTAATAGCAGCAGTCTTTTCTTAATTGTCCTTTTGGCAAAGTCCATAAAAGTTTGGGTGCTTCTTTTGCAGAAGAAGAGAAAAAGAGCGCATTCCTTTGGAAGGCGGGAGACCAAAGCTGAGGTCTTGAGGTCATTAGGAGTATCACGTTGTGTGGCTCTGGTGATCTTCCTAGCTCAGACGAAGTTGTAAATCAGTCACTCTTTTGTTTATCAGAAGGTAGTTTATGGTAAGCGGGGTTGCAGTATCGCGAACGCTCTGGTTCTGGAACCTCTCCAAAGAAGTAGTTCTTTGTTGTTAACTCCGTGCAGATGTAGTGCGGTCATTTCATCCTCAAACTTATCATGATTTACGAGTCTCTCGAGGTGATAAGGAGAGTACGGCCGGACGCAAGTCAGAGAATTGTGGCCTTGTGTTGGTCATTTGTTAATTTTTACGACACAGCGTGGAGGGAGGAACTCCTTGGGATGTTCTGAGTTAAGATTATATGTGTGTGTTCTTTTCGACCAGGTTCTACAGTATATACAGGTGCTGGTCATATAATTAGAATATCATCAAAAAGTTGATTTATTTCACTAATTCCATTCCAAACGTGAAACTTGTATATTATATTCATTCATTACACACAGACTGATATATTTCAAATGTTTATTTCTTTTAATTTTGATGATTAGAGCTTACAGCTCATGAAAGTCAAAAATCAGTATCTCAAAATATTAGAATATTTACATTTGAGTTTGAATAAATGACCATCCCTACAGTATAAATTCTGGGTATCTCTTGTTCTTTGAAGCCACAATAATGGGGAAGACTGCTGACTTGGCAATGATTCAGAAGACGAACATTGACACCCTCCACAAAGAGGGTAAGTCACAGAAGGTCATTACTGAAAGGTGTGGCTGTTTACAGAGTGCTGTATCAAAGCATATTAAATGCAAAGTTGACTGGAAGGAAGAATTTGGGTAGGAAAAGGTGCACAAGCAACAGGGATGACCGCAAGCTTGAGAATACAGTCAAGCAAAGCTGATTTAAACACTTGGGAGAGCTTCACAAGGAGAGAACTGAAGCTGGAGTCAGTGCATCAAGAGTCACCACGCTCAGACGCCTTCAGGAAAAGGGCTACCAAGCCACTTCTGAACCAGAGACAACGCCAGAAGCATCTTACCTGGGCTGTGGAGAAAAGAACTGGACTGTTGCTCAGTGGTCCAAAGTCCTCTTTTCAGATGAAAGTAAATTTTACATTTCATTTGGAAATCAAGGTCCCAGAGTCTGAAGGAAGAGTGGAGAGGCACAGAATCCATGTTGCTTGAAGTCCAGTGTGAAGTTTCCACAGTCAGTGATGATTTGGGCTGCCATGTCATCTGCTGGTGTTGGTCCACTGTGTTTTCTGATGTCCACAGTCAACGTAGCCATCTACCAGGAAATTTTAGAGCACTTCATGCTTCCTTCTGTTGACAAGCTTTATGGAGATGCTGATTTCATTTTCCAGCAGGACTTGGCACCTGCCCACACTGCCAAAGGTACCAAAAGCTGGTTCAATGACCATAGTGTTACTGTGCTTGATTGGCCAGCAAACTCGCTTGACCTGAACCCCATAGAGAATCTATGGGGTATTGTCAAGAGGAAGATGAGAGACACCAGACCCAACAATGCAGATGAGCTGAAGGCCACTATCAGAGCAACCTGGGCTCATAACACCTGAGCAGTGCCACAGACTGATCGACTCCATGCCACGCCGCATTGCTGCAGTAATTCAGGCAAAGGAGCCCCAACTAAGTATTGAGTGCTGTACATGCTCATACTTTTCATTTTCATACTTTTCAGTTGGCCAAGATTTCTAAAAATCCTTTCTTTGTATTGGTCTTAAGTAATATTCTAATTTTCTGAGATACTGAATTTGGGATTTTCCTTAGTTGTCAGTTATAATCATAAAATTAAAAGAAATAAACATTTGAAATATATCAGTCTGTGTGTAATGAATGAATATAATATACAAGTTTAACTTTTGAATGGAATTAGTGAAATAAATCAACTTTTGATGATATTCTAATTATATGACCAGCACCTGTATATGTATATATATATATATATATATATATATATATATATATATATTTTTTTTTTTTGGCAAAAGGGCGTGCAGTGTGTATCAGGGGTTAATCTACCAGAAATAAATGACTTCAGGAGATTTAAATAATCAAACAAGTAGATCATTTTATTTGTCAGGTAACATATATCAAGAAAATTACACAATTAAACAAATATAGGCCAATTCAGAAATGATCAATTCATAACATCAGTTGCTCAAAGATAAATCTAGGAGTTGAAGATGCATATCTCACAGTAAAGAAACACGCAGTAGTTGTGAGTGCTCTGAGTGCAGGACAGCTCTGTGTAGGCCTTTTCTAGTTACACTAGAAATATACACCAGATTAGAACAAAAGAACTGTAAACATAACATACATCACATAATATAAATGACTGCTGTGAAATTGAGACCATTTTACTGATCACACTGAGGTGATTAAAATTATATCAAACATTAAAAGGAAAAAAACAAAAAAAAACAATAGATTGAAAAGATACATCATGTGTGGCATGTAGTAATTCTTGATTAGCTTTTCAGGTCTTGAGCCAAAGTGAAAGGAGGGAAAGTAGAAGAATAAGAAGATAAATTTGGTTATATTTCTTTCTTTGAGATCATATCTCCAGATTAGAGAGTTTTATTGCATGATGTTTTTTTTTTTCTTGTGTTCAGTTCAGTCTTGAATTTTGTTTGCAGATTCACATATACATTTTTGAGAGATTAAATAAAGGATTTCCTATGCTCAGTAAACCCTTTTTTGAGTGAATAATTTTCACTAATGGAGCAGCATCTTTTCAGATTTGATTAATTTTTACCACGAAATTTGTTCCATTTTTGTCTGCCAAAAGCCACCAGATAGTCTAAAGCCCCTTTGTTCTTCCTCTCTTCTCCAGCTTTCCTCAGATCCTCCAGGTTCTTTATCCATTCATCTTTTCCCTCCTCCTTCCATCTGGGAATCAAGAAATCCAGATGTTGAAGAGTGAAAGCGCTGTCTGATTTTAATGTGATATTAGAGAGACTCATGATGATCTTATAAGCTTCATGCAGCAGGTTGGACTTTTCTTTTTGAATCTCCTCCAGTTCGTGGTTCAGTGTTTTTTCTATTTTAGTTATATCCTCTGACTCTTTCTCAATACTTTCATGCTCCTTTTTAGTATTTTCATATATGTTTTGGTCAAAGCTGGTTTCAGGATGGTCACCAGTGCGTTCATACTCCCGTTTGAGTTTATCAAATGTCATAATGACTGGTTTTTTTCTCATCTCATATTTTTTGTTCTCTTTGATGTGTTTGCTGTAATGACACTTCCTTGTACACACAGTGCAGTGATTGTTTTCCATGACTGAACACCACGAGAGATCTTTCGCCCACCAGCAGCCCCATTCATGACAGTTCTCCTCACAGACGGAGCAGCAGGTTGCGTTTCTGTTCCACCACCATTCATTTTCAATGAGGACTTTTTCTTTGACAACTCTATTGACTGTAAACTGGAAGTTTTCACATCTCTTAATCTTGTCTCTGTTCTGTCTGAGGGCTTCTTGAATCTGATTAAGTTCTTCAGTTTTTGACTCTTTATAAGAGATTCGTTCCACAAGATTATTGACACAGGCCTCGAGTCGTCTTCGCTCTTTCAGAACATCTAATGTCATCTGAACACTTTTTCTGTTCATTCTACCCAGAAGTGTGAAGAACTGATTCATGCTTCTCTCTCCCATTTCCCATGATGATCTGTATATGTGCTCATACTCTTCATCTCTTTGCTGTTTCTGCTGGTTGCTAAATAAGAAGTGAACAGGTCTATTTCTCTCATCTCTTCTGCAGGGTATTGCTGCTGTTTTAATGGCGTTAAGAACATCTGTTGGAGGTCCTCCTTCTGAATGTGTGAGTAGAAACACTATGTTCTCCTCTATATCTCTACCAAACAGAGACAGAACTGAGTGAAAGATGTAAAACTCTTTGTCAGTGAGTCGATTCTGAGACGCCTTCATCACTAAACACACTACATCAATATTATGAATCCCATCCTCATCTGAAAATAATCTGATCAGATACTCAGAAATTTCTCTGTCTTTCTCGTGTTCTTCAGTGTTTCCGTATCCTGGAGTGTCAATGATGGTCAGAGATGTTGGGTTTTCTTCAACAAACACCTCATAAACCGTGATCTCTGATGTCTGGGATTGTGATTGATCTTTAGGTTTAGTTTCTTCTGTGATTTGATAAAACTCTTGATCCTCAAACTTCACTCCCAGTATGTAGTTGATCATGGTGTTGATCATGGTTGTTTTCCCAGTGCCGGTTTCTCCCACCATCAGTATGACTTTGTTCTGCTTGTTTCTGTCTCTTTGTCCATATATCCACTGTCTGACCTTTTTATTAGTCCCATCAATATATTTTCTTTCTGTGTTCAAACGATAAAGCGCTGGAGGACCTTTATCAATTAGTACGGAATTAAGATGTAATCTGCAAAAGATTGATTGAACTGATTTAGCATCAACACATTTTGAAATCAAACAGGTATTTAATAACCTGCCTATGAGGAGGACAAACAATTTGTGGTGGCACAATCATGGTTGTTTATGGGCGCTAATGGTGTTTCAGATTTAATGATTTTTTTTTAAACCTATAATTTTTGTTTATTTATAATCAACAATATAGTGAACAATCACATTTCTGTTTATACACAGAATTATTCTGAGTGAAAAGAATAAATGCAAAATAACATTCACTTACGCCATATTACGATGTTCTTCCATGCTTTTGTGCCGTTCTGTTGTCATTCTTTCTGTGATTTAAGAAAACACTGAGTGAATAAGTGAATGCATGTTACATTTGCATACATCAGATTGTTACATAATGCAAGTAGAATTTTCATGTTTGGGTAAACTATCCCTTTAACAAAACATAAAATTCAGAGGTTCGTGGCGTTTCCTTTATCTTATGACATAAGAGGTTGGTTTGGATATTGCGTTATCTATGACGTCACACAGGCAAACACATTTTCACGTACCTTCCTCCAGTGCGAGACACAGACCAATAATTATACAGTATATCATCACACCACAGGCCCTGCTTACTCCAGCTAACACATTTTAGTTTTTTCTCATTGCAATGTTTTCCATTAAAGTTCGGTACAGGCATCAGAATAGCGCGTCTGTTTGCAGTATATCTTTTTGTGCATGACAGACTTTCTTTTTGTTTAGACTCCTTTACACATTTTATAAGCTAATCACCACGTCTTAGCTGGTAAAAGCACAGTATGTGTAACAAGAAGGAGCTGGAAACCGGCTAATGATAAAATATAGATAGAGTTAATGATTAACTTTTAACACCCTGCTGGTTGTTCCTTCACCAGGGAATTTACTAGGGCCCAAGATTCGGTGCTACACCCCTGATCAGAGTACACACACACACACACACACACACACACACACACACACAAAGACGTCCTGTCTGCTTCACCATAAACTAATACTGATATAGTAAGCACTTGATAATGTCGTCTAATATGAGTTTAGTTCTTTTCCAGTCGTTCACTGCTGATAGAAAATGGAGGCGCAGTTTTGTGAACGGAATGTCTGTCTGCATGGGGAATATCTGTCCACCCATTTTTCAAAAATCAATTATTGCTGTGCCACTGTTGAAGCATTAAAAAAGGGAAGGAAAAAAAGCGTTTTTGGAGTATAAACCTAAAAAATAAAATAAAATAAAAATAAAGCTAGTGTGATATTTTGGACAAATATTACATTATTTAGAAGTTGCTTTGTTATTAAAAAAAAAAAAAAAAAAAAAAAAAGCCTATTTAAAACAGTATTTTTTTCTATTTTTGCCCCATGTTTTTAATTTCGGTTTCGTTTTCAACGAAACCGTTTTCAATCTTACTAAATTACCATCACAACTAATTTTTACAACTTGATAATGCAAATGTAATAGTCCAACCTTATCACAGGCAGTCTTGATCGCGGCTTTTGTGTTTTGCGGGCGTCCTGCTGCGATGAAAGCAGAGAAGCTCGAGCTCAAACTCCACTCGTCGCTACAGATGAACTCCGTCTTACAGCGCGACGACAAGACATGAGTTACACTCAACTTGCACAGAACCAATATATCCAATTTAGTTAAAAAAACATCTGTATAACACAAAAGATAAACAAAGCGTAGCTATATCTCCCCGAAATGAAATTAAAACAAGAGTACTTTCAGCTTGTAGCTCCTCCCTCCTTCTTTCTGTTATTTTCCGCCTCAAAACCATAGACTGTAAAAAACATGGACGTAGTGACCGTGACGTCACTCGTAGGTTTCTGAAGAGCATTTTTGAAGCCTAAAGTGGGCGGAGCCGACCGCCGCCATCTTGGCAGCGCATCACCGAGCGTCACTCCCGGATACTCGAAAATGGGCAAAAAGGCGGGACGTGGGTGAAGCTGAGGTGCCTGGTTGCTGAAACCACGCCCGTCTATAGTGACAGCAGCAGTGCTGCCATGCAAAGACAAAACACCATAACTTCGTTTTTGATCTAAAATGAGTTATTGATAATTTTGGGAAATTATGACCTCCTTTAACATGTGTATAAGTATCATGGAGAAAAGTCAAATGCCGTGACAGCGTATCACACATAAAATCAATAACTGTTTGCAATTAAATCCTTTTCCTATCTTTTCTTGTAACTCGTAAATTGTAAAATCCATTGAAATGAACTTCATCGGAGATATTTAATTCACAATCATTTTGAGCACTTTAAGTCGTTCTTATAGGTTAAGCTATTTTAATTCAGTTCGATATAAAAACAATAGGCTAAGTATGTCTTCCATCCTTTAATGTTAGCGAACATTGCAAATAAATTGGTTGCAAAACGGTTTCCACTCACGTTTAACTTTTGGTCTGGTTGTTACGGTCAGAAAAAAAACCCTGAATCACATTACTAGATGTTATAGCCTAGCCAATGATCACTAGATTTTATACAGATGTTACTATAATGATTCTATAAATGGTGATCAGCACACAAATATTGTTTATAATGTGGAAGTTACTTTTGCCTTTTTTGCGAGTGACATCTCGCTTTTTGCAGACAGTGCAGAGTACAATATCAATATAGGCTATAGCGTAAAAATCAAGTTTGAGATCATTTTCATTAAAACATCTAATTGCCAGATTTCCAGTATCCTCCCTATAATTAATTTTTCTGTACAAATAAAAATCTTTAAAGCCAGTTTTCTAAGTTTCGCACTAGCGAGTTTCACGCTCTGGAGCAGAGCGCGCGGCAGTCCACCTGTCACTCAAGTGGCCACGCCCTTAATTATGCAGAACTTTAAGGCTTAATATAATTTAAACGGATGAGTTATAAAAAAATTCACCCCCCTCACAGTTGTCATGAAGGGCAAAATTAGCTATATAGATCAAAATCATTTTTTGCACCAGGCTGTAAACATGTTTTTTTCTGCTGTAAAGTTGGGCATTTTAACATGGAGAGTCTATGGGATTGACTCCCTTTTGCAACCAGCCTCCAGCGGCCAGTCGATGAATTGCAATTTTAGTCACTTCCGTGTTGGCTTCAAGAGAAAGAGTGGGAGGTTGCCGCTTGCTCAAAACAGGCAGGAAACCACAGCTCACCAGTGTTGGGGAAGCTACGGGTAAAGTTACACTTAAAGCTACCTTCTGAAAAAGCAGTTATAGTACAAGCAAAGTAGCTATTTGGAATTTTTTTTTTTTTTGGAATAATGAGATTACAAAAAACTGAGTAATTGTCAATAAAAAAATTTGTAAGTAAAACGTTTGGTTTTTAAAACAAAATATTGTAATTCAATTAACCTATAATTTCAAAGAGTAGGGTGAATTCACATAGATTGGGACACAATTCCCTATTCATTTAAATGGCAAAAACAAACTATGCATATTAATTTATATACTCAGAAGTAATCAAAAATGCATTTCATTTTAGGTGTTTGTTTACATAAACATTGATCAAATTACATGGAACATATTTTATACATACTAATTGTAATCCATATGAGTTATGATTCATATGGCATTTTCAGAAGCTCAAATGAGCGTGCAAGTTCAATGCCCTCATTTTTGCTACCATTGACCATATAAAACGGGGGTGCCCACTCCTGCTCCTGGCTATCGACTGTCCTGCAAAGTTCAGTGCTAACCCTAATCAAACACACCTGCCTTTAGTTTTCGAGTGATCCTGAAGACCTTAATTAGTTGCTTCAGGTGTGTTTGATTAGGGTTAGCGCTGAACTTTGCAGGACAGTAAAACACTAAAACATTGTAATACACAGTAAAAACACATTATGTAAACAAATTTTATTTTAGATACAATTAATGCTATAATATATATACACACTGAACAAAATTATAAACAACACTTTTGTTTTGCATTTTTCATGAGCTGAACTCAAAGATCTAAGACTGTTTCTATGTACACAAAAGGCCTATTTCTCCCAAATATTGTTCACAAATCTGTCTAAATCAGTGTTAGTGAGCACTTCTCCTTTGCCGAGATACTCCATCCACCTCACAGGTGTGGCATATCAAGATGCTGATCAGACAGCATGATTATTGCACAGGTGTGCCTTAGGCTGGCCACAAAAAAGGTCACTCTAAAATGTGCAGTTTTATCACACAGCACAATGCCACAGATGTCGCAAGTTTTGAGGGAGCTTGCAGTTGGCATGCTGACTGCAGGAATGTCCACCAGAGCTGTTACCCGTGAATTGAATGTTCATTTCTCTACCATAAGCTGTCTCCAAAGGCGTTTTAGAGAATTTGTCAGTACATCCAACCGGCCTCACAACCGCAGACCACATGTAACCACACCAGCCCAGGACCGACATCCAGCATCTTCACCTCCAAGATCATCTGAGACCAGTCACCCGGACAGCTGCTGCAACAATCGGTTTGCATAACCAAAGAATTTCTGCACAAACTGTCAGAAACCGTCTCAGGGAAGCTCATCTGCATGCTCGTCGTCCTCATCGGGGTCTCGACCTGACTGCAGTTCGTCGTCGTAACCGACTTGAGTGGGCAAATGCTCACATTCAATGGCGTCTGGCACTTTGGAGAGGTGTTCTCTTCACAGATGAATCCCGGTTTTCACTGTACAGGGCAGATGGCAGACAGTGTGTATAGCGTCGTGTGGGTGAGCGGTTTGCTGATGTCAACGTTGTGGATCGAGTGGCCCATGGTGGCAGTGGGGTTATGGTATGGGCAGGCGTATGTTATGGACAACGAACACAGGTGCATTTTATTGATGGCATTTCGAATGCACAGAGATAACGTGACGAGATCCTGAGGCCCATTGTTGTGCCATTCATCCACAACCATCACCTCATGTTGCAGCATGGTAATGCACAGCCATTGAAGAGGAGTGGACCAACATTGCACAGGCCACAATCAACAACCTGATCAACTCTATACGAAGGAGATGTGTTGCACTGCGTGAGGCGAATGGTGGTCACACCAGATACTGACTGGTTTTCGGACCCCCCTCCAATACAGTAAAACTGCACATTTTAGAGTGGCCTTTTATTGTGGCCAGCCTAAGGCACACCTGTGCAATAATCATGCTGTCTAATCAGCATCTTGATATGCCACACCTGTGAGGTGGATGGAGTATCTCGGCAAAAGAGAAGTGCTCACAAAAAGTCTTAGATCTTTGAGTTCAGCTCATGAAAAATGGGGGCAAAAACTAAAGTGTTGCGTTTATAATTTTGTTCAGTGTAGTTATTATAGTGTTAGGGGCGGGGCCACGCTCGGTGGCTCCATTGCGTCATCGAGCCACCATTTTAGCCCTATCCTAAAAATCCTGAACACAGAATTGGTGAAAAACTGTTTAACGGTTTAACTTCACAATTCAGTACTACATAGTTCAGAGTCTTTGTAATGTATTTCAGCAATACATTTCTAACACTTGTAATGTGTTTAGAAACAATTTTCAGAATTCTCCTTACACGGACTTTAAATAAACATATGTAGAACATAAACCACAAAAAATAGATTTATTAAATTTTGAATTTTGAAGTTTTATGACCCATTCATACATAGGTGTAAACTGCAACCCACACGTGATAGTGGGACAAAGCAGCACTTTTATTTTAATTGTATTGTTATTTTTTATAAGATTTTGTATTGTTGTTTTTACGATCATTCAAATTATTTATTTAATCTAAAAATGTGCTTGCAGTATTTTTATACTAAACTTTTGTTAATAAATATAACTCACTTTTTATTCAGTGCTTCAGATTCCTTTTAACTGTAAAACTGTGAAAAAGTAATGTAAAACATAAATTTAAAAAAAAAATATATATATATTTATAAAACAAAGATGTCATGTAAGAGCTCAATAGAAACACAGGACAGGCCCTCCGCTTGCCACTGGTGTACCGACAGAGGCCCAGCCGCGGCAAATTGCTGGTGGGGTACCACCCAAAAAACGCTGGCTGACCGACAGCATTTTCAGATTGATGGTGTGCCGACGGTAGTCTGACCGTGTTAAGCCACTGAATTTGTGCTGCTCAAAAAACGCTGGTGGACTGCCAGGTCATTGTTTGCTGGGACAGTAAAAGCCTGTAAAGTGATAATAATGTAATTTACTGTGAAATATTACAGTTGCATGCTGTGAAATCCCGGAATTTTTTTACAGTGCAGGTTCACTTTTTACAGTGCAAAGGGCCCCCCCTCCCCGTTTTTTTTAGGTAGACTATACCTTTTAATATAGTTTTTTTTCCCCTCACTTTTCAGTTGATTCCTCTGAAAATACTTTTAAGACCATGGCATGGTATTAAATTATACAATTATATGTATATTGTATATTTTTATACCGGTATAAAAGGTCTAAAACTCACACTTTACGCATCTCACAATCTAGTGATGCATAATTACCTTTTGTCTGGATAGATGTTCAAAGTTTTAGACTATTTACTTCAAAATTATGTGAAAATCATTCTGCTTACTCATTCACAGAAAACAATATATTGATTTAAAATTTTCAAGACATGTTTTGTCATCAAGGGTCTATATGCGAGGGAGTGGCAATGGCCATGAATATTAAGTGAGTCTCACCTGAGAGACAAAGGGCCCTCCCCTAATGGCCGCTAATGGCCCATCAGTGTGACTGTGACTTTGAGGCAGGTAAGACAGAATGTGAGGAGATTGAAAAAAAGGGTTTTTTAAATTATTTGTATTTTATTTACAACACAGTATAATCAAAACATACATAATGAAGGTCAAAGACACATTGTGCACACTGATCTAACCACAGAGACGTGAACAGACTTTGAGTCATTCCTGCAACAGATTCTGTTCAACAAGTGAAACAAGTAAATCATACCTGATATTTACGTGTTTTATTTAAGTGTTTCTACTTCTTTCCATGGACTCAAGAAGAAAAAAACATAATCAGTAGAAAAGGAGCTTGTTTTAACATAGAATATCAGTGTAGTTGAACATCTGATGTTGGTGCAGCGCTCTCAGAGGAAAACAGTTTGAAGAGACATCAGGATACATCTGGTGCTGGTATCTGTTTCAATAAAATACAAACAAAACAAAAAAAACATTTGTGAGCATGTTAATATCAGGAACATCTGTATGTATATATATATATATATATATATATGTTTTGTAGCCATAGACTCACACATGCTTTGTACTATCATAAAAAAAGAGAAAGAAATCTTATATCTGAGAAACTAATTGTTTAGCACGTTATTAAAATCTATTTCTGAACAGAGTAGGCTATTAATAATAAACATGTACTAAACATACTTAGAAAAACCCAACTATGATTTTGTAGTCATATAGCCTAGTATGTATGATTTTATAGTTGCCTATGATATGATTCTGTAGCCACAGACTCAAACATGCTTTGTACAATAAAAGGATGTACTTTGTACTATAAAAAATGATATTTTATATCTGAGAAACTAATTATTATTGTTTAGCACGCTATTAAAATCTATTTTTGAACAGAGTATTAATAATAAACATGGTCTAAAAATTTTTAGATGCGTAGCATTCTTCATGTTGTCGTTTGGGGGAAAACCCAGCTAACTGTTAGTAAATCTGTTCAAGTTTATGTCACAATAAAACGTTAACTAACGCAAAAAAGAAACATTAGTTACTCATCTCCTCTGCTGGATGAAATCGTGTTCGAGGGAAATCCTGCTTTTACTCGGCGCGTCTTCCAGAAACGAACAGTAGCCGCGATGCATCTCCTCACTCTTTGTTTGTTGGGCGTTTGCACGCGCGCACTTACCACGCGGCTATTTACATATGAACAGCGCGAGGGCGGGATCACATTAGAGATAATGAGTCAGACGGGACAGATTGAACATCGTGTTGGTTTCACACGGATTACTTAATAACAGAATGTTTGTTTTCGATAAGACTTGCTTCATTTCAAAGTAGACACTTCAAGCTTTCTATAGATATAACTCCCATGTCTGTGTGTGAAGTATTTGCTGAGTTACAGTTCATGTTAGTGACGCGTTTCTAAAAACAGTTCGCGGACACGGAGAAGACAGAGAGCGCACCCTGTTTGTTTTCTTTATTCTTCAGAAGCACAAAGTTTAGTTGTTATTATGAGTGTATACAAATAAAAGTAGACCCCTTACAGATTCGAATGGTGTATTGCTCTTATCTGTACGATCAAAAATGGCAGAGTAATTCAAGCTCATTTCGGCCTTAGGAAAATCTGCCTCAAAACGCATATACGCGTTTGTCGACCCCAGAGGGTTAAAACAAACAATAACTCATAAGCAAATAACAAAAATAACAGCGAGTAGTCTTCACCACGAAATGTCGGCCTCAACAAAAAGTTTAACAAGCATTTATATAGTCTTTGCATATCATTTGCATTAATCTCATTAAAACCTCCCATCACTCTTCCATCTTCTGCCAGCGCTTGTGACTGCCTCCTCCCTTTAAGACAGGAAGCATGACCTTTGTCTCAGAGTCTGCACAAGTCAGTGTCAAAAGTTCAAAAGGAAAAATTATGACATCTCTAGATAGCAAGTGTGTCTACTTCTATTTTAAACTATAGGAAAAATTGTAACACCTTTCAAAACTTAAGCGATACATATGCCTAAACCACAATATCACACCTCCTAACAGGTGTCAAGAGCATTTTATGCCACGGTTAACTAGAAGTTCCATTTTGCACTTACAGGTGCATCTCAATGAATTAGAATGTCGTGGAAAAGTTCATTTATTTCAGTAATTCAACTCAAATTGTGAAACTCGTGTATTAAATAAATTCAATGCACACAGACTGAAGTAGTTTAAGTCTTTGGTTCTTTTAATTGTGATAAACGGTGTCCTGTATGGAAAGATGTTACTCCAGCTGACAGTAATCCATTTTCACCTGTACAAGTGAACGCTGAGCATTGGCAGCTAATGTTGGCGCACTAGAGTGACGTCACCGCCCCACTTCGACTGATTGGCTGAGGAGGAGCTGTCAATCAAGAACTAGTGGACCAATGATGATGCTTGAGCCGGCGCTGGTTTACATGAAACTCAAACCGCAACATTTGGGAAAGCAAGCGCAGATTGTGGAAACAAGAGTGGAAGGAAAAACAGCATAAGCATACAAAAAATTTAAATATGAGCAGAAAATGTCTGAGAGCACAAAAAACAGAAAAATATAACCAAGAAAATACCAGCATTAATATTTCAGTTTTGTGCAACTTGATTTTAAATGTGTTTAAAGTTTTGATTTATGCCTATTATCTTTCAATCCGTGACCATTGTTTGCTATTCTGAAAAAATCTGCTTTCATTTTTTTCAATATATTTTTACTTGCCTTTTTAAATTTTAGTTTCATGCTTATTATTTTTTATTCGTGACCACAATACTTTTGACGGGAAAATTATCCCATAATTTTGGCTCACATTTAACAAAAACCCACCAATTCACCATCTCAACAAATTAGAATATGGTGACATGCCAATCAGCTAATCAACTCAAAACACCTGCAAAGGTTTCCTGAGCCTTCAAAATGGTCTCTCAGTTTGGTTCACTAGGCTACACAATCATGGGGAAGACTGCTGACCTGACAGTTGTCCAGAAGACATTCATTGACACCCTTCACAAGGAGGGTAAGCCACAAACATTCATTGCCAAAGAAGCTGGCTGTTCAAAGAGTGCTGTATCCAAGCATGTTAACAGAAAGTTGAGTGGAAGGAAAAAGTGTGGAAGAAAAAGATGCACAACCAACCGAGAGAACCGCAGCCTTATGAGGATTGTCAAGCAAAATCCATTCATGAATTTGGGTGAACTTCACAAGGAATGGACTGAGGCTGGGGTCAAGTCATCAAGAGCCACCACACACAGACGTGTCAAGGAATTTGGCTGCAGTTGTCGTATTCCTCTTGTTAAGCCACTCCTGAACCACAGACAATGTCAGAGCCATCTTACCTGGGCTAAAGGAGAAGAAGAACTGGACTGTTGCCCAGTGGTCCAAAGTCATCTTTTCAGATGAGAGCAAGTTTTGTATTTCATTTGGAAACCAAGGTCCTAGAGTCTGGAGGAAGGGTGGAGAAGCTCATAGCCCAAGTTGCTTGAAGTCTAGTGTTAAGTTTCCACAGTCTGTGATGATTTGAGGTGCAATGTCATCTGCTGGTGTTGGTCCATTGTGTTTTTTTGAAAACCAAAGTCACTGCACCCGTTTACCAAGAAATTTTGGAGCACTTCATGCTTCCTTCTGCTGACCAGCTTTTTAAAGATGCTGATTTCATTTTCCAGCAGGATTTGGCACCTGCCCACACTGCCAAAAGCACCAAAGCATTAAAAACTGCTAGATCTGATTACTTTTCGTCTTTTCTAGAAGAAAACAAACATAACCCTCGGTATTTATTCAATACAGTGACTAAATTAATGAAAAATAAAGCATCAACAGGTGTTGGCATTTCCCAAGAGCATAGCAGTAATGACTTTATGAACTACTTCACTTCCAAGATCGATACTATCAGAGATAAAATTGTAACCATGCAGCCGTCAGCTACAGTATCGCATCAGCGCACTATAGATCCCCTGAGGAACAATTCCATTCATTCTCTACTGTAGGAGAGGAAGAATTGTATAAACTTGTTAAATCATCTAAACCAACAACATGTATGTTAGACCCGATTCCATCTAAACTACTAAAAGAGCTGCTTCCAGAAGTCATAGATCCTCTTTTGGCTATTATTAATTCATCATTGTCATTAGGATATGTCCCCAAAACCTTCAAATTGGCTGTTATTAAGCCTCTCATTAAAAAAACACAACTCGACCCCAAAGACCTTGTTAATTACAGACCGATCTCAAATCTCCCTTTTCTGTCAAAGATACTAGAAAAGGTAGTATCCTCACAATTATATTCCTTCCTAGAGAAAAATGATATCTGTGAGGAATTCCAGTCAGGATTTAGATCGTATCATAGTGCTGAGACTGCTCTCATTAGAGTTACAAATGACCTGCTTCTATCATCTGATCGTGGTTGTATCTCTTTATTAGTTCTACTGGATCTTAGCACTGCGTTCGACACCATCGACCACAACATTCTTTTGAATAGACTACAAAACTTTGTTGGCATTAGTGGAAGCGCCTTAGCATGGTTCAAATCATACTTATCTGACCGCCATCAGTTCGTAGCAGTGAATGAAGAGGTATCATATCGATCACAAGTGCAGTATGGAGTACCTCAAGGCTCAGTACTAGGGCCGTTACTTTTCACGCTTTACATGTTACCCTTGGGAGATATTATTAGGAGACATGGTGTTAGCTTTCACTGTTATGCTGATGATATTCAGCTCTATATTTCTTCGTGGCCCGGTGAAACACACCAAATTGAGAAACTAACGGAATGCATAGTCGATATAAGAAAGAAAAAAGAAGTATACTTTGGCTTTTACAGGTGAATGATGTGATTGGTTGCTGACCAGGTGGGCAGATTGATTGTTTGTCTTTATTAGGGGAAAATAGTAAATAGTATCCAAAATATAAAAACAGCCACAAAATATTTCAACAGAAAACAACATGTAAAACTACATCTACTTTGAATTAAAGTTTTCAAACAAATGCAGTAAATAACACATGAAATGAAGTGTCCCAGCAGACTCCATTCCTCAATCCTGTGAGCGTCCACATCAACAACATGTTCCTCATTTTACATTGAGCTCCACCATTTCTGTCCTCCACAGTGCTCTTTCTGTGTTTGTCTTGGTTAACCTTGTCTCCAGCAGCTGCAAAACAACAGTAATGTTGACAATAATCACTACAGGATAATAACCTATTTAAAAAGTTACATCATGTCAATGTCTAAACTTACGGCTTTTTTGCTACAACCATGATTGAATATTTCAGCTGGGCCTTTCCGGAGAGAAACTATGAAAACGTCTTCCTCATAGCCCTTATCATAATTCCTGCAGGATATCTACAAGACATAAAATGTGTTAAGTGAAGGAAACATATTTAATTGGATAGGTGAAACAATACAAAAAATGGATAATAAAACATTGCAACAACCTTCTGTTACCATTTATAATCTCTGAAGATGAGCTGAGCCAGTCTTGTGTGTAGGATACTGTAGAAAAGAGGAAACATTATCTGAGAAAAATATAGTTTTGACATTATTTATTTATATTGTAAAACTAATATATTTAATCTTACCTGGTTTGTGTATGCTGTTGAAGTGGATTCTTCCCAGAACTGTGCAAACGTACAAATGTTTCAGTTTGTAGCTGTTGGTGTCAAACACAAAAGCCTTAGCCGGGTGTGTGTGTGTGTGTTTGTGGTTGTGGGAGGGGATCATTTATGAAGAGTTAGATATTTTGGAGACCAGTGCTATTTGACACATTTTTTACATAAAATATTTATCAAGGGAGATATCTTTTAAAAGTATTGTTTGTCTATATGTAGTTGTTACGACCCCTTAAGATGGTCTAGGAGGTAAAAGGAGTAACATTGAGATTGTGGAAAGTCTGTACAATGATGGATGCGGCAAGAGACAAAGCAAGGACATAAACTGCCAACGAAAGTGACTTATTATACAAAGTGAAAAGAATCCATAACTACAAAGTATAAGTCATTAAAGAGACAACCAATATGTACAAATTTACAATTCAGGGAAAAAGAAAATAAACAAAAACTACGCAAATCAACCCAAGAGAAAGGGGACACTAGTGACGCAAAAAGAAAGAAACAAACAAAACCAATACTACCTTATTTAAACCTCTATCCTAACTAAAGGAATAAAAAGAAAAAAAATCTTCAGCGCCAAGCGCCATATACTTCCCTACTCTCAACTAACAAACAAAACATACAGGGGATGGCGTTCACCTCTTACCTAGGGTTTCTATACACAGAGTTACCTAAATGTTGCACAATGGAAGTCGTACGACATCTTCCCTATCCACCTTCCTCTTGAGTAAAGAGTAAACATCACAGAGCATCAGCTCATCAAAGTTCAAAGAGCAATGCCATCCGAGTTAACAACAAAACAATCAAACAAAAATGGTGAATCTACTGTCAAACAAAAACAAAGGATCTTGGCATAAATCAATAATAAACAAAGCAAAATCAAAATGAGTACAATGACAGCAAAAAAAAAAAAAAAAAAAAAAAAAAAGCAGTGCGCAAAAGAGGTCTCCATTCACTTCTTTCAGCGTCCTTATATCTGCCAGCAAGAAGTCTTCTGGCAGCTGATAGGTTGACGTCATGTCGCTTAATGATGACTGACAGCTTCATTAGCCAATCAGCAGTCAAGGAAGGCGACCTAAAAGATCAACAGGAAACAGAGAAAGAGCAAGCAGGAGAGAGAGAGAGAGAGAAAACCACAGGCACTCCCACAATGACATTTATGGACGTAACAGTAGTTTATAATTATAATTTGCTAGTTTTGACTAAACACAACTATTGAACAGTTCCACTGTTGCCCAGGAAAAGATGCACATCATACCTCATAACACACTGACTTTTTGGAGGGCATTAATCACTATTGAGAAGATACTGCTAGAGAAACCACTTCTCCTGATACACCAGTAAAGAATGAAACTGGAGAGAGAAGGCCTTCAAATGATAAAACATACATAGATGTGTTCTCTAATGGCTCGGTCAAAAATAATATGGCTAGTTATATTTGAGTTCAGTAATATTAAGACTATTTTGAGGCTGTTTTGTGAAACTTCCCCGGCTCACTCCCTCCCTCCAGCACCTTAACTGCTGGTCATTAACATATGAAAGGTCTGACAGCCATCAGTCCTCACAACCAGCAGTGTTTCAGCTGTATCTTCACAGACTCCTGTATATGTCCGTGTACACCGGAGTACATGAGTATTTCTGGAAATATACTGTTCTGTGTAACATGGCTCAGATAATTTCCACATACATCTGGCAAACCTGAAATTACACGGCAGTTTACGATGGCCAGATATTACCAGATTTGACTCTTTTCATGCAGCTTTGTTTTCCTACTATTACATTCAATATAGAAGTGTGTACACGTGATGTTTTTAGCTCATGGACTGTCTTCCCCTTCAACGGATCGTCAAGCTGGTTAGAACGGGTTTGCATGATTTTGACACATCCTGTGGTTGCTGTATCTTAGTTCTGAGAAGTCGTATGTAGCATCCGTAGAGGTGCCAGATGAGGGGGAGGGGTGAATATCGATATATAAACCCCACAGTGGTATAGAGGTTGTCTTCTTCTCACTGCAGAATCTCTGTATGTCAGACAAACTTCTTGCAAGAATAAACGTCCTACTTTTCTGATAGCATTGCTCTCTGAGTTTTATTTCACCTCGACACATATTTTTCCACAACAAGAGTGACACTGAAGGTCTTCTGGCAAGTTTGACACATTCAATCCAGCAATAACCATGAATTTCGAGTGAGTTCAAATGTATGTGTTTTCTATGTAAATGATGTAAGGGATAATCCATGTCATGGTCACTTGGCATTAACAAGTTAGCTAAAGCAGTTGATCATGTTTGCAGTGCAATATTTGACAGTAAGGGTAAAATTATGGTTATTTTAACCAGTTACATATAATGTAGCAATTTAGTAACAAAGCTGTTTTATTAATAATAGACAAAGTGTAGTGCTTCTGAATGTGTGTGTGTGTGTGCATTTGTGATATCTGAACATATCATCAGATGAAGTTTACTGTATAGTGGTTTTTAAAGGTTTATATTTAAATTCACACATAATATAGGTTTTATGACTTCGCCCAATGTTAGTATTATATTTAACACTGATGAAAAGCAGGGTTGTTAATATAAAGGTGCTCACTGGCTAAGACGATTAACATCTGAGCCTGCACATGCAAATGTTCTTGAAAAAATTGGCCCATGTGGGTTAGGAATGATGCAAGGGTGACTTGCCTACATAATTGTCATTTTTAGATGAATTAGACCTATCCCGTTAACGTTTTTAGGTGAATTAGTCCTATGCCTTTTACTAGCCGTTTCCTTTTTTAAGCACAGAACTCATGAACCTAATGTTGACTCAAACTGTAATTAGTTGTACTAACTTCTTATTAGTGTTCACATTACTAGGAAAATATTAGTAAACTGATCGACTTAAAATAATCAAGTACGTTGAACTAAAATCATTAAGTAAAGACATTAAAGGTGCGTTAAGCAATATTTGAAAAATGCTTTTGACCACAGGGTCGGACCGAGTTCCACTTGCAGCCAGTCAGCAGTAAGGGGCGTGTCTAGTCATGATTGGGAGAAGTGAGTGCTTTCAAATGTCAACATCATTTGGCAAAGTTCGCTTAGTGCACCTTATGAAAAAAAAAAAAAACAGTTCATTGATTGATTGAAAACATGCCACCAAAGATCAATGATTTATAAGTTTTATAAATCATTTTTTACATAAGTGAAATAGCTGTTCTCACTTTTATGTGATTTGCTTATTGTACTTTTGTTATATGATTTGTTGATTGCCCTGGCGGATTTTTTGTTGTTGTTGTTATGTGGGCAATCATGTGATTTAAGATTGAAACATCTAATATATTGAATATATTATTTTTTTGTTGTTGTTGTTGTGTGTGTGTTGTTTATATAAAGGCGGAGTCATGTGTGTATTCATTGTCTGATGAAGAGCGTAGTGTCTAAGCTCGAAACGTCACCTATGGTGAGGACATAAATAAATATTTTTCTATCTTTGGAACTGTGGTGTGCCTACTTAGATTTTTTTTTGGTTCAAATTAGTAAGTCATGAAATGAAGAAAAAGTATCAATAAATTATGATTACATTGTGTGTTAGCTGGCTACGAATATCTTTTCTTTTTTTTTCAAATACTTGGATTGTCTTCCTAAAATATTTTATTACATGTTGAAAAATGTACAGTGTGTAAAACAAAGTCTGTATATCAATGGCTACAGTTATGTCTAAAATTCTTGCTACATAAATATTCTGAGAAACATTTACCTTTATATTTTACAGACAGCAACGTCTTTCACCATGCAGAACAACACTGATTCATCGAGGTCCTCCAAAAAGATTACGTTTACATACAGAGAAGAAAGTGATCGATGATAATGGGAGAGTCAGAAAATGGACTTATGGGAAAAAAGACTCCAGCAAACAAAACAAAATTGTTCTGCTGGTGGGAGAGACTGGTGTCGGTAAGACCACCATCGTCAACACTATGGTCAACTACTCACTGGGAGTGAAATTTGAGGATGAAATATGGTATGAAATCACAGAAGAAGCAGCTGGAGATCAATCAGAATCACAAACCTCTGAAATCACAATGTATGAGGTCTTTCCTGAAGAGAGTCCCATTTCGCTCACCATCATTGATACTCCAGGCTACGGAGACACTAGAGGAATGGACAAAGATCTGGAAGTTGCTGGGAATTTAGCCATGCTGTTTCAGAACAATGATGGAGTTCGTGAAGTCGATGCCATTTGTTTTGTGACTCAAGCGTCTAAGAATCGTCTCTCAGACAGACAGCATTACATTATCGGTTCAATTCTGTCTTTGTTCGGGAAAGACATTGTGAACAACATTGTATTTTTAATCACACACTCTGATGGTCTGCCACCCAAAAATGTCCTCGGTGCCATTAAAAAAGCTAAAATCCCCTGCAGACGAGACAAAAGTGGCCAACCTGTTTATTTCTTATTCAACAATTGTCATGCTGAAGCCCGTCACAATGAGAAACGTTACATTCGTACTCAAAGAAACGCCTGGGAAAACTGCACTGAAGAGATGGAGAAATTCCTTCAGTCTCTGGATGAAAAGGAAAGAAGAAGTTTGGAGCTGACTTCAAATGTCCTGACTGAGCGCATTCAGCTTGAAGCGCTTATCTGCAACGTACAGCTGCGAATTCAAGAGAAAGAGCTGAAAAAGGCTGAAAAACTTCAGATTCAGGAGGCAATGAGACAAAACAAGGAAAAGATTGAACAGTGTAAAAACTTCATCATTGAGGTCAAAAAGACTGTCAAAATGATGGTTCCCATTGAAAGCAAGTCATGGAAACACAGGAATGCGACGACCTGCACTGTCTGTGAGGAAAACTGCCATGAGTTTAACTGCTGGTGGGTTTCTAACCCCGGCAAATGTAAAGTCATGAAAAACGGTTACTGTACCGTCTGCACAGGGAAGTGTCACCACAGCAAACATGTCAAAGGAAGCAAGAAATACGTCATCAGCACCTCAAGCGTTATAATTGTGTTTGATGATTTGAAGAAGATGTATGAAGAAACTCAAGAACAAACGAAGTGGTTTTCAGTTATAATGGATCATCTTGAAAACGATCTGCAGACGACTGAGCACCAAAAGTTAATTCTTTTGTCCAATGCATACAAGACCATCAAGCATCTGTCTCAGATCGCATTAAAACCAGACTCTGCCTTCACTCTTCAGCATCTGGACTTCTTCATCCCCAGAGTGAGGGAGGCTGGGAAAGAAGACTGGGTGCGAGAGCTGGAGGAGATGAAGAGAATCGCTGAAGCTGAAGAAGCGAATAAAGATGCTGTGAGTTATCTGAAAGCTGGTCTGGCAAAAGTTAGTCTGTAACGATTCTTTGGTGGGAAATAAACAAGTACATAGAGGACAATTGACGAATCGATGAAAATGAAGAAGATAATGTAAAATCAATGTCTGTAGATCTGAAAATAATACGAGATTTCATTTAATAATTGTATCAAGCTAATTTGTTTTAATGATTATTTAAAAGGCAAGCCACTCCAGTTCAATCTGTTAGTTTATAAACTAATAATAAATGAGTGTATGTAATACCATTTTGGGTTACTGGATGATAGTTTTGAGAGAAAATGTTGCATCTGTGAATGTTGATGTGTTTATTCTTGTGTTAATCCTGGTTAAACTCTTCTACATTTTACATCAGTAGCTGAAATCTTTTTATCTCTTTGCCTTTATTGTTATTTCCCTCAGAGTGTCTGCCTTTCTCTGCATCAAAAATCTTGATAAAGTGCCCCTATTATGCCATTTCCAATATTGCCTTTCATGCAGTGTGTAATGCAGCTGTATGTGAATGTAAATGATCTGCAAAGTTGTAAATCCGAAAGTGCATGATAAATAAAGTTATTGTCTCCCA
This sequence comes from Onychostoma macrolepis, assembly GCF_012432095.1. Taxonomy (NCBI): domain Eukaryota; kingdom Metazoa; phylum Chordata; class Actinopteri; order Cypriniformes; family Cyprinidae; genus Onychostoma; species Onychostoma macrolepis. The sequence goes on along the minus strand of NC_081157.1, from coordinate 12,410,261 downwards.
AAATAAAGAATCGACTTTGAAAGAATCGACCTTGACCCTGCCCGCAAACACGTCATTTTACTGACGACTGCTTCTCTAATCTTGGGGAGTTCAGTGCGGGATACACAAAACACTTGCTCTTGAAAGATGGTTCAGTACTGTAATGTAATTGTAAAATGTAAGGGAAACAGGTCAATTTAGCTCAAAGAATCATTTATGATTTTATAGGGAATTTGGACAGAATCACTATTTCACGACTGATCACTGAGTCGGCCGGCGATTAATGAATGAGTCGTATAACATCAACTCTGCACTGGATATTAAAATCCAAAATATAGTGAAAACACTATTAATAAGCACAGTAACAAGATCGGCAGTCTAAGACATTAACTTGTAAGCACAAAACACAAGATATTTATATTGAAAAGAGAAGTAAGACTTTATTTATATAAACCTAAGACATAAACTAATCTAACACATGAACACACACATTCACACAATGCAGAAAGAGAGAAAGTGAGGACAGGATGAGTTTATAGAATGAAAATGTGAAATCCCAAGTTTACAGCAATATGTGCTATTGCATAGACCTGAACAAACCATCAATCACTTAATTAACACTCGCATTGAGTTTCTCAATGAGGCTAAAATTTATATTAAATGCACCAGTTCAGCAAAAATCTGGGGTTTACTTGCTTGCGTTGCCTTTGTGTTACAGGGATTCCCTTTTGTTGTCATCATTGCAGGAAAGGAGGTTTCCCGAGGTTGCTGATTGGCTGACAGTTCAGGGGTCGTTGGTAGTGAAGTCTTGGGCGTTGGCTGAAGATGGTTTCAGAGTCCGTTGCTAGTTGAAGTTTGAAGTGGGTGCTGGACCTTGCGGTAAACTTAACTTTGGAACACGAAACTCAACGGAAAGAAAATAAACTAAAGTAAAAAAATAAAATGATGTAACGAGACTAGGTGGTTTTTCTTCTCATCGTGGTAGCAGCTGGCGTGCAGGCCGAAGCACGCTGGAACGACGCTCAAAGAACGCAGAAAGTGATGACAAAAGCCATGGCTAAAAAGTTAGAAGAAAAGAGAGAGGGTTTTATGATATCCTGAAGTTTTAAACTCGGCTTTTGGACCCGTCCCAATGGGTGTCTTGACCAATTAGATATGATCTTAGCTCTTTTCTCCTCCCCATCCATAAAATCAGCATGTTATCTGATCAGTCACATGTCCGAACTTTACACACTCCTGCAAAGTATACTTTTGGATGTGATTTCTATAACCAGAATATGATACATTTGACAAAGGATTAATTGAAAGAAACGTTTCAAGCAAGAAAATTCTATCTCATATATACCAAACATGAATATGACCCTTTAAGCTATTCAATAGTTATCAAAAAGACATACAGTCACGAATCTGGTTCGTGGCCTTCCGTCCGACTGCCACAAGAGGTCGCCTCGCCATCATATTGACTCTCACACCACACATCACACTGGACTGCATTTCCCATCATCCATTGCACTGATCACACAGCTGTCACAAATCACAGGCTCACCTGAAGGCTATTACACCCACTATAAAACACACACTCAGATCCTGATATAGTTGCCGAGTATTGTCTAGCGTTTAGCACTCTCCTAGTGTTAGCTACTGAACCAAGCCATTCCGTGTTTGTTTTCTGTCTAATCTCTAGTATTGTTCTGCGTTTATCATCTCTCCAAGTGATAGCTGCTTTACGGAGCCTTTTCCTGTCTTAGTTTCTAGTTTCTAGTTCTAGGCTGCATCCGAAAACTGAAAAATGCTGCCTTCGGAGGACACATTCCAAGGCAGGAAGGCATCAAGGCACATCCGAATCCAAAGTTAGCTTCACTGCCTGTCTCATAAGATGCCTTCATCTGAACGATTTTTGAAGGCAGCATAGATGTATCCTTCGCTGCATTTGATATCCCACAATCCTGTGCGTTCCAATCCGTGACAGTTGAGCTAAAAAATAAAGATGGCGTCTGAAAGTTGCGTTTGGTAGTTAGTTTGTGTGTAAACGCGTATTTCTGATTAACTTTTTGCACTTTTGATGTAATTTCTAGCGAGAAATTAGTGTTAAAGTAATTAAATATTTGTTTAGTTATCACTAAAACTCGTTCTATTTTGTTGTAGATCATTAAACCGTTACGCTGCCTCAGAAGCCTGTCCGAAATCGGTTTCATGAGGTGCTTTCGTGCAAAAATGCTGCCTGCAAAGTCATTGCCTCACAAGGCAGCGAGACAGCAAGTCAGCTGCCTAAGTTTTCGGATGCAGCCCTAGTCTTAGTCTTGCAAAACTGATTGAGATTAAGTGACATGAGCGTCTTTATTTCACGTTATAACCGATTGTAACTAGTAGAAAAGAAAATTAAAGAGAAGGGATGATTGCATTCACGCGCTCTCCACATGCAGCTGTCTGTTATGCCACATCAAAGAGCGTCAAAATGGCAAATTTAAGGATTTAAATAGACATAATTTTAAAGGTGAGACTTTGTTACTTATCAAGATGAACAAAACACAAACCTTGCGATTACAGGATGTAATTTATAGCCTAGTAATAATGTATAGTGAGGATTTATTCACGGATATGAACTGAAACAGATTAAGTTCCACACGTGTAGTGATTAAAATGACACTGTATTTGTTCGGTACTGTTTTCTGTACGAATAAGTGTACCATTACACCCCTAGAAAACATTTAAAATACCAAAACTGCACTTACACGAATATGTGTCTGGGCAAAGGCTGTTGTTGTAAATAGGGAGCTTTTTCATCACCTTCTTTTTTAATGGTGGTTGAAAGTGGAAGAGTGGGAAATAACGGATACATTTTCAAAATTTCAGTAATCCATCAATAGGAATAAGGGAAGACACAAAGCAACCAATAGCATTGTTGAATGGGCTGAGATGTGGACTGCCACTAACCTACCACACATGACTATAGCAGTTTATATGTGTTTTTCCAAATAAAAGCCAAATGTTAACCATAAGTTAACATATTCCATGGTGTGCCATACATGGCTCTCATTTGTGTGCTGTCATCTGGACCATATACCTCAAAACATATTGTCATCCAAAAGAAAATTCCCTCCAATTCTAAAGCTATGGCAAAACATATATGGGGAAAGTTTGGCCCATATGTGCTCAGCCATGCCATACCTAGACGTCCAAAACGTTCTTGCTATCTGGGTTTATTGAAGGTAGCAGTGTAGCGGATCTTCAGCAGCAATGTTAGCAGGTCATCCTTCAATCAATCTTAACCCTTCTAAGGGTCCTAGCTTCTTTCTTTTTTTTTTTTTTTGTAATTCAACTTTTTTTTTATTGTTCAACAGTCAAAACTTTGTACATCACCACAGTATTCAATATTCGCCTTTCCCATCAATTACATATTCAGCCACTAGTCACCATCAATGTAACAAAAACAAAAGCACATGGAAATTAAACGGTTGTTAAGGGGTCCTGCTCATCACACCATTTTTATATGCTGCCAAAAATGATCCCATGTTTTTTTCATTCCTTCCTCACTCTGAAGTCTCCCCAACATGCACTCATATGATGCAATTTCAATCATCCCATCAATCCAATCTTTCAAATCAGGGGTTTTGGGGCATTTCCAATTGCGCAAGATCATCCTGGCAGCTGTGATACAACCTATCTTAATAAGGGTAAAAGCATTTTTTGCTATATTAGGTACAACTGATTTATCTCCAAGGAGGCAAAATTGATTTGTAACACATAGAAGCAGTTTGAGTTTCACACGGTAACTTAAGATAGGCATACACAGGGTTATCACTTGCATTGAATTTGTTCTTAATACAGTGTCTGATCTGCAGATATTTCCAAAATTTTCCTTGGCCCACAATATTATATTTTTCCACCAGTTCCACCAGAAATATTCCATTCTCATATAGATCGCCAATTACGGTTACCCCTTTAAGATGCCATTGTTTCCAAAACACCCGTTTTGCTTATACAAATTTCAGGATTCTTCCACAATGAAGTGTATGACTGTTTATGATGTGATGTCTTGCACAGTTTATGAATTTTGCTCCAGACATGTCTTGAGTGTGTTATTACTGGATTCGAGTCCCATTTAGCTCCAGAGCTTTGCGAGAGAATACTAATGGGATGAAATGGTGAGGCCAGTTTCTGTTCTATTTTGATCCAGTCCAACTCAGGGTCTGTCCCACTCCAATGCTTAGCCAGTTTGGCCATTTCAAAAGAGAAATTATACATCCGGCAATCCAAGGCCCCCCGTGTCCCTTGGAGAAATCAATTTACTCATTTTAATCTGAGGTCTTTTTCCTTCCAACAGAAAATCCTTGACAATTTTATCATATCTTTTAAAGATGGGGTCTGGAATGTTCACAGGTATCATCATGGATATATAATTGAACTGTGGAGCAATAACCATCTTGACAACATTCACTTTACCCCATAGAGAAAGTTTCAGCTGTTCCCATTTGTCCACATTATTCTTTATCTTTGACAGCAGTGGGTCATAATTCAACATCATTATATCTTCCAAATTCTGAGTTAGTTTAACCCCAAGGTCCCCTAGATATTGGCATAGCCTCAGATTTCTCCCAGTTTAAAGATTTGAGAGGGTCGCGAGATAACAATAAAATATCATCCGCATATAGCATTAATTTGTGTTCCATCTCCTCCCCTACCCCCCTTACTCCCATAATGTTTGGGTCTGCCCTAATCATAATGGCCAAAGGCTCTAAAACCATTGTGAATAATAAAGGGGACAATGGGCATCCCTGACGTGTGCCCCTTGAAACAGTAAAAAATGTGGAAGTCATGCCATTTGTCATCACTGCTGCTCTAGGATTTTTATATAATAAACTAACCCATGTCCTAAAAATATGACCAAACCTGAAATTCAACAGGACTGCGGTCAAAAAGCCCCACTCCACCCTGTCAAAAGCCTTTTCGGCATCTAAGGATACAGCTGTAATCGGGGTGTTCTCTGAAGCGTTTAGCCACATCAGATGAATTAACCTTCTCACATTATCGGCTGATGACCTTCCCTTGATGAAGCCCACTTGGTCCTTGTGAATTATACCTGGTAGAACCTTCTCCAGCCGTGTAGCCAAAATTTTTGCTAACACCTTACAGTCCACATTAATAAGGCTTACTGGTCTAAAATTAGCAGGATCAGATAAATACAGCCGACAAAAAAGCCTGCCGTGGAACAGAGCGCCATTCACATAGTTTTCTATTAAATTACATTTATATTTGTCCCAAATCATCGTGAATGTACATAATGACTTCACCCTAGGCTATAAATTATGTATTTAGCATTTTTCAGTAAAATGTTTGTGCTCCTGTGGCTCTAATGAAGTCTATGCTTCATATAGAGAGCTGTAGATCGCGTGTTCTCTTTCCTCTTGCTCTGTTTTTTTAAACACTGAACTTCAAACTCATTTATGCCACATTGTTCATTCTTGAAGCAAAGTTATGTCTGTTTGGTGATTAAATAAATTGTTTTAGACCACCACTTGATTTGAACGCAAAGCGTCTGGTGTGTGTGTGATACCTCTGAGTTCTCCTAGACGCAGCGCTGCGCTTTTGCCCGGTGTGTGACTTAACGTTTTTTTTTTTTTTTTTTGGATTAGATAATTACCAAGTGTTAAAAAATAAAAGCAAATAAAGTGTGAGTACACATACAATATCCATATGTATGTAATTTTAATGCTATGGCCTTGTGTAGATATTTAAAGATGACCATCTTTAAGCATGACTGTTGAAATTAAATGGTAATGCTTAACAATAAGAGTCCATTCGTAGCATTAATGAAAACTGTAGCAGATTTGTTCCTTGTTAGAGTGTGTTCAACATTCACTGTCAACATTCACTGTCAACATTCACTGTTAGCTACTAATAGGCTACATTTTTACATTTTAAAAGTTTCTTCTTTTAACATTAGCAAACTATGAAATAACTTCAATGATCAATATAGTAAATAATATTAATATTTGATTTTTATTAATTTACAAAGTATGGTTCAGTACTGTTACTGCTTTAAAAAAAATAAATAGTAAAGCACTAGCTTTCTTTCAGTATCCATTTTGAAAACTATCGGTTGATTAATCGGTATCAGCCAGTGTGGTCCAACCTAGCTATCAGTATCGGTAAAATCCACTATCGGTCGATCTCTAGTCCTTTACTGTCCTTACCAATGCCTGAATTCATGTAAACAATATACTGCTTGGGAGCTAGGGAACTGAGATGTACCCAGCGTGTCAAAAAAGAGAATTCTTGTTCATCTCAATCAGCTCCCTAGCTCATTCACAAGCGACTTCAATACTGGTTTTGTTGCAAGTTTTTGTAAATGTGAAAATGTGCTTATCCCTAATATCCATACCCACTGTCTTTCATGGATTTGTTTTTGTTTTTTGTTTTGTTTTTTTTTTCCCTCCAGGAAATAATGGTTAGATCCCAGCAGGAAGCTAGAAGGCCAGGTGGTGGCAATGATGGTAAGAAAATTCCTTTAAAAAATATCACAGAAAGGAACTAAGTATTTTAAAATGTTCCAGGCAGAATAATAATGTGCATTTTTGCAATCTTTATTTTTTTTTTTTATTTGGACTTGTTTTTAGAAGTCAGAATCTACCAAATAAGGCTGTCACAATATTACATTTTTCATATCACCGTTATTGTGGCCAAAAGAGGGGGGATGGGGGGGAGATATCAGTCAAATTATTTTTAACTTTGTTTGAGTTTTTCTTTTTCACCCAACGAACATAAGTATACTGATAAACGCAGGGCACAAGACTCTGGCTTTCACTGTCTTCTTTGAAGCTACTATGAAATAACAAGAGATAAAATACTGTCAAGTTCAGTATGATGAATCCTATACTGGTCTGGCAACCAGCCCAGAGAGGACAGAATAGGGGAAATATGATCCCACTTGCGAGTCTCCGTCAAAAGCCTAAAGTATCAGCGTATCATTCTTTTTTTTATTATTAATATTGAAAGTAGAAAAATTAGAAAACGGCTTTTTTTTTCGTTGTTGTTTTTTCCCCCCAAGAAACGAAAAACACAAATTCAGCTTAAATTTTAGTTTTTCGTTCAGGGGTAGAAAATTAATAAACAGCTTGAATATTCAATTTCTACAGTTGGGCGGGAATTAAACGCCCCGATATGGTAGGTGTAATATCAGTTCCTAATTCATCTGATATGCGATTCCCTGATCAATCCTCTAGCAGACACGTGAAGAAGAGGTCAGATAAAATAGAAGTTGATTTTGATGATTTTTTAGTTCAAGGAATACAAACTCTCCTCAACCACCACCAGTGTGCAGGATGATGTGGATGATGCGATGGCAGCCACAGGACAACGGCGCCAGTGCGCTCACCACACACCAGCTACAGGTGGAGAGGAGAGAGAGATAGAGCCAATCAAATGGATGGGGATTATTAGGATGCCATGATAGACAGGGCCCAGTGGAGAGAATTGGGCCAGGACACCGGGGTTACACCCCTACTCTTTACGATGAGTGTCATGGGATTTTTAATGACCACAGAGAGTCAGGACCTCGGTTTAACGTCTCATCCGAAAGACGGTGCTCTTTTGACAGTATAGTGTCCCCTTCACTATACTGGGGTGTTAGGACCCACACAGACCACAGGCTGAGCACCCCCTGCTGGTCTCACTAACACCTCTACCAACAGCTACCTAGTTTTCCCAGGAGGTCTCCAATCCAGGTACTGACCAGGCTCAGCCCTGCTTAGCTTCCATGGGCAACCGGTCTTGGGCTGCAGGGTTATCACTTTGAGAACCGCTGGTCTACACAGAAGAAAGCCCTGTCTAGACTCTGCCCTGGTACGAGTTGTGTCGAGCTATACATTAGTCTGTTTGTTTGATGAAAAAAGATGAAATGTAGTTAAGTAGTACAATAAACACGTTAAGATTCCATACACGTGCAGCAGCAGAGGACTATTATTCTGCTGCGTGAAACTGCGGAAGAACTGGTGACGGCACAGTTCGATTTTCAGCTGAGTAATTAGCAGAAAGGGGCGTTTAATTCCCGCCTAATTGTAGAAATCAAATATTCAAGCTGTTTATTAATTTTTCTACCTCTGAACAAAAACTGTCATCTCTAGACATGACCGGTCTGCAGTCTTGATATCGACCTTATACCTCTCGCAAATGAATAACAACTGAGTAAGACGATGACACCAACATGTGTGTATTACTCATTACCACAATCTTACCACAATTGTTTTCTCTTTCATTATAATGTTTAATCTATTGAAAAAGAGAGAGGAAGGAAGAGGAAGAGGGGAGAGAGACATCTAGAGGTAAAAATCAACTGAACCAATTAAAACAGTTGTGTTCTGTCTTGCTTTAAAGGGGTCATGATGCTGTTTTAAAAGTTCATTATTATGTTTATTGGGTGTAACAGAATAGGTTAAAATTCTTTAATGTTCACATATTGTTTATTATTGTAACGTTCCTATTCACAGTATGGCCAGCTGACCAAGTGCATTTTGATTGCCTGAACACCTCAAGTGTGTCAGAAATGTAATGCCCCTTAAGCCAGGCATGCTCTGTGTAATTTTTGTCTGGTTTTGAGTCAATTTCTGATTCATCACTAAAATCATTAAATTGTGCTAGCAGCATGCAAGTCTTTTTGATGTACAGGTGCTGGTCATATAATTAGAATATCATCAAAAAGTTTATTTATTTCACTAATTCCATTCAAAAAGTGAAACTTGTATATTATTTTCATTCATTACACACAGACTGATATATTTCAAATGTTTTTTTTTTTTTTTAATTTTGATGATTAGAGCTTACAGCTCATGAAAGTCAAAAATCAGTATCTCAAAATATTAGAATATTACTTAAGACCAATACAAAGAAAGGATTTTTAGAAATCTTGGCCAACTGAAAAGTATGAAAATGAAAAGTATGAGCATGTACAGCACTCAATACTTAGTTGGGGCTCCTTTTGCCTGAATTACTGCAGCAATGCGGCGTGGCATGGAGTCGATCAGTCTGTGGCACTGCTCAGGTGTTATGAGAGCCCAGGTTGCTCTGATAGTGGCCTTCAGCTCATCTGCATTGTTGGGTCTGGTCTCTCATCTTCCTCTTGACAATACCCCATAGATTCTCTGTGGGGTTCAGGTCAGCGAGTTTGCTGGCCAATCAAGCACAGTAACACTATGGTCATTGAACCAGCTTTTGGTACCTTTGGCAGTGTGGGCAGGTGCCAAGTCCTGCTGGAAAATGAAATCAGCATCTCCATAAAGCTTGTCAACAGAAGGAAGCATGAAGTGCTCTAAAATTTCCTGGTAGATGGCTGCGTTGACTGTGGACATCAGAAAACACAGTGGACCAACACCAGCAGATGACATGGCAGCCCAAATCATCACTGACTGTGGAAACTTCACACTGGACTTCAAGCAACATGGATTCTGTGCCTCCACTCTTCCTTCAGACTCTGGGACCTTGATTTCCAAATGAAATGTAAATTTTACTTTCATCTGAAAAGAGGACTTTGGACCACTGAGCAACAGTCCAGTTCTTTTTCTCCACAGCCCAGGTAAGATGCTTCTGGCGTTGTCTCTGGTTCAGAAGTGGCTTGGTAGCCCTTTTCCTGAAGGCGTCTGAGCGTGGTGACTCTTGATGCACTGACTCCAGCTTCAGTTCTCTCCTTGTGAAGCTCTCCCAAGTGTTTGAATCGGCTTTGCTTGACTGTATTCTCAAGCTTGCTGTCATCCCTGTTGCTTGTGCACCTTTTCCTACCCAAATTCTTCCTTCCAGTCAACTTTGCATTTAATATGCTTTGATACAGCACTCTGTAAACAGCCACACCTTTCAGTAATGACCTTCTGTGACTTACCCTCTTTGTGGAGGGTGTCAGTGTTCGTATTCTGGATCATTGCCAAGTCAGCAGTCTTCCCCATTATTGTGGTTTCAAAGAACAAGAGATACCCAGAATTTATACTGTAGGGATGGTCATTTATTCAAACTCAAATGTAAATATTCTAATATTTTGAGATACTGATTTTTGACTTTCATGAGCTGTAAGCTCTAATCATCAAAATTAAAAGAAATAAACATTTGAAATATATCAGTCTGTGTGTAATGAATGAATATAATATACAAGTTTCACTTTTTGAATGGAATTAGTGAAATAAATCAACGTTTTGATGATATTCTAATTATATGACCAGCACCTGCAGGGCTCGACATTAACGCTTGTCCGGGACAAGTGAATGTTTTGGACGGGCAAGTGAAAGAGAAATTTACTTGCCTAATCGGACAATTAACTTGAAAAAGTCAATACCCAAAACAATAATAACTGCCTTTATTTGTGATATAGCCTTTGTTATAGGGGTGTGCGATTATATATCGTTTGCGATAATTTCGTAATTGTTGTTTTAACAAGTATATTGCAAGAATCAAACACAGAGTGCACGCATAATTACGTAAAGTCGTCTAGGTTAGACTAGCTCACGTGCATTCTTTCACTGCATGATTCAGTATTACAATTACAATGCATGAATAATGATCAGAAAATTCAAGACATGGGGGAAGAAAATGTATGCATTTATATCATTTCATATAGTTAATATCACACGAAGATCGAACGCGGTTTTTATTTATTTTTTGCTTCAAAAATCATGATTACAAATGTGATAACAGTTCAATAAACAAGAAGTTAACATTAAGAGACTTACGTTTTAGAGACCATATTGCCTGTTTTTGGTCTATTCACCAACAAAAATAACTCCAAACACAGCCACAGCGCTGTTTTGCGTCTCTGAGCAACGTGATGGTGTTTTGTGCCTGAATGAATCAACCGTTTAAATGATTCGGTTCAGTCGCGATGACTCACTTATTAACAGTGACTTGATGCCACCTACTGGTGTTTTTAATTTCACATTTACAGTATTTAAAAAATAATAATAATAATAATAATTTCAAATATCAGTATTCAATGTTTTATGTATCAAAACATTATTTATTCATTTGTAACTGCAGGTTAAAACATTCCATGTCCCTCAGAGCTGCATTAAACAGTGGGTAAATATATCCCACTTCAGATGCAGCTTCTGTTTCTTCTGCATTGCAAAGATGAATTTTGTTGATACTGATTTCATTTGTTTGGTAACAGCCCAAATGTCTTATTATACTAATTGACTGATTAAATTTAACTAATTAAAACTTTTTAAATTTAAGTTTGAAAATGATGAAAATTATATACATATAATTTGTAAATATTAGCATTTTATTTTTAAGTTTACTATAAAATAATTGTATTTGTATTTAATTCTAACTTTTATTTTCAAATATAATAGTATTATCACACTTTATTATTTTGTTCATTATTTCATTTAAAAGAAAAATCTAAATAAACTAAATGTGTTTTGTATAACTACAATAAATAATTATATTTATAACTCAATTTAACTTAATTTTTTCTCTCCGGCAAGTAACTTTTATACTCAGACAAGTAAATGACAAATTTACTTGTCCAAAGGACAACCACATGAGAATGCTTAATGTCAAGCCCTGACCTGTATATCCTAAAATAAACCTAACATAGGCTTTAAACTAGTCATTAGGGGTGTGGCAAGATCTCATGCCATGAAATCTTTAGGAAGGTATGAATGAATGTCCTCTGTTATATTGAATAAATATATTTGTGGGAGACTATAAGCTTTTATAACTTTGCAGATGACATACAGGTGCATCTCAATTAATTATAATGTCGTGGAAAAGTTAATTTATTTCAGTAATTCAACTCAAATTGTGAAACTCGTGTATTAAATAAATTCAATGCACACAGACTGAAGTAGTTTAAGTCTTTGGTTCTTTTAATTGTGAAGATTTAGGCTCACATTTAAAAAAAAAAAATCTCAACAAATTAGAATACTTCATAAGACCAATAAAAAAACATTTTTAGTGAATTGTTGGCCTTCTGGAAAGTATGTTCATTTACTGTATATGTACTCAATACTTGGTAGGGGCTCCTTTTCCTTTAATTACTGCCTCAATTCGGCGTGGCATGGAGGTGATCAGTTTGTGGTACTGCTGTGGTGGTATGGAAGCCCAGGTTTCTTTGACAGTGGCCTTCAGCACATCTGCATTGTTGGGTCTGGTGTCTCTCATCTTCCTCTTGACAATACCCCATAGATTCTCTGTGGGGTTCAGGTCAGGCGAGTTTGCTGGCCAATCAAGCACAGTAACACTATGGTCATTGAACCAGCTTTTGGTACCTTTGGAAGTGTGGGCAGGTGCCAAGTCCTGCTGGAAAATGAAGTCAGCATCTCCATAAAGCTTGTCAACAGAAGGAAGCATGAAGTGCTCTAAAATTTCCTGGTAGATGGCTGCATTGACTGTGGACATCAGAAAACACAGTGGACCAACACCAGCAGATGACATGGCAGCCCAAATCATCACTGACTGTGGAAACTTCACACTGGACTTCAAGCAACATGGATTCTGTGCCTCTCCACTCTTCCTTCAGACTCTGGGACCTTGATTTCCAAATGAAATGTAAAATTTACTTTCATCTGAAAAGAGGACTTTGGACCACTGAGCAACAGTCCAGTTCTTTTCTCCACAGCCCAGGTAAGATGCTTCTGACGTTGTCTCTGGTTCAGAAGTGGCTTGGTAGCCCTTTTCCTGAAGACGTCTGAGCGTGGTGACTCTTGATGCACTGACTCCAGCTTCAGTTCTCTCCTTGTGAAGCTCTCCCAAGTGTTTGAATCGGCTTTGCTTGACTGTATTCTCAAGCTTGCGGTCATCCCTGTTGCTTGTGCACCTTTTCCTACCCAAATTCTTCCTTCCAGTCAACTTTGCATTTAATATGCTTTGATACAGCACTCTGTAAACAGCCACACCTTTCAGTAATGACCCTCTGTGACTTATCCTCTTTGTGAAGGGCATCAATGTTCGTCTTCTGGATAATTGCCAAGTCAGCAGCACAATAAGTCCATTATTGTGGTTTCAAAGAACAAGAGATACCCGGAATTTTTACTATAGGGATGGTCATTAATTGAAACTCAAATGTAAATATTCTAATATTTTGAAATACTGATTTTTGACTTTTATAAGCTCTAATCATCAAAATTAAAACCAAAAAACTTTTGAAATGTTTTACTTTACATGCAATGAATCTAAAATATATGCAAGTTTCACTTTTTGAAATAACTTACAAGAAAAAAAATTTTTCATGACATTCTAATGTATTGATATGCACCTGTACATGCACAAACAACTATAGTACACACTGAAGTAAAAGAAAGACATGAAAAGCATCATATGTCCTCTTTACCATTAAAGGGTTAATCGTAGTCCACATGGTATTAGACTCAGCATGCCCCTACTGCATTGCAGTATTTCCATTGAATAGTTTCTATAGTTGCTATAAAGTATAATTATAATATTATCGAAAAAGGGTTCCAGCTAGCCTCCCAAAGTCAGCCTACATTTATCTTTCTCATAAATTGAGAAGTATGTAATTGGCAGTGTTTTGAGTGGCGTTAATGCTTCGATATTCATTTGTTAAAACTCATGCCCAAACAAATCTAGCTATGGTTGTATTATTGTAGCAATTATTTGTAAGTGTAGAGTTATGAATCTGTAAATCAATCCATGTGTCCATATTAAGATATGTGAATGTGTAAAAGATCTTAGATTTGTGAACATTTGCATATTCCTGTAAACATTAAGAATCTGTGTGTATAATCGATTTAAAATCTCAAATTTTATCATTCAAATTTGCTATTATTTTGATATCTGCAAATGTGAAGCCCAGAGTATCCTTCACTTTTCCACATTCCGATCAGTGTGTGCAAGCCTTTCTAAGTATTATTCTTGGCAGTGAGTGTTCACACTAGTGGACCTTTTGTTTTGTGCTGAAATAGTTTGTCATTTTCATCTTATTGGTTGTTTATTGGCAAATAAAGAAATGTGAACATTTTATTTTAAATTAGATTTCAGATTAATTCAATGTGCATTTTCTTAAGGTTGTAAGATGCATCAAATTAGTAAAGAGGAGATGACTTCGCTTGAGAAATGTTCAGTTTGCTACGGATCTTTTTCACCACTGAAGTGGTTGGGGCTGAGATGTAAAGGTTAGTATAAAAATTATCATGAGATTCAGTGAATATATTTAATGTTGTGCCATATACTGTGTGGTGCGGCAAATTTTTTTTCCTATTTTTGTGACTTTGTTTTGGCTAGTAGATGTTCTGAATGGCCGGTAACCTAAAATTTTGAAGCCAAATTGGTTTGAATTTCAAACCCTGGTAACCACGTTTTACTTAAGTTGCATTATAAATGCTTTGATTAATCAGTATGTTTACATTTTAATACGATTAATACAATACTCTGATTAAGAGTCTACCATGTAAACAGAGATTTTTGATTACCTTAATCCAGCTAAAGTAATAATCGAAGTAAACACAAATCAAATTAAGACATGTGGAGTACTCCTATTTTAGTCGCATTATTGAAGTGCAGTACAGACATGTAAACACCTTAATTACACTATAACCGTCGTGTAGGACGTTTCGCCACATTTTGCGACAGGATACACACACGGTAGTGATCAACCGTTTGACAGCAAATAAAAGAGCTTCAACACCGCCGTTGTCTGTTTGCACGTACAAATAATTAACTGCACTTGACGCGTTCATAAAATTAAAAATGAAACACCCAAAACTGTATATGGCATCATCACGAAGACTGTATATGTTTATACGTGAAATTCTGGAGGAGACGTTGGATGACGTCACGTGGTGACGCATGCCATTAATCGATCTATGTACTCTAACATGTAAAATGGGAACATGAAAGGATTATTCTAAAAGCTACTCTTGTAAACACCTTAATCATAATGTTGTCTTATTCAGGATAAGGTAAATAATTGGATTACTGATGTAAACGTAGTCAATGTTAGAAATGTATTGTCTAGACTCTAGACATATTACAAAGATAGTCTGGCAAGTGAACTAAAAAATCATGTGACTTACCCTTTTAATGGAGAGTGTCAATGATTGTCTTCTGGACCATTGCCAAGTCATCAGTCTTCCCCATTATAGTGGTTTCAAAGAACGAGATACCCGGAATTTATACTGTAGGGATGGTCATTTAATGAAACTCAAATAGAAATATTTCAGCTCATGAAAAATGGGGGCAAAAACAAAAGTGTTGAGTTTATAATTTTGTTCAGTGTGTGTATATGTATGTATATATATGTATGTGTTTATATTTGTAGTGTTTTAAAACTGATTTTAGTGTTACCGAAGTAAATAGATCTACAAATACAGTTCTGGGTTACCCAGCAGAGCACAGATCAACTAAATCATGTATTTTGCCAGCATTTGGGCTAATTTTTTGGCCAGTTATTACACAAATACAATATTGTACCAATTATTATTCATTATTATGTTACTGTTTTTTTATTTAAATGGCTGTGTGGAGAATTGTGAATTTTTCTCATCACAATTTATTTATTTTTTTAACAGTGTGCAGTACTGCATGGCACATGTACTGTTTCCATACAGAAGATAAAAAACAAAAGAGTTGGGTAAGTGTTATATTTTTGCAATATACTGGAAGGGGAGATAAATGTGTGTATATGTATGTATAGATGTTTTTTATGCTCATCAAGGCTGTGTTTATTTGATAAAAAATGCAGTACTATTGTGAAATATTATTACAATTTAAATAATGATTTTCTATTTTAATTTACTTTTAAAATATAATTTTCATTAGCCATTATTCCAGTCTTTTGTTATATGATCCTTCACAAGTTATTCTGAGATTCTGAGTTTTTGTGCTTTTGCCTTTATACACCACTACAATGGATTTGAAATAAAACAATCAAGATGTGATTGAAGTGCAGACTTTTAGCTTTATTTTAAGAGGTTCCATTTAAAATGACATTTACCATTTAGGAGTTACAGCCATTTTAAGCAAAGTACCTCCATTTTCAGGGGCTCAGTACTATTTGGACAAAGTGACATAATTGTAAATATAATTGGCAATTCCGCAATGATAAGCCATGTTTTACAGCAAAACTCAGACATCTTCGTCAGGCCAAAGAGGATGCCTACAGAAATGGGGACAGAGTCTTGTACAATCAGGCCGTTAACACACTGAATAAGGAGATTAGAGTGGCTAAAAGGAATTATGCTAAAAAGCTGGAAGATTAGTTCACTTCTAATGACTCGGCTTTAGTGTGGAAAGGTCTGAAAGCATCACTAACTACAAGACACCATCCCCCAGCACTGAGGCGAATCAACAACTCGCTGAAGACCTGAATGAATTTTATTGTAGATTTGAAACCCCCCCCCCCCCCCCCGTTCTGACCATCTCTTTACACAACCATCAACCCTCTGGGGTCTGAGGTCATTTTGGGGCCCTTGAGATGTTTTGACGTGCTTATTTCAGCTACTTAAAACATACTATTGACCAACATGTAATTTTTTTTGTATTCAGCACAAACTGTGCTACAATAATATGTGACCAAGATGGATGTACATGTTTGCATTTTTTAGAAAAAAAATATTATGCGTGGTTTGTAAGTTTTGGGGGAAAAAATGTAGCTGAAATAAGGCCATAAAACCCACACTAAATAGTCCTGAACAAGACTTCTGAGTAATCAGTCTTGTAGGCTAGAATATTTACTTCAAAATTATGTGAAAATCATTCTGCTTATTCATTCACAGAAAACAATATATTGATTTAAAATTTTCAAGACATGTTTTGTGATCGAGGGTCTATATGCGAGGGAGTGGCAATGGCCATGAATATTAAGTGAGTCTCACCTGAGAGACAAAGGGCCCTCCCCTATGGGCCCCTAATGGCCCATCAGTGTGACTGTGACTGTGAGGCAGGTAAGAGAGAATGTGAGGAGATTGAAAAAAGGTTTTTAAATTATTTGTATTTTATTTACAACACAGTATAATCAAAACATACATAATGAAGGTCAAAGACACATTATTGTGCACACTGATCTAACCACAGAGATGTGAACAGACTTTGAGTCATTCCTGCAACAAATTCTGTTCAACAAGTGAAACAAGTAAATTATACCTGATATTTACGTGTGTTATTTAAGTGATTCTACTTCTTTCCATGGATTCAAGAAGAAAAAAAACATAATCAGTAGAAAAGGAGCTTGTTTTGACATAGAATATCAGTGTAGTTAAACATCTGATGTTGGTGTAGCGTTCTCAGAGGAAAACAGTTTGAAGAGACATCAGGATACATCTGGTGCTGGTATCTGATTCAATAAAATACAAACAAAAAAACATTTGTGAGCATGTTAATATCAGGAACATCTGTATATATATCATAAATATCATATATATCACTATCATAAAAAAGAGAAAGAAATCTTATATCTGAGAAACGAATTATTATTGTTTAGCACGTTATTAAAATCTATTTCTGAACAGAGTAGGCTATTAATAAACGTACTAAACATACTTAGACTCGTAGCATTCATCATGTTACAGTGTACACTTATATTACTTTTATTGTTTTATATAGAGCATGAAAACATCATAGCGCTGTAAGAAATTTAAATACAATGAATTGCCTATCATATTCAAAATGTTTTACACGATTTCAAACATTGTAGTCAGGAATTATAGTTTGGGAAAAACCCAACTATGATTTTGTAGTCATATAGTCTAGTATGTATGATTTTATAGTAGCCTATGATATGATTCTGTAGCCACAGACTCAAGCATGCTTTGTACTATAAAAAATGATATTTTATATCTCAGAAACTAATTATTATTGTTTAGCACGCTATTAAAATCTATTTGTGAACAGTATTAATAATAAACATGGTCTAAACATTCTTAGACCCTAGCATTCATCATGTTGTCGTTTGGGGGAAAACCCAGCTAACTGTTAGTAAATCTGTTCAAGTTTACGTCACAATAAAACGGTAACTAATGCAAAAAAGAAACATTACTTACTCATCTCCTCTGCTGGATGAAATCGTGTTCTTCTTTGGAGGGAAATCCTGCTTTTACTCAGCGCGTCTTCCAGAAACGAACAGAAGCCGCAATCAGGATCTCCTCTTTGTTTGTGTTGTTGGGCGTTTGCACGCGCGCACTTACCACGCGGCTATTTACATATGAACAGCGCGAGCCACGCGAGGGCGGGGTCACATTAGAGATAATGAGTCAGACGGGAAAGATTGAACATCGTGTTGGTTTCATACGGATTACTTCATCACAGAATGTTTGTTTGTCGATAAGACAAAGTAGACACTTCAAGCTTTCTATAGATATATGTCTCATGTCTCTGTGTGAAGTATTTGCTGAGTTACAGTTCATTTTAGTGACGCGTTTCTAAAAACAGTTTGCGGAGACGGAGAAGACAGAGAGCACACCCTGTTTGTTTTCTTTATTCTTCAGAAGCACAAAGTTTAGTTGTTATTATGAGTGTATACAAATAAAAGTAGACCCCTTACAGATTCGAATGGTGTATTGCTCTTATCTGTACGATCAAAAATGGCAGAGTAATTCAAGCTTATTTCGGCCTTATCAGGAAAATCTGCCTCAAAACGCGTATACGCGTTTGTCGACCCCAGAGGGTTAACACCTCCTGCAACCCCCTTCACCTCCCCCTCCTGCACTTCAGATCAGTGAAGATGATGTGTGCCAGTTCTTCAGAAAGAACAATAGAAGAAAAGCATAAGGCCCAGATGGTGTGATACCAGCCTGTCTGAAACCCTGTGCTGTCAAGCTGGCCCCCATCTTTTCACAGATCTTCAATAGATCTCTGGAGTTGTGTGGAGTCCCTTCCTACTTCAAATGCTCCACCATCATCCCCGTTCCAAAGAAACCCAAGATAATAGGACTTAACAACTACAGACCTGTGGTTCTAACGTCTGTCGTCATGAAGTAATTCGATAAACTTGACTGTGCAGCTGTATACATAAGAGGTGCACGACTTTATATATGCACAGCTCGCAAATTTATAGAGAAAACATGCTGGACTTAATATCTGTGCAGCCTTCGTTTGTGAAGACGCACGTGACTTAATATCTGCGCAGTACACGTATATACAAAAGAGTCTGACATTGTAACTGCGCGCGCTACCCAATATCATCGACCATCATGATGTTTCACTGTAGACATCGTCCGATGCCAGTTTTGGTACACATCACCCAACCCTATCCAAAATGCTTGTTTATCATGCCATTATAGATTATCAGTGGGATAAATTGCTGACTCAAGAGTTTCCAAAGGAAATTTTGTACATTGCAATGCTTCAATATGGTGTCATTGTCATTGTAATGTTATATGTATGTGTTATGTATGCCTTACTATTTGTTTTGTTATCTTTGAATCCGAATTAGAATGCAACTGAAACAAGCGAAGAGGGCATATCAGATAATGATCCAGAATATGTTCCAGATTCAGAAACCGATTCAGAAGAACCACCAAGCAACTTGGCAAAATCTACATTTGTGGCAGACAAAGAATCATCAATGATGGATATAAGTCACATCAGTGGAATAACTGAAAATGAAACATCCGGAACACAACAGATTCAACATCTATAGCAAAGAAGGGGTTAAACGTTTGCTTTGTTTGCAAAAAAGCTCATTTTAAAATAGCTCAACATTTTAAAGTTCATGTTAAGGAAAATGCAGACATCGCCAAAGCTCTGAGTTTCCCTGCAGGCTCAAAAAGTAGAAAGGAGTGGCTAGAGAAACTTCGAAACAAAGGAAACTTCATGCATAACTGTGAGGTGCTAAAAGACGGACCTGGTTCGCTTAAAGTCAAAAGAACAGCCAAGGGTGACTATAAAAAATATGAATATTGTTTCCATTGTAAGGGCATGTTTTTGAGAGCAGAGCTGTGGAGACACATGAGAAGGTGCCCTTCCAAACCGACAGACCATGACCACCAAGGCAGGAAGAGAGTTTTTTGGCTTAGCAGCAGTGGTCAAATCAACATGTTCAAGTGCTGTTGAAGAAGGGGTGCATAAGATGTTAAGCCGTTGTGGCGGGAGGAAGAATCACATGACAGAGTGAATCAATGAGTGCCCCGAAGGGTGCGTTTATTGAGAGTGATTGTCGTGCCCAAGTGCTCTGGTGAGATTTCCTCGTGCTCCAGGATCCGCTTGTGCTCTTCCTCTCCCGTGAGTGCGCAAGTCGTGGGGTAGTGTCTCGGAGCTGGCCGGGGCTGGCCGGTCAAACGCTGCTTTCTGTGGGCAGATAAGAGGAAGGTTAGCGGTTGCATCTAGCCGAGTCGTCTCTCACCAGTCTGTGCGTGTTGGCTGTTTATGTATGTGGTTGGTGATTGGCATCAGGTGTGGCCGGCCAGCCCGCGGTGATGAGGTGCAGGTGTTTCTCCTCTGTTTCCAGGGCGACGCTGATGAGGCCTCGGGACACGCGTCACACTGTATGCACGATGATGAAATTGCAAGTGTCGTTCGCAATGACTTTTGTCTTTTAAGATTTGCGGAGTCCCTTTACAGTAAACACGGACATGACCCCTCAAAACATGACTACATTCGGCAAAAAATCCGCCAGCTTGGCAGATTTCTACAGACCATGCGCAAGAGGTCTCCAGTCCTAACTTTAGAGGATGCGGTAAAACCATCAAATTTCCTGAATGTGATTGAGGCTGTAAAAGAGACTGCAGGGTTTGATAAGAATCAGAACAGCTACAAGACTCCAAGTCTTGCATTAAAAATTGGCCACTCACTGTTGAAAGTAAGTGACATTATTCATTGCCATGCCCTCATGGCTGGAGATGAAAACCTAATTAAGTCCTCAGATGCTTTCCAGAAGCTTTATCGAGCCAAGTGGTCTGAGTACATTTCTCACAGTGCCTTAAACACCATCAGTGATTTAAAATATAACAAGCCAACTAAACTACCACTCACCGAAGACATCATGAAGCTTAACAAGCATCTTGATGAAACAGCAAAGTCAGCAACTGCAGCACTGGAGGAGGCGGCAACACCACAGAACTATTCCAGTGTTGCAAGAACAACACTGACCAAGATTGTGCTTTTCAATAGAAGACGTGTTGGAGAAGTTTAAAAAATGAAACTGAAAAATTTCCTGGAACGAGATTGTTCATTCACACAAAAAGAAATGAATTTGTCGGAGTATGAACAGAAATTGTGCATGTATTTTGAGCGGGTTGAGCTCAAAGGAAAAAGGGGAAGAAAAGTGGCAGTACTGCTAACTCCTGAAATGACAAAGTCCCTAAATCTGATGATTATGAAGAGAGAGGAGTGTGGTGTGCCAAACAAGAATGAGTATTTATTTGCTGTTCCTCACTGCATCACTTACTACAGGGGACATCAGTCTCTCAGGAAGTTTGCAGATGAATGTGATGCCAAAAAAACAGATTTTTTACGATCTACTCAGCTGCGGAAAGAAATGGCAACAACTTCTCAAATGTTGGATTTAAAGAACAACGAAATGGATCAGCTTGCTGACTTTTTGGGTCACGACATAACAGTGCACAGACAGTTTTACCGTCTTTCTGAGGCCACCATACAGAGTGCAAAAATTTCCAAGCTGCTTCTTGCCCTTGAAAAGGGAAAGCTGCATGAGCTACGAGGAAAAACGCTTGATGAAATTGGAGGTATGTAAGTTTGATAAGATTTTACAGTAAGGATCCATCTCTTAACATGAGTTAACATCCACATTTCATCCACTTAACATCCACAATTAGCTAACATGAAAAAAATGTATTTGTATTAACTAACAAAAAATTAACAAAAGCTGTAAAAATAAATTGCTTATTGTTAAGATTGCAATTCCATTGATTTAGTTTTAGCAGCGCTGTACTAGCGTCCTCAGCAAGCCTCATTTTCTCCAGTACCTCCTGAATCTGCTCCATTAGTCATTGTTATCCTCGCCAGCTCTCCCTAAGCCATACTAGCTCTGTAATATCTCCTGGTCCACCAGTGTTCCTTTTAGCCCTACCAAATGGCTCCTTCAAGGTCCCTTGTTTTGTCAGCCTATCTTGGGTCTTTAACTGTAAACACTTTAACCGTGTTTACACTGATTTTTCTTTCTAGGACTTCTGCCCTTTTCAAATGTAACTTCTCTCGGGCTAGCACTTTTGGGGTCTCTCTCTTTACTGGCTCTGGCTAAACCCCAAGTTAAAGTTATTAGGCTATCCTGTAGTCATCTGCTTCACTGCGGTGATCTCCTTATACACTAACTCTGCTGTAAATGGTCTCCTGCTTTGTGGAGGTCATCACCAAGGTTGATCGGTCCCGATATTCCATGGTTGTAGTCCTCCACTCCCCTGGTTTCATCATGGTTTCCAGTTCCTTCAACTCAACCAAGACCAACCACTGTAACCCCTGCCTCATATTGGGTCTTTTGTTCCCTTTGTAGTCCCTTTGTTCCCCCTGGCTCCCTCACTTTTTGACTCTTATCATTGTGTGGAGTTTCTTACCTATATTTGTGTTTTATCTTTGTATTCTGTTCCCTATTCTCTTTTTTGTTGTTTTCCTGTGGTTCACCTCCAGGCTACCCTGCAACAAATCACACTTTTACCTGCAAGTTCCTGCTACATGGACTTTCTGTTGATTTCTTTTGGCAGCTGGGTTCATTTTTGGTCTGGACATCACACTCATGCCTCTCTCTCATTGTAAGGTCTTGTTGTTGCTAAGCTCAATTTCATGACTCTGTTTGATTCTTTGTTACCTGTGCATGAACTTACCCGTTACCCTTTGGATTATACTTACCTGTGCATGTACTTGCCTGTTATCCATTTCCCTTTGGAATACACTTACCCGTTACCCATTTCCCTTTGGATTATACTTACCTGTGCATGTACTTGCCTGTTATCCATTTCCCTTTGAAATACACTTACCCGTTACCCATTTCCCTTTGGATTATACTTACCTGTGCATGTACTTGCCTGTTATCCATTTCCCTTTGGATTATACTTACCTGTGCATGAACTTACCCGTTACCCGTTTCCCTTTGGATTATACTTACCTGTGCATGTACTTGCCTGTTACCCGTTTCCCTTTGGAATACACTTGCCTGTTACCCGTTTCCCTTTGGAATACACTTGCCTGTTACCCGTTTCCCTTTGGAATACACTTACCTGTTGCCTGTTTCCCTTTGGAAGATTGAAGAATGAATTGGTACTTTTCCATTGATTGTCCAGATTTTACAGATGATGACGATGATGATGAGAGTGAGGAAGACGCAACCCTGGACACAGATACTGCAGATGAAATTAATGGTATGTATTTTAAATGCCAACAAAATGCTTCAGCATACTAGAGTGAAGATTTCCTTAATATTTGTGTACTAACATGGTCGGCAATAGGGGATTTTTTTATAGGGGAGCACCTCTCTTCTCCCACACCAACAACCAGTGCACACACCCATAGCTAGTCGAGTTTTTATTTTATAACTGTGGTTAAAAAGTCAGTGTCCTGCTATACTTTCACTCAGTGTAAGCATGTGGACATGCACTTAATTTCAGTACGTTACATATGATGGTTTAAACCCTGGGTATTCAATTGACAGACCGCAGCCCAGATCCAGAATTGCATCTGTTCTGTTTTTACATATTTTTCAGGCAATAATTTGGACATAGGTGAACAACCTATGGCTGACATATGTATTCCTGGACACATTGGTATGGTTAAGTTTAAATTTACATTTAATTTGTATTTAGTGGAAAATATATTTTAACAAAATTGAATCTCAATTTCTAGTTGTCACTACTATGAATCAGATTTAATGAAGTTTCATTAAACAATTAAAAAACAAAGCAGAGAGAATGAAAGAAAGCTGCACATTGGCTTTTTGATAAGAAACATGATACTCTATCCCAAGGTGTACTGCAAGGCACAAAACATACAACTGTAGTTAGGGATTTTAACAAACATTTGTGTAGCATATTTGCTTTATGAGATGAACATAATTAATCATAACGGGTTATCATTTATATATCCATCTTCAGGAATTAGCTGTAGTATTAATAGTACAATAAAATGATTAGTTCGTCCTCAGTACGGACCCTTTAATTGAGACTAAGGAAAATTATTCCTCTGGTCACGACAAATAATTTCCTTACTGAAGCATTGCTCCGAGCATTGTAGCAAGACCGGACGTTAAAGTGACTTCGTTCTGAGAGCAGCAGACACAGACAACCAAGTGTGAATACATATGGATGTTTATTAAACTACACTACAGGGGAACATGTAACATAGAACTAGACACAGACATACACACATTAAACATGGATGCCAACGCAAGGAAGGCATGGAGAGAGAGAGAGAGAAGGAGCGTCACAAGAAGAGAGAGTATGGCAGGATTTTAACATCAGCTGACTACAACCTGTTATGAACCATCAGATAATCACATCACCTTAATTAAAAGGGGTCAAGCCTAGAAGCGCATATAGATAGTTAACAAGCGGTTACTTGCATGGGTTTTGTGGGTGCTGAGTAAAGCATCCTGGTGCGTAGATTCCTGATGAATTCCTTTAGGAGTGAAAGCTTCGTCATTCCAGTCATGGGTGATTAGTCCGAAGTGAGTTGACAAAGTTACTGAGTTTAAAACTTCCAGAAGATCGGACTCCCCCGGAAGGGGAGCCGTGAGGTTTCCAAGGTGATAAGTGTGTCTCCGGGGCACCGACAGTTAAGAGAAAAAAAAGCGTTGGCTTTTGGTGTGGGAGAAGTTTTATCTGTTTCCCTGTAACACCCATTTTGGTTAGTTTGACCAATAACAAGGCTCATAGTTTCAGCGGAAAATGTTTCTTTGTCCCACTTGACACCTCGTTTGCATGTTTTACGACTGATCTGGAGACTGTGTAATTTTCCCCACAGTACAGTAAAAATAGTGTGATGCATTTCATGATCACATAGTGTACATCATTGTGTGAGGAATAAAGAGCAGATCATTTTGATATCAAGAAAGAGACATCTGAAAGGTATTAAACCAGAGATACCTTCATACCTCTAAATATGAGTGTTTAGAGCTTACTAATACGAATAACGAGTGGTAACTAGGCTAATACAATAAGGAAACATACAAACAACACATGCATACACCAGATACATTTATAACTGCTTAATTATGGCCTAAATAGAGAAAATGTCTTTAGGTGTGTGATGTGTATTTGAAATCGTGGAGACAGACTAGTCTGGTCCGGGGGGTCACCCCCCCTTCTGTGGAATGTGTTTGAAGCTTGATAAGGACACTTAGTCGATCCCTTTGCATCCTTTTGATAGTGATAAAGACCATCTGCAATTTAGTACCCATATAAATGTAAACGCTGAGGCCAGGACAGTAATTTATATGCAAAAGTCAAAAGGCTAAAAGGGTCCCTTAAGACATAAAGTCCCAACGACCATCAAGGATCATAAGCAGATGTTACATTTGTATTGTCTTGTTTGTTTTTAGTCGCTGGTAAACAGAAGCCAAACAGAACTGCAAGGCGACCGTGGTCGAATGCAGAGGCCAGTGCGGTAATGAAGCACTTTAAACCTCACATTGCCAAAGGTCATCTGGCATCCTTAAGAGAGTGTGAGCTGTGCAAGAAGTGCGAGCTGTGCAAGAAGTGCGAGCCAGTTCTACAAAACAGGACATCCCAAAACATCCGTGATTTTGTCCGTAACAGAGGGCTAACCCTGAAGCGCAAAAAGACAGTAACTCTTAAATGATTTGACTCTTATTTACTCGGTAACACTTTATAATAACGTTCAGTTGTAAGTCATTTTTAAGTAATTAGTTTGATGAACTAATCATTTACAAAACATTCATAACCGATTAATAAGTGATATGCTAACAATGTGTATGTTTTGTTAATTCATTTACAAGTAATTAGCTAATGATGAACTAATCATTTACAAAATATGACTATATATTCACAAATGATTAAGTAATATGCTAACGATTTACAAATCTGTCATAAATTATCTTTAAAAAAATAGCATCATGAAATAATCAAACAGATCCTTAATGGTTAATAGTTAATATATTATTAATCACTTATAAATCATTGAAATGTCAACATTGTACTATTATCTCAATAAACATTATAAATCATTTACAAAGCTTTCTGCATCCCCTAATCTAAAGTGTAAGCTACTCATCAGTTGTAAATGTTTTACAAACTTTATGGTTTCCAGTCATGTGTGCGTAAATATATATACAAACACACAAACAACCTGTAACCGGAAGGTTTGTAAAACATTTGCAACTGAGTAGTTTACACTTTAGTTTAGGGGATGCAGAAAGTGTTGTAAATGCCTTGTATACACCTACAGATTATTTGTAACAGGAAAGATCTACAAATGATGTGTAACACATTTACAACTGATGAGTGATTAATAATATATTAACTAGTAACTATTAACCATTAAGGATCTGTTTGATTATTTCATGATGCTATTTTTTTTAAAGATAACTTATGACAGATTTTTAAATCGTTAGCATATTACTTAATCATTTGTGAATGTATAGTCATATTTTGTAAATGATTAGTTCATCATTAGTTAATTACTTGTAAATGAATTAACAAAACATACACATTGTTAGCATATCACTTATTAATCGGTTATGAATGTTTTGTAAATGATTAGTTCATCATTAACTAATCACTTATAACTGAACGTTATTATAAAGTGTTACCATTTACTCTGTTCACTGATTGTAATTCTTAAAGTTGTTTTTTATTTTCATGAATTGACAGTGTTATCATTATAACATATAGCGGTTTGTGTAATATAATTGAAATAGTTGCAATAGTTTTTCACGTTTCACCCAAAATGGTTTACCCAAAAATGTAATCCATAATTTTTTTTAATCCTCATGGCAATTTTAAATAATATCCTGGAACTTTATAGCATTGTAGCAACTTTGAGCCTCAAAAAAATGCATCCATTAATCCTAAAGGGTTAGTTCACCCCAAAATGAAAATTCTGTCATTAATTACTCACCCTCATGTCGTTCCAAACCCGTAAGACCTTCGTTCATCTTCAGAACACCGATTAAGATATTTATGATGATATTTTTGGAGAGTATCACAACGTATATGCATGCTTTTTAATACGCAGATTTCATTCATGTGCACGCTCCCCACCCGAACGTAAATGATGCTGATTATGTCAAATATGCTCTTAGGTACTCTCCAAAATGGCGGAAGGCGTAACTCGGGGGAGAAGAATGGTTGAGTAAATTGTTATTTTTGTTTTCTTTGCGCAAAAAAAAGTATTCTCATAGCTTCACAAAACTGAAGTTGAGCCACTAATGTCACATGGACTGTTTTACCGATGTATTTACTACGTTTCTGGACCTGGGAACACGCTTCAGTTGAATTTTTGTCTATGGAGGATCAGATAGCTCTCCGAATAACTCAAAAATATCTTAATCTGTTTTCCGAAGATGAATGAAGGTCTTAGGGGTTTGGAACGACATGAGGGTGAGTAATTAATGACAGAATTTTCATTTTGGGGTGAACTAACCCTTTAAAAGTAAACCACATGACTTCAGGGGGTTATTACATGTCTTATGAAGCGAAATGAAATGTTTGGAACAATATCTTGAGCTTATTTAGTAACATTTGAATGTAAACATAACACATCACTGGACACAAACAAAATGGCTGAGCTATGTTCAGCTGAGGAGAGGAAGACATCTTCGATATCACTATGGATTATTTTAGGTGAATGTTGTGTTTGAAGTAATTATTTTATAGATTGACATGCTCATGCTTAATATGTTTGAAATAAATATTTTATACACTTCATATATTGGAAATGGTACTTTTTGGGATCACAAGGTTGATGAATTGGATCCTGGCTCCTTTTGAGTTCATGTTGTTATTAAGTAAATTAACTTATCACTGGTTAGTGCAAAATGTTTCACACGGATCTGAAATATACCAGCACAAAAATGGTCTATTACACAGATAATCTGTTACCTTTTAAACTATTTTCTGTTAATGTCACAATTCATATAGCCAACCCTACTGTTGCAAAAAACCAAAGGTGAATTAGTGGAGAAACAACCTTGGGAGAACCCAGACTCCACTGCGGCTCCAGTTTTCCTCTAGCTACTCTATAAAATTTGCAACAGACATTGTTATAGAGTATTCTGTAATGTTTTTAGCTATTAACCTAGCTGCAAAATTGTTACCTAATGTAGGGCTAAGTCTGTCTGAATTGGATCTCTGTCTGTCATTCTCTGGTATCTTTAGGTACCCAAAGATGAAACTTGGAATCAAACAGGCTACTTTTACCGCAGAAGCTGTTCGCATGTTATATAGGGTTATATATTGTCGCTGTCCTTCCAAAACCTTGTATGTCCAAATTAGCAGGTTTTTAGAAAATGGGGAAAAAAACACTGCAACACTTTTTAACACTTTTTATTCGTTAGGTATTTTCAAAACCCAGTGATAAGCATGAAGTATGACTAATAGTAATGATTTATGGCTAAAAATAAAGCTCATGAAATATGGAGATACATGGTTTCAGAAGAACAGCAGCGTTATGACAGGTGAGCTGAATAAGGGAGCCTAATCAAAAACATCAGGGAAATGCTTTGTTAAAGAGATGAGCCTTACTTTTAATCAAAAGTTAAACAGTGTGTCTGAATCCCAAACAATAGAAAAAAAAAAAGGTTGTAAATAGAAATCTTTGACTTCAGAGTGCAAATACACCTTGAGCTGTTTGAAGCAGCCATCTCTCTGGTACCCTAGTCTATACAGCTGAAACTGAAGAAGGTGCTGGTATTGTTTTATTTGAACACTTTGGGGTGGTTTCTCATACAGAGCCTAAAACTAGTTCTAGACTAAAATAAATGTTAGAGCTGTCTAAACTGAAAACAGGTTGTGCTGACATCTTAAAATGAATCGGTGCTATCGTTTTGTCTCAAAATTAACACAAGTAGGCCCAATGCTTTTTGTAAGACATGTTTGTAATGCTACTTAAATGTCCTAATTTAACTGAGGTCTAGTCCTGGATTAATCTAATCCCTGGCCAGGAAACCGCCCCTTTAAATAATAGCTGGTTACTGAAGCACTAATATTTAGGACAATGCTACTGTCAGCATCTTCTAACGTAAAACCAGACATTGTCTCTCTTGTTTTTTTTTTTCTGCAGCATATGTGCAAATGTCAGTACAAACTTGCAATCACAGAACAAACAGGTAGTGGAGAAGTAGAGCAATGACATATTGTTCAGAAGTTAATTGATTGCAGATATATAATTGTTTCATCTTCCATCTTATACATATATGTATAAAAGGTAATGACTTTGTAATTTTTGTGTGTTCCCGTATACAAGTAGTTAACCCTAAACCCTGTCGTCCCCGTAAACCATCAAGTAGCTAGTTCTGTGTGTTGTATGAATAGAGACCTCATAAACCCTGTCGTCACCGTAAACCACAATGTGGTTATGTCCCCATAACCCTGTAAAAAGTCACATATTTAATATATGTATGTTGTGAAAGTGAAATTAATTTTTTGAAGTGAGATTTGTCTTCTGTAGACCAAATGAAAATTTTTGACATAACTTTTACCTTGATTGGATGGTGGGAAAGGTGGGTCCCCATAAACCACTGAAAAAACACAGTGGCCTCATAAACCACATATGCCTGTATGTATATATATATATATAATTTATTTTTTTTATTTTTATTTTTTTGGATAAGGTGTGTCTCCGTGTGTTCACCTAAAAGGAATTATATAAAGCTACAATGAGCCACAATGCGTTACTATTTTGTTACAGACAACCATAGACCTCAAATAAAAAATGGACAAAAGTATAATAATAAAGGTATTAGTGATGAAACAATACAAAATGTCTTCACAAATAGATGGTACAATAATCATACACTATACAGGGAACTCTGTCATTTAATACGTTACTTTAGCATTAAAGTGAGAATGCGTTAATGCATTATTGTCATGTTAACTTCAACAGCTCTAAATTTTACAAAAAAAAAAAAAAAAACGCACACACTTTGAGCTGCAGACTAATGTTTTCCCATGCTGTTTTGATTCACATGAGACGGTCCCTGATCATCAGCTGTTTTTAAACAATTGGCTGATTTCCGATGTCATTGTGCAGATACCACTTAACTTATTGCTTAGCTTATGTTTGTCCAAGCTCATTCAAACATGCACATTGTAACAACTATACCTTTATCTTTTGTGTAAGTGTCACATGAAATGAGGGACCAAACCGACCAATTGTACTCATGAGTCAAGTGTATTAAATATAATTACCCAGAACATTCAACATGACATAACAATTGAGAATTCAACAGTTAGAACAAGAGCATAAAAACCAGTCCAGTATTCTAAACATAGTCCTTGGCTTGTAATCACTTCCACCCATATACCTTGCTCAGTCTTTGTTGGAACATGAAGAGCAAAAATAACAGTACTTGAATACCAAGATGGTTTCGAAGCAAAGTCCACCAGAAAAGAGATGTTTGACGTCCAGCGTTGATTCTAAGCAGTAGAAGTCCGTTCTTCTAGTTCCAGACTTTTCAGATGTTTAAGAGACCAAATAATCCATACATGCTCCAAACATAAACCCTCTGTAGACAAAGAATCATAAAACACGGGACGTGATGGTAAACTGTCCATTGTGCCAATAGATGGTATGCACATGAGGTTTGCCTTGATGTTGAGAGTGGCGTGAGAGCTGTATCTCAGACGTGGGGAAGCTGTAAGTTTCGGGACACATCATCAGTAGTGTACCTTTGAATCAGGGGGTGTTTCGGCCTTTCAACACTAGACACCCTCATCAAAGGTGGCCAGCTACAGGGTGATCAAACCTGAGCTTGTGTCCCATGCCCAATCATGAGAATTGCCAATCGTGTTTAAATGGCGCAGCCCACGGGACTATGCAAGGCAGGGGGCGTCCTCTTCCATGAGTCAAACCTAAAGTTGACCGCATACCTTGTTCACCCTCCTCCTGAAGGGTTATGACCTGGGTTCTCAAGTGGGATATGGGGTGGGGGGGATTAATGAGCGGGTCATGTTGATGCTCTATGTGCCCAGCAAATGTCCTTCCGCTTAATCCATATCCACTGGCTGCTAAACATTTAAACAAACAAACCATAACTAAGTGCTACAAACCCATCATTACCAAAACAAAATATCATGAACAGTTACTTACAAATGAGCTTAGAACTATGAAGTTCCTCAAACAGGGCACAAAGGCACCAACCACCATGAGGTAAGCTTCTCCAAAGAAGATAGAGAATGAACTTCCTGCCATTTCTCCTTCTTTGCTATCTTAAATAGGTAAGTTCCATGCATTACTTAACAGAGCGCCCTCTAATGCTCAAGTCAGTAATAACAGCGCGGCTTTAAGAGGACTTCCGGTACATAAGTAACAGAGAAACTGTTACACAAAAAGGAGATATTATGCAGGAAGTTGCTCTTTTCCATAAAACTAGTCCACACAACTTAAGGGCTTTATTGGAACAGCTGTTCAGGGGTCAAACATGGAGCCTCCTTTTCTCCAATCACCTGTTTTGAGGGTGATCTTTAAAGTGAAATACACATTCTCAGGTCTACAATCTCAAACATGTCTCGCAGTCAACCTGATAACTGTCATGTTCTGTCTGTTCTCTGTGCTCGTGTAATCTGTTAGTTTGTACTTGGCTGTTCTGTTCCTGCTTCCTGTTTTCCTACCCCATCTTTCTTCATTAAATCTACATAAAAAAAGAAAGAAATAGAAAGAAAGAGCTCTCCAAGACATCATATGTTCAGCCAACAGTCTGTGGGCGTGACATCTAAGGCTGAGACTAATTGAAACACGTCTGGCCATTGCGGAACCAGTTTCTCAGCTCTCACACTCGTGTACGTGGCATCAGAGTAAAGATGTCTTTACAAGGGGGTGGGGATGTTCACATTTTTGATCAAGAGTAGATGGTTACACTTTATTTTGATAGTCCACTTTAGACATTCTACTAACTATAAGAAACTTTGTAACTACATGTCAACTAATTCTCATTAATTTGCAACTACTGTACATGTCTACTAACTCTCAGAGTAGACTGTTTGGGTAAGTTAAGGTGTAGTAGAGTAAGTTGACATATACTTGCAAAGTTTCTCATAGTCAGTATGTTGTATGTTGTGGACCCATCAAAATAAAGTGTTAGAAGATATTGAACAGACAGTCTACTAATACTCTAATGACTGCTAGTTGACATGTAGTTGCAGAGTTACTTACTGTTAGTAGAATGTCTAAAGTGGACTATCCAAATAAAGTGTTACTGAGTAGATTATTTAAAATGATAATAATAATAATCATCATAATTATTATTATTATGTTGTTGTTGTTCACGGATCATTCAATAAACACTTTCAACATTCCACAAAAATATAATAATTGTCAATTTTGATTTCATGGTGACTTAAAAGTAAATGTAAAAGGCACATATTGTGCAGATCATCATGACAAGTTCAGTTCAACTGACAACATCTGTAGCCTTAATGCAGTTTTACAGTTTGTTTGTTGTAGCTGTAATGTTGTTGTCTTGTCTTTTTCAGGTGCAGGAATTCGAGTAATGTTGTTCCTGTGGGTGAAATTTGTTCCACGTCATCAGTGCTTTATGATTAGTTACACCCTATCTCAACTTATCAATGCTCTCTTTGTTTTGTATAAAATGTGTCCCAAAAACCGGTATACCTTCCTTTTATATAGACAAACTCTTTTCCATCATCTGTTATTTTAGTTCTATTATAGTAGTTACAGGTAGCATATTTTCAGAAAATTGTGTCAGATTTTACAATATTTGTATCCGCTTCACAAACTGCATTTGATTAATCTTTATTTGATTAATATTTATGTCATCAGTTTATCTCTAAAACATTACATTTCCTTTACATACAATAAGTACAATAATTTTTTTGCTTTCACTTAACTTTTGAAAATTTAAGTGAGATTTCAAATTTTAAATAAAATTGAAACAGTAACCCAAACATTAACTTTTAATAGTTTTATGAGTTATTTGTTATGTCTAAGCTGAAAGTAGATCATTAATTTAACTGGTTTGCATGCTACTTGGTATACCCTTGAGATAGAAAAGGCAGTGTCATTTATTTGCATTGCAAATGTATACATCCTGTACAACACACCCAACAGCCATTGTTGTTAATACTATAAAAGGAGAAAAGACGTCCTGATATTCATTTAAAAAAATTTACTTCATCAGTTTTCCAGAGGTTAATGAATTATGTTCCAGTTTGAATAACTTCATCAGCATCCTGCTGAGATTTTTGGGCCATTAAAGGTGAGCAATCTAAAGAATTACTTTTTAAAACATGAGCTTTGAAGAAAATGAAGGATAAAAAGTAGTATCAGAATAGAGATGGCAACTGTTGAATTTTTCACTGGCCAGAATAATGTATTAATTTATATTTAAAAACTTCCCACTTAACTTTCTGTATAGTGTATTCTGTATAGTGCTGATATGAACAGTTTATTGTGAATGTTTGATGTGATAAATTGTAATTATCAGTAGGGCTGCAACAACGAATCGATTAAATCGATAAAAATCGATTACTAAAAGCGTTGGCAACGAATTTCATAATCGATTCGTTGTGTCGCGCGACGCAGAGACGTTTGATTATTAAAAAAAAAAAAAACTTTAGTTGAGCGCGAGCGGAGTGAACACACTCGGTCTCTCTCGCGCACGGATGCTAGCAGAGTTTGGCGCCTCATAAATAAAAACAAAAAGTAAAAAAAAAAAAAAAAAAAACGAGCGGAGGTAGAGGAAAGATACATGGCGGAGGCAGAGAAATCCGTGCGACCCAAGTCATCCAAGGTGTGGGAGCAGGGGCGGCGTTTGCGTATGGCAGAGTATGGCAGTTGCCATACCCTAGCCCAGTCAGGTGCTGTGAAAAATTATCCAAACTTGAGTCGCTTATAATTCGTTTTATTATTTTAAATCAGAGAGTTTTAAAAATAGTAAACCAATGATAAGCATTAAAATAACTTGTCAGTAAAACGCCATTGGATCATCGAGCTCTCAGCGAGACCTCGTAACTTCACCCCGCCTCCGTTCAGATTGACGCGCCGCGCACAGCCTGGAGAAGATGAGATCTCTGCTTTTTCGCAATGCAAGGGTGAATAAATAATTGGTGTTTGAATAGTACAGCGTTTTCTTTACTCAAACACTATGTCAGTAAAGGATAATGTTTTTGTGTGTTTGAAGAGTGGAGAAGAATTAGTTATTTGCTGTCTATATACGTTTTAAATATCCTGTGCATTATGTGCATAAGCGCTTAATTTGAGATTTTGGCCAAGTGTATTAAACAACAAGAAAAACTAAGCGCCCATATAGCTACAATCAAAGTTATATAACCTGTAAAAGTTGATGAAAGCATAATGCACTTAATGCACTTATGCACTGCATAACAGTTACAGCCGTTCTAACGACAGACAAAACACTCCATCTCCGTCATTCTCTGGTCAAAAACATTATTAACTCCATTTGAGCTTGATTTTCATATAATGTTAAGTGCAGGTGTCTGATACAATACCAACGCTAACGACGCAGTGTTGTTAAATTATTTAATTTTTGCCCTCCCTAAAGATTTTAGTTCTGTTTTTGAATAAAGGGTTGGAAATTAATGTTTTTTTTGTTTTTTAATCCGATTCATCGATTAATCGAAAAAATAATCGACAGATTAATCGATTATTAAAATAATCGTTAGTTGCAGCCCTAATTATCAGTGTGTTTTAAAGATCGTCATTTAAAAACAATGACTGTAGTGATCATAAAACTGCTAAAAACCTTCAGAATTTTCACAAATCACAAATACAAAAGATTATAATCATACTTACTAAACTATAACCATTTCTGTCAGGATCACAATCGTCAAAATTATTGACACATAGCATACAGTTTGGTTTGGCGGTATGGTCCTGTTCTGGGCTAAAACTCCCTGCCCAACCATGCAGCCTGTCATGAATGAGCTGGGAGAGCAACAATAACCCCCTTAGGGTAAACAGAACAGAACACAGCAGATATCATTGATGTTCTTAATGATATTTAAGTAAAACAA
Organism: Onychostoma macrolepis; assembly: GCF_012432095.1. Taxonomy (NCBI): domain Eukaryota; kingdom Metazoa; phylum Chordata; class Actinopteri; order Cypriniformes; family Cyprinidae; genus Onychostoma; species Onychostoma macrolepis. Next base: position 12,375,231 of record NC_081157.1, on the reverse strand, counting down.
TTTTCAAGATAAAATGAGTCAGATTCAACAAGGAATATCGGAAAGCCAAGTCCTGACTGTGGCAAAAGGACTGTGTCTCCCTAATTACTTGGCATCTAAGGGTTATAGGAGATAACACATGAAAAATTAAATGCAATGGTTTTTAAGCTAAAATACTTTACTCTTTTAAGGAAATGTGATGCGTGAGGTTAAGAAACGGACAAAGCCAAAAACTGAATTAGAACTTGCTTGTAAATAAAATAATTCAATATAACAAAAACACCCCAACAATACAATAAACAGTGAACCAAATATACATCCAAACAAATAAATAGCTATTTACAAATTATATACAAACGTAAAGGATTAAAGACAACAAAGTGAAAGATGAGAGTGGCGCTAAAGAAAAGAAAGAAATAAAACAAACCCACTAAATAACAAACAAAAGAAAACCAGGAAAAGCAACATTTTCAGTGTAGAACGCCACTATCTACACTGTCTAATAAACATAAATACATATGTTGGCACCCGCTCGTAACCTGTGCTTAAACAATTTGGTAACACTTTACAATAAGGGTACATGAATAATCATGTACTAATGCCTAAATTAATACTTAATTCAACACATACTAATGATTATTACGGGAGTTAACTAATTATGAACTATCCTTAACTACAACTGGAGTCATACGGATTCATGCATGAATAACGGCAGCCTTAACTACATGTTAGTACATGTTTGATAGTTAAAGCATTAATTGACATTTATGGGTCCCAGCCTCTTTAAGAAGGAATAAGAAATACTCTGACTTTGAAATGAATTTAAATAATTTAATACTATCATAATTTGACATCTTCAGCTTTGTCATAAAAATTATTGGGTGGCAAAGTATTAGTTGATCCTCCTCATCAAGTGTAGAAAGTACTAAATACACTAATGACTGATCTTGTCTGTTTTATGTTCATCTCTTTCCCTTTAAACTCACTCTATTGTGACTTATACACAGATTAATAAAAATAAATAAAAACCCACAAAGAACATTTGTAGAACAATTCCTAAAGAAAAGCTCAAACTGGAAAGAGTTCACTCTCCATCCAGACCCAGCAGTAATGATTCTGTACCTCCTGTAGCAGATGACATTTATTAGATTAAAATATCGACTTTACCGTAACAACAAACTTGTTAGCGCCTAGAGTTCGCCACTAATGAGCGTCCCATCAGAAACAAACTACATGAGATTCTCTATATCATCAACTCGCCTGATGAACTTCTCTTCTGGAAAGCGTTTCTTCTCTTTTGTCACACTTGTGAATGGTCTCGGAGTGTAATGTTGTTATGTCTTTGTTCATATGTGAACTATCACAATTAAAGCACAATGTTGTCAAACCAAAACATATTTTATACTTTTATATCCATCCTGCAGTAGACACTACGGAAAAGACGCCGTTACAAGTAATCAGCTGCTCGCGAGACTTGTTGTCAGGACAACGACCTTTGGCGCGAAGAAAGATCACACGTGCGGACTATTCATCTATGCGGGTGAAATATTCCATAGGCAATTTTTTTTTTTTCTTGTATAAAAATATTTTTGTACGAATATTTAATAGGAAGTCTACATTACAAAAAATAAAATTAAAAATAAATAAATAAAAAGACACTTGCCAGTTGTCTACTGTAACCACAGCACATGTTGCACAAATTAATACAGTATAACTGCAGCCTATACATGAAGACTTTAATGGCAATGAAAAGAACCTCATTGACATTAAAGTTTAATTATTGAATCTAACCGTAGGAGCGTTTTTAAAAAATGCTCATAAAAATAAATAAAATAAATTTAATCAGACAGACTTAGACGTTTTAGCATCTGAAATCTTCACCTGCATTTCAGCGTATCACTGAACTGCAGTTATATTGTATCTTTATTTCATTTTACTGCAAATCTACAGTTGCACTTCACTGTACTGTGGTTTTACTGCTGCTGAACTTTAATGAACTGCAGTTATATACTTCTTTATACTGCAAATCTCCAGTTGTACTTCATTGTACTGCAGTTGTACTTTTACACAGAGAAAAGGCGAAAAAACACACTGCATTGTCCAGTTTTCTCTCAGAACGATGATCGGAGTTACTTTTGCAATTCTCGATGCAGCATGAATGACAAACAATGGTGACATTTTCCACAATCACCACAGAAAATCAAAATACTGCCCTGAACTCAATAGCGGCAAGGCAGCGCGATCCTCTCAAAATGGCGGATAAACAAAGCACTTTCCCAGAACTATACGCACTACCGGCACATCCGGGAACTTAACTGTCAATTTCGTTACCGACCCTTTTTGGGGGAAAACAAACTAGACTTCCCATAGGCTTCAATACAAAATAGCGGCACAAAACAATGTCCGTACACAGCCGACAGACGTGAATAACTTAAGTAATCACTAAGATTAATCATGTCAAGTAATTATATGTCCACCCTGCCTGCCATACAGCGTGAAAGATACATCCATAAACTTAATTTGGTCAATTTAAAAACTCATTATCCCAGCGTCTAATTGGTGTAACAACCCCACCCAGTGGCCAGAGGTGCCTTACCCGGACATTTACTCGTACCTAATCTAATCACCAGGTAAGCCAGTGAATGCCTTTCGATAGCATCATCCGTAATTCATAATATTTCCATAACAGCAAGATATGGATGATGATGGCAGGTAGCCAGGGCTAAATTTGGGTTTTTACAAACATTATTGGTGCACCCAACCACACAACAACTCTTTGGCATGTTGTAAGGTTAGTCCACTTCCTCGATCCGATGCTGTGTGGCGGTTTGTTTTCCCCTAAAAGTGGGCGTGAACCTATTCAGAGACATTCTATGACGTTGCGCCGGTTGTGAGTATACACGGCATGACGTCACCTTCACATTCTCTATGGAGCTATTCACACCAGGCGCGATCATTCATCATGTTAGGTCTTTCGTATTAAAAAAATAGAGTGAAACATTTTTCTACACATGAAATATGAAAGTAAATAGACATGATTATGACACTATATTTTCTGTATGTGTTTTGTATGCAGCTCATAACAAAGGATGTTTATGACTATAAGCTGTGTAGCGTTATTAAACATACAAAGAGTGCCTATTATAGAATCAAAATCAACTATAGATCACAATCAGAAGTTATTACAAGCACTCGATGATGGTTTAAGGTGGGTTTTAGGCAAAAACATTAATAATCACATACATTTTCAAATGTGGCTCGATGCCAATTGTACTTCTATTTATATTTCAAGATGTTTTCTTATAAAGCATTATAGATAGTTTGTGTTTCTGGCGTAGAACCAAACTTTATTTAGCTATATTAGTTTAATGCTGTATATTGAGCAGCAGACGATGTTAAATCCATATATGAGATACATACTGTATCTGAGGGAAAATGCATTGTTGGTCGACGCCACCTAGCGTGCAGGTGTGAATTAGCAGAAGGCGAACAATCGTTTCGCTCTCGGTGTGAAAGCACCGTTTGTCTGCGATTCGCCTCGCTTTTCCGCATCGCGTCCAGTGTGAAACGGACTTAAGACTGCCAAAGGTTGCAAGAGATTTCAATACAGTTCTAAAACAGATGATGACAGAAAGTAGCACTAAGAGCGCCTGTTTAGATCACATGAAGTTTCATACAGCTTTAGGTTTTAGCTTTCATTCTATGTTTTCAGGTATCTCACGTTTGTATATTTTTTGTGTTACGCTGGACATTCAGTGCTTTTTTCCACACACTCAGAATTTCTCTGATATATTTTAAAGTATATCATTCAAAATTGGTATATGACAGTTTTTTCTTGTTTGTTTTGTTTTTGTTTTTCAGATTGATTCCATCTAGAAACTATGACCAGATCTTTGAAATTGATCACATGGAATACTTGTGGGATTAGAAAAAAAAGAACCATGATACTTAAAACACTGACGAAACTACAAGCATCTGTTGCATTTCTTCAAGAGACACATATAGGGGTCAAAAATACTAGTCATATTAAAAATATTCCTGGTTGGAAATCATTTTACAGTGTTCATCATCCACGTAGCAAAGGTGTTGCAATACTGATAAAAAATGATTTGCCTTTTAAGGATATAAAACAAGATATAGACCCCACAGGCAGCTACATTGTTCTTATTTGCACATTATATGATAAATGCTTCACTCTAGTGAATGTATATAACCATGCAAAAGAACACAAGGTCTTGCAATGTCTTTCTGAGTATCTTTGTCAGACTGCCAAAGGTGTCTTGATAGTTGCAGGGGATTTCAATACGGTTCTAAGCACAGATCTTGACCGGGAGTATCCAACTGGACATACTGAGCCCCTTAGACCTTATCTTGAGGAATTCATCTCATCTTTAATGCTTATAGATGTCTGGGGACGTAACAATCCTTTCAAAAGAGATTCATTTACTCGTTTTCCATGGAAACCATCCAAGCAACCAAACCAAACAACAATAGGTCAGAAAAAAAAGAAAAAGAGGGGTGCATCAAGACTAGACATGGTCTTTATGCCACGGAATGCTTTGTGGCTTCTGAAAAGTTGTGAAATTAAATATCAAAAGAGCATTTCAGATCACCACCCCATAATTCTACATCTAAAAGTACCGAAGGCAGAAGAACAGTCAGTATGTTCTACTGGCACAAATATGGCAGAGATAAAAGCAGGTGAAATTTGTGAGGCTGAGGTCCTGAAAGCTATATCTTCTCTCATAGAGTGTGAAAACACAACTGGGGAGAGCCTGGAGGACATAACGAGGAACAAAGAGCAAAAAGCAGGAAAGCTTAAAAAGAATTTCAATCAAATGATCATAAATGAAAAGATTCCAATAGATTTCACTGACCATGTAAAAAAAAATGGATGGTACTTTTTTAATGCAAAGTACATGATACTTGCCACAATACTTGTTAGGCGCATGGAGGCATTCCTTCAGCCCTCATTCAAAACCAAAAATATAAAAACGAATTATCTTTACATTGGTGTTGTTGGTTTTGGTACCACCCCCAAAAAGATTAAGAGTGACTTTTTAACAAAAGCTTTGTCATCACTGAAGCGCATTCACCCATCACCCCCAAGAGGCTTCAGGATTGTGGACAAGCTTCTTCCAAAGACTGGCAGTTATTTACAGCTCAGAAAGGGATGCCCACTTACTCCAACTCTTTTGACATTGTCTTTGAAATATCTAGCCACTCTCTTAAAGAATGATTCGGATGAATCTGTTGTTGATGTTTGTCATCATAGAAAGTGTATTACTATCTACATGGACTATAATCAGTCTGCTCTACAACAGAAAATTCACCCATTGGAAATTTATTCTGGCCTTTCCCTTTCATGCATCATCCATGAACAGAAAAAAGAAGAAATAGATCTCTGGGGGGGTGTTTTTAATTTACCCACACTTTAAATGTCATTGGATCTATGTGTGTCACATTCACTAAAATAATACAGAAATGAAGCAATAAGCACTGAAACTGTGAGCCTTGAGCTTTAAACATTGAGAACTTCAAAGGTAATTAAAGTATATATGAATACAAATGACTGACTAAACATTCTTCTAAAACTGGACTCGAAGGAAGACGTCATCACACAATTTAGCATTTTCACTCCACAATATACTAGGTCTTTATGCCAATGTTTTTCTTCTTCTTCTTCTTCTTTTGTCTGCTTAATTATAGAATTTTGTGTGTAATATTTTCAAGATTTGCCTAACAATTCTCAAATTAGTTTTTAATCAGGAACTTTCAATGTTTTAAAGCCTTAAACACATTTGCAACAATAATAAGTCACATTTTTATTAATAGTTTTACTTACTAATAGGCTTAATATACTTAAATCTGAGTTTTCAGTGAGATATATTGTACAGAATTGTGAATTATATACAAACGTAATCCACTAACTTTGATACTTATAAATAATAGGTGACCGGGGCTGTTAAATGCAATTATAGATTCATTTGTTAAATTGTAATTCCACTTCACAAGAGATCTCTGTCAATATATATATATATATATATATATATATATATATATATATATATATATATAGTTGTGTAATATGCATAAGAATACAATTACCCTGCCTCATTGTTTTATGCATTTAGTTAATATAATATGTCTAATAGTGTATTATTTTGTTTATTTCCTGGAAAAGCCTCATATGGGCAATTATGTAACTGCTACGTTATTGTATTCATTGTAATAAGAAAGTGGTTTATTAACAAAGACACCACACATGTTATTGTTTTAAGCCTTTATTGAGAAAATGTTTGTAATGTATATCTAGAGATGAAACATGTATTAGCAAGAGCGTTGAGGAAAAAAGGTGGACAGTACCTCAGCTGTTGTGTTTCAGATGAAGAGTAGAAGACAGCAGAGCGAAGAATCCCGAAGAAGAAAAATGAGAAGATGCAAGGCTTTTATAAACAACTTCTGAGGGGATTTCCAGTATGATGACACAAGACATTGGGATCCACCTGCTGTCTATAAAAAACTGAAGTGCAATGATGAAATGAAGAGCTCTCCGGCACCAGAACCATCGCTGCTATTGCCTTGAGAAAAGAACTTTTTCATACTCATACTTTATTTAATACTCATATACAGTAGTTGTAGAATATTTGTATTACTTATTAATTGTAATAATAAACTGACTTGTATTTATATAACACAAGTCTGCCTCCCTGGCATTGATTTATAGCTAAGCCAGAACAGACCACGGAGAAGTCATCTGTGACCTGTTTTGTAAGCATGAACTTAGACGCTTATGAGATACGACAGATTTGACTTACTTTACCTAACCTGAGAATAAATAAAATAAGGTAGAAGGTGTAGTAATTTAGCACCATTAAACAATATATATATATACACTGCCCTCCAAAAGTTTGGAAACACCCTAGACAATATTGGCATGAATCCTTTTTAATTTGTGATAATTTTGCACTGATGAGGGACAACACAAACTACGAAAACATATTTTATTACATGGACACTGGATACATGGAAACTCTCTATAAAATGGGTCAAACAAGTAATTTGATTGGCAAGAGCTATTTGGAAACTATCTGACCTAATTGGTGTATTATATTCTAAACTTAATTGGCAATCAATTGTTGAAGCTATTAAGGTGTGCTGACCCAAAAATCTTTTAAAAACCTGGGCCAAGTTTAAACCAGTAACCAGGCATCACAGCTGGCAAAGGGGCATGTCTAATCAAAATGAAAATTATTATTGCTGGTCTTCAATTATAATGTCAAGTTACTTTAATGTATTTGCATCAAAAAAATGATAAGGATTTATGCTGATATTGTCCAAAACCCCACTTTTCTACGCCGTTTCCAAACTTTTGGATGGCAGTATATATATATATATATATATATATATATATATATATATATATATATACATACATATGTGTGTAAATGTCACAGAATTTTGTGATGTATGGATTACGTTCTTGTGTAATATGTACAAAGATCTGTATTGTGTAAAATAAATGTGTTAATACTGACTGTAAATATTTGAATTACTTTTTCCTCGTTTCCACTGAGTGGTACGGTACAGTACAGTTCAGTACAGTACAATTCGGCACGGGTAACCCTGATCAGGCTTGCGTTTCCACTGCCAACAGTACCCTTTACTTGATAGGCGTGGTGTTTGCCTTATTGTCGATCGAAAGTAGCGATCGACAATAAAGCGCGACAATAAGCACAACTCTGCCTCTTTTATGTCAGTTTTAATGAACAATAATAGCCATTATAAAAGTATAAGTACAAAGCATAAGAGGCTTATATAAGAGGAAATAAAGACAAAAGCAAACAAATCACAGTCAAACGTTTGCTATAAAGTCAGCGCTGTAAGTTACTAATTAAAAGTTCAAAATAAATATAAAATTAAACTTCAGTCAAAATGATATGACCAGGAACAAATAATAGATTCATGAGACCACGAATGCCTGTTAAATATATACAAAACAAATTGATTCTCGTTTAATCACTGCAGAGACATCAGAGCCAGCAGCAAATGTCGGAATGACTAGCCGAGCATAAGGCTGATACATGAGGAGTACCTGGTGAATTTCATTCATTCTCTACTGTGGGAGAGGAAGAATTGTATAAACTTGTTAAATCATCTAAACCAACAACATGTATGTTAGACCCGATTCCATCTAAACTACTAAAAGAGCTGCTTCCAGAAGTCATAGATCCTCTTTTGGCTATTATTAATTCATCATTGTCATTAGGATATGTCCCCAAAACCTTCAAATTGGCTGTTATTAAGCCTCTCATTAAAAAAACACAACTTGACCCCAAAGATCTAGTTAATTACAAACCGATCTCAAATCTCCCTTTTCTGTCAAAGATACTAGAAAAGGTAGTATCCTCACAATTATATTCCATCCTAGAGAAAAATGATATCTATGAGGAATTCCAGTCAGGATTTAGATCGTATCATAGTACTGAGACTGCTCTCATTAGAGTTACAAATGACCTGCTTCTATCATCTGATCGCGGTTGTACCTCTTTATTAGTTTTACTGGATCTTAGTGCTGCGTTCGACACCATCGACCACAACATTCTTTTGAATAGACTACAAAACTTTGTTGGCATTAGTGGAAGTGCCTTAGCATGGTTCAAATCGTACTTATCTGACCGCCATCAGTTCGTAGCAGTGAATGAAGAGGTATCATATCGATCACAAGTGCAGTATGGAGTACCTCAAGGCTCAGTACTAGGGCCGTTACTTTTCACGCTTTATATGTTACCCTTGGGAGATATTATCAGGAGACATGGTGTTAGCTTTCACTGTTATGCTGATGATACTCAGCTCTATATTTCTTCGCGCCCAGTGAAACACACCAAATTGAGAAACTAACGGAATGCATAGTCGATATAAAAACTGGATGACGAGTAATTTTTACTGCTAAATTCTGAAAAAACAGAGGTGTTAATTATCGGACCTAAAACCCCACATGTAATAACCTAGAACATTATCTAACACTTGACGGCTGCTCTGTCAATTCTTCTTCATCAGTCAGGAACCTAGGTGTGCTGTTCGATAGCAATCTGTCATTTGAAAGCCATGTTTCTAGCATCTGTAAACTGCATTTTTCATCTCAAAAGCATATCTAAATTGCGATCAATGCTCTCAATGTCAAATGCAGAAATGTTAATTCATGCGTTTATGACCTCAAGGTTAGACTATTGTAATGCTTTATTGGGTGGTTGTTCTGCACGCTTGATCAACAAACTACAGTTAGTCCAAAATGCAGCAGCTAGAGTCCTTACTAGAACCAGGAAATATGACCATATTAGCCCGGATCTGTCAACACTGCACTGGCTCCCTATCAAGCATCGGATAGATTTTAAAATCTTGTTAATTACTTATAAAGCCCTGAATGGCTGAGCTCCTCAGTACTTGAGCGAGCTCTTATCGCATTATAGTCCTCCACGTCCGCCATGCGTTCTCAAAACTCCGGCCGTTTGATAATACCTAGAATATCAAAATCGACTGTGGGCGGCAGATCCTATTCCTATTTAGCACCCAAACTCTGGAACAATCTACCTAACACTGTTCGGGAGGCAGACACACTCTGTCAGTTTAAATCTAGATTAAAGACCCATCTCTTTAGCCTGGCTTACACATAACACACTAATACGCTTCTATTATTCAAATCCGTTGGTTGAAGGATTGTTAGGCTGCATTAATTAGATCAACCGGAACCGGGAACACTCCCCATAACACACGATGTACTCGTTACATCGTAAGTTGAATGGCATCTACGCTAATATTTGTCTGTTTCTTTCCTATTCTGTTTCTCAGTCCGTATCCGATCAGATGGTGGATCAGCACCAAGAGATGATGTCTACAGCCCTGATCGTCAGCGGAGACCAGGACACCCAGATGACCCCCAGAGACATATCCCCAGCGAAAACCTCGATTGAATACAATAAAACTAAAACAAAATAACTAAATAACTAAAATATAATAAAATACCTAACTACATAATACTACTATTGTTAGAAATTGCAACAAAATTAAAATAGAAATATAAACTTTTGAACTGTGGGTTTCGTCTGGTCAGAGGAGAACTGGCCCCCCGACTGAGCCTGGTTTCTCCCAAGGTTTTTTTTTCTCCATTCTGTCACAGAGGGAGTTTTGGTTCCTTGCCGCTGTCGCCTCTGGCTTGCTCAGTTGGGGACACTTAATTTCTAGCGATTATCGCCGATTTGATTGCACAGATACTATTTAAACTAAACTGAGCTAGACAATGACATCTCTGAATTCAATAATGAAATGCCTTTAACTGAAAATTGAGTGTTTAATCTTATCATTATACATTACTGACACTCTATCCTCCAATTTGATACTGTTAAGTGCTTTGACACAATCTGTATTGTAAAAGCGCTATATAAATAAAGGTGACTTGAGTTGACTTGATCGCCTGGAGCTTCGAAATCAGCATTGCAAATTTTCAAATAAGTGCTATATCTTTATAAATAAACGGCAGATTTGAGTTTTAAATAACTACATTCTCGCCTGAAAAACTTTTAAAACTACATTTCATGACAGAATAACAGTAATAATTTGAAAATTACGCAGGTTTTTGGGCAATGACGTTTCACAAGTCCACAAGAACAGACAAGAACACATATTGAGAAACAGTTATTATCTGTGTGAAAATATAAAAGTATAAAAATACACTGTTATATTTTTTTTGTGTGTTTGCGCATTCTGATGTAATAAGCCGTACACAGCAGAGTGGAACGAGTGAAGGAGAAACTTTATCCCCTTGTATCTTGCACAAGTGACGATTCTAGTCAACCAATCAACGTCCTGCAGTGAGTTTAGCTCCACCCTTTTGGTACCCTTTGCTGTGCTAGGTACCCCAACGGAAAGGTACCAAAAAAGTGGTACAGTATGGTTCGCTATTTTGGTACCATTCACAACTTCTGACAATGGAAACGGACATAATTGCATACCGTTCCATACTGTACGGAACCGCACCGCTCAGTGGAAACGAGCCATTTGTTTAATATGTATCCCTGAAAGGATGCGGACAATCAGCCAAAGTGATATCAAGCTCACAAAATATAAAAAATTAATTAATTTTCAGAAATGAATGCTATATTTAATTGTCTGTATATTTTAACTTGTAAAAGAAGAAGAATAATTAGTGTTTGACTGACTCTCAGTACTGCACCTTTTCCCTACCTCTCTGAATGCCCATGAAAAGGCATATGAAGCAGGATTAAAGAGTGAGGAAAAGTTGCCATCTACAGGAAAAAACCGACTCACATTCAAGGTCACATTTGCAGCTGTATAAAAAAAAAACTATTTTTATCTTCTGTTATCCATACGTTTCTTTAGGGCAACACCTTTCAATAATCTGTTTTGTTGGTCTATTGCAAATTGTATATGCACCATCAAAACAAAAACAGCAACAACAAAAAACTCAGACACAAAAATTAGAAAAATGTAAACATTTATTTCTATATAAAAATGTCTAAGAGTTCTTCATAGAATATGCTGACCACTTGACAAAAATGTGAAACACTCAAATTACAAAAAACTACATTATACAGTATATGAAGTGAACAATTTTTATTTTCTGTTTTGGCAACCATCTGAAAATCTGAAATTCACAGAAAAAACAAACTAGAGAAACAGAATTCTGAGACCTAAAAGGGGTAAAATGACTTCACTATTATTAAAATTGAATAGAATTAAATAAATTAATTTAAAATAATTATTTTAAAACATACTAATACTACTACTAGTAATAATAACAATAAAATTAAAATATTTAAAATCATTTTTAGTTTTTCTTTCTTTTTCGTTTTTTCGTTTCTTATCCTGGATATAAGCATCTAAACAATATTATTTTCCCCCTGCTAATAATAATAAATTATAGTTCAAATGAAGAAACAAGAAATATTGTTTTCTCTATGATCAATGCATAATTTCAGACTAACTAAAGGGGGTGGGGGGTTGTATGAAAATATTTAGCATATTCTCTCATTAAGGTAAACAAAATTAAATCTTTCATTCCATATAATTCATGTACCCTCAAATGATTATGTCAGAAAACAAACAGGAAGAAGGAAAATGATAATGTTGTATAAAATGTGATTAATTTACTGATTAAACTGCGTTTATGCTTTACAGAGAGAAAAGAAACACGCAGACCAATCTTTGATCTTTGGATATGCTAATGATCACATGTATGAATGGTCACCCGGTCCCTGATCTTTCACGCACAACAGCAGGAGTGGGAGCTTCATCCTCCTCATCTTTGGCTCAGTTTGTTGTACAGTAGGACAGAGAGGGGAGCAGGGGCTTGTAAAGGAAAGTCTGACTCTTAAGGACAGATGGATTTTAAAAAAATGAACAGTACGCTATTTGAAAGTAGTTTTGTGTTGCTCCGTTACAGAGTGAACTTTTATCAGAGCAGACAGGAGTAAGGACCCACTTAGACTGCCAGAAAGGAAATGGAAGGATGGAGATTTATAGCATGACAAAAATGACAGAGCGAAGGAGTACGAAAAAGAGAGAGAATCTGTCTGTGTGTGTAACCCACAAAAGTAGAACAAGCATTTACTGTAACACAATTGGTTATGGAGGAATATCTGCTACAACAGAGCACTTGTTTTTATGTTTTATATTTTAAGAAGAGATATTAGAGAATATAAGGCAACAAGAGGAAGATGAGCAGGGGAGAAAGCTGTCTGACTGTCACCGGATGGACAGCACTGCTGTGTGATGGTCTCTTTCATAAAAAGTGAAAACCAGACAAAAAAATACATATGATGTAAAAACACGTATGCAGAAAAACACACAAATATTTGGGATGCACACTATATTGGCACCCAAGATTTTGTAAAACTATCTGTATTGGCCCCGTGTGGGATATTTAAAGGGTCATGAAACCCCAGACTACTTTTTCTGAAATTTTAGCAGAGGTGTTTGTGTTGCACATCATAGAAGACAATGTTAGCATCCGTTAATTTTAATTGTTGGAGAAAACTGGTTAATTTTAAGCTTTTTTGCGCTATTTTAATCTTCCGGATGTAAAATCTACATTGTGTTGACGTCACAATTTGTGATGTGGCAAAGAACTATAGCACATCACTGACTGCGTTTACATGCGCACGAATATTGCGATTATTTCCAATAATCAGAGTAAGGACTTAATCGCATTTTGATGTTTACATGTCAAGAGCAAAGCTCTTACTCCCGTTTACATGCAATTTCCATTATTCTTATTATTCGCTAAGAATTGTGATTAATTTTTTCACTGCCATTATTCACATACCCCACTGGACAGCACAAATGATGGACTCAGAAAGAGCAGTATTACTGGTCGCTGTTTTAATCTATTTACGTCTAATGCATAATGATTTTGTATCGCTGTATTCCACGCTTTTTCGGCGCCATGATAGAAATATGATTTGTTTGCCTATACGCTACCATCGCGTTCTGTTCGTCCTTTCTGGATGAGGGTAAGGAACAGAGCAACCTGATCTCACAGAATTCCGTGTAATGTTCACGGACTTAATTAACCCCGAATCTGTGGTGGCATCACAGAATCGCCGAAAATTCAGTGATGGGCTCACAGAAGGCATCAGCCGTGGTCCATGCATGGATTCACTGGTTTCCGTGCGTGGAGCACGGCTGATGCCTGTCACTGACTTACATTGTTATCACTTCTGTGAGCCCATCACGGAATTTTTTCTGTGAGTCCATCACGGAATTTTCGGCGATTCCGTGATGCCACCACAGATTCGGAGGTTAATTAAGTCCGTGAACATTACACGGAATTCTGTGAGATCATGTTGCACAGAGACTGCTGGCAGCTTGTTGTGTTTTCCTCAGAATGCGATGCTTTCTTCCCTATTAATCGGAATATAGATGCCTGTATATTCCGATTAAAATCGGCGTACGCCACCTATGTTAATACGATTATGCTTGCTGCGATTATGAGCTTAATCGCATTATTTAGATCGAAGTATTGCGTTTACATGAGGTAAAGCATAATCGCAATATCGCCAAAATCTCATTATAATCGCATTAAGAGGGTCCATGTAAACGCACTCACTGACGCGTTGGTGTCTATTAAATTATTCATGAGACTATGTGCTGTTATCCAATGAGAAGACACTTCGCTTAATTATTCACCGTCATTATTCAACAGCATGTGTTGATTTGCTATGACAGACGCTTCAGACTGTGAGATCGTGTACATTAACTGAGATAAATGTTCATGGATCGAAAGAGTGTTTTTTTTTTTTTTGCTTTGTAATAAGAGTTTGGCACAAATGTGATTCATTCACTTAGTGAGTGTATCCGTTTTTACAGCACCTTAACACAACCCGTCAAAAGGCTTATATACAGTCATGGCCAAAAATATTCGGCACCTGTGAAAATTAATCTGCATTGTTAATCCTTTTGATCTTTTATTTAAAAAAAAAAAATCACAAAAATCTAAACTTCACTGGATAACCAGAATTTAAAATGGGGGGGGAGGAATATCATTATGAAATAAATGTTTTTCTCTATTACACATCGGCCGCAATTAACCCTCTGGGGTCTAAGGGTGTTTTGGGGGTCTAAGGGTGTTTTGGGGGCCTGGAGAAGTTTTGACATGCCCTTACATTTGTGCTTTTTTCAGTTGCATATAAACATATAAATGGCTAAAGTCTTATATCACTGTAAACAGCACAAACTGGGCTACAATAATATGTGAGCAGCATTTATGTACATGATTTTGTTTTTGAGAAAGAAATGTTTATGCGTGGTTAGTGAAAAACTAAAATTTTGAAGTCACTGAAATAAGGCCATAAAACACATACAGAACATTTGTTCACAAGACTTTTGAGAACTGGATCTTGTAGCCTAGAATTTTTGCTTCAAAGTGATATGTAAATCATCTTGTTTACTTGCTCACAGAAAACAATATATTGATTTAAAGATTCTAAGTCACTTTTTGAGTGGAAAGGCTCTATGCGAGAGGGCGTGACTCACACCTGAGAAGACAAAGGCCTGCATAATGAGCTCCATAATGAGCCATTGAGTCAGGTGTGTGACTGAGAGAGAAGAGTTACAAGAAAGAATCTGAGGAAAAAAGAAATGTGTATACGTATAACTATCACATAAAATAACCTGAGATTCACTTGTGAGTGCAGTTACACAGTTTATTAGGAACAAACAAACAAATAAACAACAGAAGAGTCAAGACATCGTGGGTGCAATATCCAAAATATCCAAAACAGTGGCAGGAAACTGGAACCCAGGAAAACGGGAGACAGCAGAAACTGCATGAGAAAACACAAAACAGACGTGAGCAACACAATGAACGGACAAAGACAAAGCAAACATGGTGACAATACATACACTACCAGTCAAATTATTTAAACAGTAAGATTTGTGTAGAACAGTAACAGTAAGAAGTGTCTTCAGCTCACCAAGGCTGCATTTATTTGATCCAAAGTACAGCAAAAACAGTACATTATATTTATTATAATATATAGGCCTACATATTTTTACTATTCAAAATAAATAAAGCATAGAACATATAACTATCCTCACGTCGTGCAACATTTAAATGCAATGAAAGGTTCATCATATTTCAAAATGTTGCACTCGATTTCACACATTTTATTCTGGAGTTATAGTTTGGGAAAAGTTCACCAGTAAATGCGTTCAACTTTGTCACAACAACACATTATCGAATGCCAATAAGAAACATTACTTACTCGGTATAAAGTATCTCCTCCTCCGCTGGCTCCAGCTGCGCTCGCGCTCTGTTTGTGAAGTAAACAAAGCTTTTCCTCTCAGCGCGTCTTCTGGGTGTAAATACAATGCTTTTTCCTCTCAGCGCGTTTCTGAGGTAAATATAAGGCTTATTCCTCACAGCGTGTTCTTCTAAAACTGAAAAGTATCCGAGATGAACGCGTTACTGCTTTGTTTATGGTGGTGTGGGCGTTTACAAGCCGCGTGGCTCGCGCGGAGGTTTGTAATAACAATAGCGCGTGGGCTAGGGTTGGGTACCGTTCACATTTGAACCGGTACGGTACCGGTACCGGTATCTGAAATTCGGTACCGGTACCCAACGGTACCTTTTTTCGGTACTTTACTCTCTGTGTAATAACAAAAACATTTATTTCAGTGAAAAATAAGTCCAAAACTCTCAATTTCAACATTTTGAACAATTGTACCCAACAATTGTTTTTCTTTTTTTTCTTCCAGAAATTCTTGTGTTTTATTTTTTTTCTGATAATCAAATGAAGGCATGAAACATTTATTTATTTCTAATCAAATCAAAATGAAACCCTTTTATTTTTTTGGCAAACAAACAGAGGTTTACTGTTAAAATTAATACATGGTAGAAAAATTATGTGAATATACCTTTAAAAAGTTATAATAATAATTGTATTTTTTTCTACAATTAAGTCGTTAATGTGGTTGTAATAATTATTTTTATAATTTAATTGTTTTATTTAAATTTGTCAGTAAATGGAATATATAAAGACGTACATTATACTGTACAAAAGTAATACAAGAGTAATATATTTCTGTTACATGTTAAACCGCACTTTTATTTTGACAGGTTGCGTGAAGTTTCTGTGTGTATACAGTATGATATGATGCTAGTTTTCTCAAATGAAACGGTAAAATTCTCATGAAGTGACTCACAGCCTGTAAGTTCATGTGTTCATGTAGTGCAGAGGCCGAAAATCACCGCGAGTTCACGTGTGCTTCAGTATTTGTTTATTAAACAAAACCGCGTCTCCGCCATTCATATATACCGAGGCTAACGGAACATGCAGGATTCATATTTAAACCGTCTTTTGCGTTTTAATATTCACATACACTAGTTCATATCGCGATTCGAATTAAGTGACAGACATTCTTTTATTCATCCAAAACTTGCCGAATTCCGTGGCATTCCGCGTTATAGAGTAAATTCCGCTTTATATGAATGGACTCCGCCATCCTGTCCGCGTCATGGAAACCATATGACCCTAGAAATGTAAGCACACTTCAGAACATTTCGGTTTGCCCTCTGTGTTGTGTTTTAAAGAGTTGCAGGGTGACAAGTCACAGGGTCTCTCTCTCTCTCTGTCTCTCGTATGCGCCCAAATGCGTTCTCAGGTACCAAATTTGGTACCGAATGATTTCATGTGAATCGATACCGGTAGTACCGACGCAATTCGGTCCGTACCCTTAAAAGTACCGAGTTCGGTACCCAACCCTAGCGTGGGCGTGACCTAATTAGAGATAATGAGACCTGACGGAAAACTGGACATGTCCTTGGTTTCATACGGATTACTTTATAACAGAATATTTGTTTTCGGTAAGACTTGCTTCATTTAACAGTAGACATGTCAAGCTTTCTATAGATATATTTCTCATGTCTCTGTGTGAAGTATTTGCTGAGTTACAGTTCATTTAATGACGTGTTTCAAAAAGCAGTTCGCGGAGACGGAGAAGACAGAGAGCGCACCCTGTTTGTTTTCTTTATTCTTCAAAAGCACAAAGTTTAGTTTTTATTGTGAGTGTATACAAATAAAAGTAGACCCCTTACAGATTCGAATGGTGTATTGCTCTTATCTGTACGATCAAAAATGGCAGAGTAATTCAAGCTCATTTGGGCCTTATCAGGAAAATCTGCCTCAAAACGCATATATGCGTTTGTCGAACCCAGAGGGTTAAAGAACCAAGTAAAGTCACAGTTGTTCGTCATCAATCGAGTCACGTCTCAGCTGCTCGTCCAGAGTCACAGCAGCACGTCTCCGCTGACCTTCCAGAGTCTCGCCAGGCCTTTGCTGACCGTCCAGAGTCTTGCCAGGCCTTTCGCTGACCGTCCAGAGCCACAGCCCGTCACGGCTGATCGTCCAGAGTCACAGCCCGTCACGGCTAACACACCCAGATCATCAAGGTCAGTCTTCCATTATCCCGGTTTGATGTCTAGTTTGAGGGATGTACCGCTGGTGTCTGCACGCGCAGCTGGTATCCCCAAACCCACTCACTCTAACCCTCCTGTTCTTTTGCATATTCCCCTGTCCGAAGCGCTTCCCCTGATGGGAATCGCTTTATGTTGTGTTTGGGCTGCATACACCACCGCAGAACTGCCCGAGGTGGCGACAAACGCTGCAGAACCTCCAGAAGCGGCGGGGCTCGCCTCAGACCCTTGTATGGTGCTGGCACCCTGCAATGTTCTCTCGGTCTGTTGAGTTGCGGTCGAGGAGACTGTTACCGCTGTAGAACTTCCAGAGGTGGCGTCAACCGCTGCAGAACCTCCGGAGTTGTCAGTGGAATCCACTCACCAACTCTCGTCTGGCTCTGCCTCGGCCACGGAGGCCGTCCTTGATTCCTCGTCCTATCCTGTTTCGGCCAAGGAGGCCGTCTGCGAATCCTTGTCCTGTCCTGTATATCAGTAGCTACTGTTATGTCTAAAATTCTTGCTACATATTCTGAGAAACATTTACCTTTATATTTTACAGACAGCAACATCTATCTTTCATCATTCAGAACAACACTGATTCATCGAAGTCCTCCAAAAAGACTCCGTTTACATACAGAGAAGAAAGTGATCGATGATAATGGGAGAGTCAGAAAATGGACTTATGGGAAAAAAGACTCCAGTAAACAAAACAAGATTGTTCTGCTGGTGGGAGAGACTGGTGTCGGTAAGACCACCATCATCAACACCATGGTCAACTATTTACTGGGTGTGAAGTTTGAAAATGAAATATGGTATGAAATCACAGAAGAAGCAGCTGGAGATCAATCAGAATCACAAACCTCTGAAATCACAATGTATGAGGTCTTTCCTGAAGAGAGTCCCATTTCGCTCACCATCATTGATACTCCAGGCTACGGAGACACTAGAGGAATGGACAAAGATCTGGAAGTTGCTGGGAATTTAGCCATGCTGTTTCAGAACAATGATGGAGTTCGTGAAGTCGATGCTGTTTGTTTTGTGACTCAAGCGTCTAAGAATCGTCTCTCAGACAGACAGCATTACATTATCGGTTCAATTCTGTCTTTGTTCGGGAAAGACATTGTGAACAACATTGTATTTTTAATCACACACTCTGATGGTCTGCCACCCAAAAATGTCCTCGGTGCCATTAAAAAAGCTAAAATCCCCTGCAGACGAGACAAAAGCGGCCAACCTGTTTATTTCTTATTCAACAATTGTCATGCTGAAGCCCGTCACAATGAGAAGCGTTACATTCGTACTCAAAGAAACGCCTGGGAAAACTGCACTGAAGAGATGGAGAAATTTCTTCAGTCTCTGGATGAAAAGGAAAGAAGAAGTTTGGAGCTGACTTCAAATGTCCTGACTGAGCGCATTCAGCTTGAAGCGCTTATCTGCAACGTACAGCTGCGAATTCAAGAGAAAGAGCTGAAAAAGGCTGAAAAACTTCAGATTCAGGAGGCAATGAGACAAAACAAGGAAAAGATTGAACAGTGTAAAAACTTCATCATTGAGGTCAAAAAGACTGTCAAAATGATGGCTCCCATTGAAAGCAAGTCATGGAAACACAGGAATGCGACGACCTGCACTGTCTGTGAGGAAAACTGCCATGAGTTTAACTGCTGGTGGGTTTCTGATCCAAGCAAATGTAAAGTCATGAAAAACGGTTACTGTACCATCTGCACAGGGAAGTGTCACCACAGCAAACATGTCAAAGGAAGCAAGAAATACATCATCAGCACCTCAAGCGTTATAATTGTGTTTGAAACCGATGATTTGAAATGATTTGAAAACGATGTATGAAGAAGCTCACGAACGAACAAAGTTGTTTTCAGTTATAATGGATCATCTTGACAAAGATCTGCAGGCGACTGAGGACCAAAAGTTAGTTCTTTTGTCCAATGTATACAAGACCATCAAACATCTGCCTCAAATCGCATTAAAACCAGACTCTGCCTTCACTCTTCAGCATCTGGACTTCTTCATCCCCAGAGTGAGGGAGGCTGGGAAAGAAGACTGGGTGCGAGAGCTGGAGGAGATGAAGAGAATCGCTGAAGCTGAAGAAGCGAATAAAGATGCTGTGAGTTATCTGAAAGCTGGTCTGGCAAAAGTTAATCTGTAACGATTCTTTGGTGGGAAATAAACAAATACATAAAGGACAATTGACGAATCGATGAAAATGAAGAAGATAATGTAAAATCAATGTCTGTAGATCTGAAAATAATACGAGATTTCATTTAATCATTGTATCAAGCTAATGTGTTTTAATGATTATTTAAAAGGCAAGCCAGTTCAATCAGTTAGTTTATAAACTAATAATAAATGAGTGTCTAACATTTTGGGTTACTGGATGATAGTTGTGAGAGAAAATGTTGCATCTGTGAATGTTGATGTGTTTATTCTTGTGTTAATCCTGGTTAAACTCTTCTACATTTTATCTTCATCAGTAGCTGAAATCTTTTTATCTCTTTGCCTTTTATTGTTATTTCCCTCAGAGTGTCTGGCTTTCTTTACATCAAAAATCTTGATAAAGTGCCCCTATTATGCCATTTCCAATATTGCCTTTCATGCAGTGTGTAATGCAGCTGTATGTGAATGTAAATTATCTGCAAAGTTGTAAATCCGAAAGTGCACGATAAATAAAGTTATTGTCTCCCAAAATAAAGAATCGACCTTGACCCTGCCCGCAAACACGTCATTTTACTGACGACTGCTTCTCTAATCTTGGGGAGTTCAGCGCGGGATACACAAAACGCTTGCTCTTGAAAGATGGTTCGATATTGTAATGTAATTGTAAAATGTAAGGGAAACAGGTCAATTTAGCTCAAAGAATCATTTATGATTTTTTAGGGAATTTGGACAGAATCACTGTTTCACAGCTGATCACTGAGTCGGCAGCGATTCACTGAACAAGTCGTATAACATCAACTCTGCACTGGATATTAAAATCCAAAATATAGTGAAAACACTATTTAATAGCACAGTAACAAGATCGGCAGTTTAAGACATTAACTTGTAAGCACAAAACACAAGATACTTCTCTTTTCAATATAAATAAGACTTTATTTATATAAACCTAAGACATAAACTAATCTAACACATGAACACACACATTCACACGTTGCAGGAAGAAAGAAAGTGAGGACAGGATGAGTTTAAGAGAATGAAAATGTGAAATCCCAAGTTTACAGCAATATGTGCAATTGCATAGAGCCGAACAACCATCAATCACTTATTTAACACTCGCGTTGAGTTTCTCAATGAGGCTAAAATTTATATTAAATGCACCAGCTCAGCAAAAATCTGGGGTTTACTTGCTTGCGTTGCCTTTGTGTTAAGGGATTCCCTTTGTTGTCATCATTGCACGAAAGGGGGTTTCCCGAGTTTGCTGATTGGCTGACAGTTCAGGGGTCGTTGGTAGTGAAGTCTTGGGCGTTGGCTGAAGATGGTTTCAGAGTCCGTTGCTAGTTGAAGTTTGAAGTGGGTGCTGGACCTTGCGGCAAAATTAACTTTTGAACACGAAACTCAAAGGAAAGAAAAGAAACTAAAGTAAAAGTATAAAATGATGTAACGAGACTAGGTGGTTTTTCTTCTCATTGTGGTAGCAGCTGGCGTGCAGGCCGAAGCACGCTGGAACGACGCTCAAAGAACGCAGAAAGTGATGACAAAAGCCATGGCTAAAAAGTTAGAAGAGAAGAGAGAGGGTTTTATGATATCCTGAAGTTTTAAACTCGGCTTTTGGACCCGTCCCAATGGGTGTCTTGACCAATCAGATATGATCTTAGCTCTTTTCTCCTCCCCATCCATAAAATCAGCATGTTATCTGATCAGTCACATGTCCGAACTTTACACACTCTTGCAAAGTATACTTTTGGATGTGATTTCTATAACCAGAATATAGAATACATTTGACAAAGAATTAATTGAAAGAAACGTTTCAAGCAAGAAAATTAAAACTCGTATATACTAAACATGAATATGACCCTTTAAGCTATTCAATAGTTATTAAAAAGACATACTGTCACAAATCTGGTTCGTGGCCTTCCGTCCGACTGCCACAAGAGGTCGCCTCGCCATCATATTGACTCTCACACCACACATCACACGGGACTGCATTTCCCATCATCCATTGCACTGATCACACAGCTGTCACAAATCACAGGCTCACCTAAAGGCTATTACACCCACTATAAAACACACACTCAGATCCTGATATAGTTGCCGAGTATTGTCTAGCGTTTAGCACTCTCCTAGTATTAGCTACTGAACCAAGCCATTCCGTGTTTGTTTTCTGTCTAATCTCTAGTATTGTTCTGCGTTTATCATCTCTCCAAGTGATAGCTGCTTTACGGAGCCCTTTCCTGTCCTAGTTTCTAGTTTCTAGTTCTAGGCTGCATCCGAAAACTGAAAAATGCTGCCTTCGGAGGACACATTCCAAGGCAGGAAGGCATCAAGGCACGTCCGAATCCAAAGTTAGCTTCACTTCCCATCTCATGAGATGCCTTCATCTGATCGATTTTTGAAGGCAGTATAGATGTATCCTTCGCTGCCTTTGATATCCCATAATCCTGTGCGTTCCAATCCGTGACAGTTGAGCTAAAAAATAAAGATGGCGTCTGAAAGTTGCATTTGGTAGTTAGTTTGTGTGTAAACGCGTATTTCTGATTAACTTTTTGCAATTTAATGTAATTTCTAGCGAGAAATTGGTGTTAAAGTAATTAAATATTTGTTCAGTTATCACCAAAACGTGTTCTCTTTTGTTGTAGATCATTAAACCGTTACGCTGCCTCAGAAGCCTGTCCGAAATCGGTTTCATGAGGTGCCTTCGTGCAAAAATGCTGCCTGCAAAGTCATTGCCTCACGACGCAGCAAGTCAGCTGCCTAAGTTTTCGGATGCAGCCCTAGTCTTAGTCTTGCAAAATTGATTGAGATTAAGTGACATGAGCATCTTTATTTCACGTTATAACCGATTGTAACTAGTAGAAAAGAAAATTAAAGAGAAGGGATGATCGCATTCACGTGCTCTCCACATGCAGCTGTCTGTTATGCCACATCAAAGAGCATCAAAACGGCAAATTTATGGATTTAAATAGACATAATTTTAAAGATGAGACTTTGTTTCTTATTGAAAAGAACAAAACACAAACCTTGCGATTACAGGATGTAATGTATAGCCTAGTAATAATGTATAGTGAGGATTTATTCACGAATATGAACTGAAACAGATTAAGTTCCACACGTGTAGTGATTAAAATGACACTGTATTTGTTCGGTACTGTTTTCTGTACGAATAAGTATACCATTTAAAATACCAAAACTGCACTTACATGAATATGTGTCTGGGCAAAGGCTGTTGTTGTAAATGGGGAGCTTTTTCATCACCTTCTTCTTCTTTTTTAACGGTGGCTGAAAGAGGAAGAGTGGGAAATAACGGATACATTTTCAAAATTTCAGTAATCCACCAATAGGAATAAGGGAAGACACAAAGCAACCAATAGCATTGTTGAATGGGCTGAGATGTGGACTGCCACTAACCTACCACACATGACTATAGCAGTTTATGTGTTTTTCCAAATAAAAGCCAAATGTTAACCATATGTTAACACATTCCATGGTGTGCCATAACCAAGCCATACATGGCTCTCATTTGTGTGCTGTCATCTGGATCATATACCTCAAAACATATTGTCATCCAAAAGAAAATCCCCTCCAATTATAAAGCTATGGCAAAACATATATAGGGAAAGTTTGGCCCATATGTGCTCAGCCATGCCATACCTAGGCCAAATGTGACAGCTATCAGCCACATATGGCCCAAATGTTCTTGCTATCTGGGTTTATTGAAGGTAGCAGTGTAGCAAATCTTCAGCAACGATGTTAGCAGGTCATCCTTCAAACAATCTTAACCCTTCTAAGGGTCCTAGCTTCTTTCTAGTTTCTTCCAAAGTTCTCCATAGCTTCTCCCAGAGTTCTGCCTGTGAGACAGAACTTTATACCAAAAGGCAAATGGCTAGAAACAACAGATACTGTCAGGACCTCCCACTGGAGACCCTGCAATCTGCAATAAGTTCTCGAGGAGTACTGTTCTTATTACGTAATTTTTGAAACTCAGTCATGCACTTATATTCCTCTTTGGTCACTGGTACTATTGCATGACCAAATGTTTTGCATGTTTTGTGGTTTTTCACCTGCAAAGTAAAATAATTATGAATAAGTATATGACTATATATATTTAAACAAACAAATGTGAAAAAAAACAAAAACAATAACTACTAAAACACTTACAAAAATGGCATAGCCATCCTGCCCCTCTTTACAGTTTTCGAATTCTTCTGTGGTGAGGTTGAGGATGACACCTGGCCTGTGGCGTCAACCAACAACCCCCCCAAGAAGACCAAAGAAATGGTCCAGACCACTGCTGTCACTGCTTTCCTTGAGGTTTTCTAAAACACAATAAAAAGAAATCAGCCCACACAATGAAAAACATTAACTATGAAAGCAAACTCTTACTCCACTTATGCATTTTGTTGTCTGGAATCTTCAAAAAGCTTTGTAACTTACGCAGGGCTTTGGGCAGTTCATTGCTTGCACATGCAATAAATTGTGTATGCACACTGGGATCCAAAAGGTTCTCTGATAATAAAAATAATGGCAGTTAGATTAAGCACACTAAATCAGCAGCAAAAATGTGCATATGTTCATACTACTTTATACTTATTTGTCTATTATCCCTAAAGTCCTCAATAAAGGTAATACATGCATCAAACGAGTTATCTTTAAAAATCCCACTAACTTCTGACCCCGTTTACAGTGCAGTACAAAAAGTGTTAAATTTAGTCATTTTGCAGATGCTTTTATCCAAAGCGACTCACAATTGGGGAATACATAAAGCGATTCTTCTTAAAGAGGCAGACACATGAAGTGCACATATCGTGCCACCCCTATAAATTTCACTTTCAGTTTTGATCATACAGATAAGAGCAATACATCATTCAAATCTGTAAAGGGTCTACTTTTATTTGTATACACGCATGATAAAAAAACAAAACTGTGAATTTATAAAATAAAGAAAACAAACGGGGTGCGCTGTCTGCCGCCTTGGTCAGCGTGATCTTCATTTAGAAACGCGCCATTAAAACTCAGCAAATACTCCACAAAGAGACATGAGAGATATATCTATAGAAACTCAGCAAGTCTTTTCGAAAACAAATATTCTGTGATTAAAGTAATCCATATGAAACCAACACGATGTCCAGTCTTTCTTTCGTCTCTTTTCATTATATCTAATGCAACCACGCCAATGCACTGAGCATGCTATAGATATTATAATCATCCATGTGAAGCACGTGCCAAGTAAACGCCCACATCACAGCAGAGCAAGCAGCGAGACTTTACCTCAAGTTCATCTCGGCTACTGTTCGCTTTGTGCTATGAGGAGTAAGACCAAATTCAACTTGGAAAAAGACTCACTGTAACAAAGACAGAATTTCAAGAAGCTTTGGATTACCTCAGAAAAGAAGAATGCAGCGGCTTGAGCAGCAGAGATCATAAACATGAGTAAGTCTTTTTTTTTATTAACCTACTTGTATTAGTTTTCACATAACTACACATTTTACTAGTTAGACATTTTCCAAACTACAATTCCTGACTAAATGTATAATCAAGTGAAACATTATGAAGTTTCATTCACAGCATCTAAATATCTCACGATGCCAGTATGTTTTTTTTAATGTTCTATAAAATAGACAGCAATGCAATATAAAAGTAATTTGAGTTATAATGTTACTAGCCTAATGTCAGTAAGAATGATTATACAAAACTTTACTACCTGGTCTCATGGCATTATGTACCTGGGTGCACTTTTTAGCGAGACACGAAATACGTACCAATAACTACATATTAATGCAGTTTCCAAAAGAAACAAACACTAGAGGCAGTAAAACTCTTGACACATTTTACTAATTTTCACACAAATTTACAGAGTTTTGATTAATAAAGCGCAATTTTCGCACAATTACTTGAAGAATATCATGTTTAGCGCTGTTGTCTTTCCTTCCTTCCTTACATGTAGCTCTGCTACAGACCGATCTCGAGTCCCACCGTAGAAATTAGTGAGGATGCTTGTCTTCATCTATTCTGACATATCATATTTTGTCCAGTCCATAGTTATGATTATCACAATGTCATTGCGATTTCGAGAGAATATGCGGATGTCACTGCCGAAAGTATGTTGCAAGTAAGCCACATTGAAAAACAAAACTTTTATTCAAATTCTGAATGGAGAATAGGCTATACAGCAAAGAAAGCGTGCAAAGTGCGCTTCCTTAAAGAGCTGTCACTCATTTCAGTATATCGCAATCTCTAATTCCGCTATAATCAATGAATCTGTCAACACAGCACAATTAATCTCTTGTTTATATCACACTTTGTTCATTATAATCAGAGGATTCGCGTCGCGAGCTTCCAGAACTCTGGACTGAACAAGAATACTCGCGCTCTGAGCAGTGAGTAGATTCTGACTCACTAAATCTCTTCTGATTGCCTGTTTTATCGGACAGAATTAAGTCCATCCTAGTCACTGTCTGACCACATTCGTATATGTATTGTCTCTTGGATATATTGCTTTTAATAGCAGCAGTCTTTTCCGTCTCTGTGTGACTAGAGTGTCTTTGTTGTCCGAGCACCAGAGACGGCATCGTCTTGGAATGCAACTTGGAAAAGGGGGTTTGCTCTGAGGTCACCAGGATGTCTGTGCTGTAGGTTTGTTCAAGTCTGGTTAACATATATCTGTCTTTCCTTGTTGATACCATCATTGAATTACGGTCAAAAGCAGTCAGAGAATTTAGGGAGGGTCTGGGCATGGAGCATATCCAGATTCCCCGTGCTTTGTACTGTCTGTTTATTCGACTTTATTTATGGTAAACTGGTCAAGACCAACATTGAAAATCCTGTGCTTCAAAGAATGGCCAGATGTTCTCCTCCTAGCTTCATGAGATAAGGAGAACCGACAGGAAGCTTAGTCAGATACTGTGAGCGTTGGATTGGTCATTTGTAACTTTTACGAGTTGATGACTGAAGCTCAGTTCCAGTGGAATGTTTTTAAGTTAAATATGTGTGTGCGTTCTTTTCGACCAGGTTCTACAGTGGGATATAATAGGCATCAAGTGAACATTTTGTTGATATGTTAGAAGCAGGTAAAATGGGCAAGTGTAAGGATTTGAGCGAGTTTGACAAGGGCCAAATTGTGATGGCTTGAAATCTACACAGATGTTTGGATATTGGATTCTGGAAAACCATGGAACTTTTATTGGAACATGGAATCATGGAACATTAATTACATTAATGAATTATGGACCCAGAGGACGGGCTGTCATTGAACGTCAAAATTTGATTGGCTGATGATTCTGTCAGTAATGCTCGTAAAAAATCAGAAGTGATGTCTTTCAACAAAATGAAATGATACCTAAATAATCAATAAGAACATTTTTCACAGGGCCAGCACTGCTTACAGGTGGTGATGGATATAAGTGTAGGCTTAAACCAAATGTAGTACCATCAAATTTTCCCACAAGAAGTCTAAATGCACCCAGATGTCGAATGAAATACGTGCTGAGAAACTCCTTCAGTGGCTGCGGCATAATGATGAGCATCAGCATGTTTACATCCTGCCAGGATGGCATCTCACATTTCTTGTCTCAGCCGTTTGTAAGCTCTTTCAGTAGCTGTGGTCTACTAAAAGCCTCGAAGGCATCAGGGTTAAAGTGGAGAGAACAAAGACACGACTCTTTTGGAAGCTTTATTCGTCCACAGGCATCTTCCCATTCTTTTCTTCTCTTATCACTAGGAAAGCAGTGGAGACTTACATTGCTTCTATTGTGGCCTTTGACTGAAAATTACAACCAAAAGACGCTTAATGTGTCATTGTATCAGTATTTTATTTGGAAAGTTGTGTTGTGGTAAGAATAGAAACAGGTAACACCTATAGCTCACCGAGAGAAACAATTTGACGTCATCGAAATAATGGTGACCCCCATATTCCAAAATATGTATAAAATATGTATAAAACGATGTGGATTTTTTAAAATAACGTAACTCTTTCATGGGTTTTCTACTACATATTTCAATAACAGACATCATTTACTTTATATTAAGCCATGCAAGTCTTAATGCCCGGGGTTCCCTTTAAAGGTAGAGGCTCTGTTCTTTATTTTGATGTATTGCATGTTAAGATATTCATGCATCAAAATATGCTGAGAGCAATGAAAACTGAGTAAAAATGACCAAAAATACTGGTGGGGAAATAGTTAAAGAATTTTTAACCTGATCATCTTCATTTTGTGCTCTCTGCAACCGAGTGTGACTGTTCCATCCACAAAAGACACATGAAAATCTCAGAATAAGCATTTGAATAAGGTTTATTTGTTTTGTTTTTCATAACACAAATATGAGTCAGAGATTAACTTGTTGAGGTGGAGACAGAGTACTCTTGATAAATGCAGTGGTTTTTGCTTTCCATTTCATCAGAAACCTGAAAGTGGAGAAACAGCATTCGGATCACAGAGCAGAACAGAAGGATGAAGGTCAACACCTCTTTGAGTGCTGCTGGAGTCATACTTCTCCACATAGCAGGTAAGATCTTACAAAAAGCCTACAACATGACAAAATTAGATGTAAATGTAATAATGTTTGCTTCAATTGTTAAATAACTTACAAGCCATTTAATTCCTAAGAACCTTTGTAAACACATTTAATTCATGTTTTTCTTGACTGTAAAATCCTTTTGGATCTGAAAACTTAGTTGAAATTGGTTTTGTAGATAAACACATTCTGCATACACATGAATTTCTCTACAAATGCATAATTTATTCATTTTATGTATGAGGTTTTTGGTCACTTCATAAATACTATACTTTTATTCATGTTATTTATAGATTTGATTACTTTAATATTACTTTTAAAAAGTGATGATAATAAAGAATTTATTGCACCCAAATTTTTATGAAGCAATGTAAAATATGTACTACTCACATATTGCTTGAAAAAGTTCACAAAGACAGTCTCACTTATTTTATATTCAATAACTCTCAAATACAGATTAAGATGCTTTAATATAGCTACGATTTGGGGTTTGGCTGTTCCATACATCTTTTCTCCAAATCGCTGAAACTAGTAATGATTTATTGTGTAGCAGACACACAGTCAGTGTGAAAACACAATGTAAGCCTGCTGCTAATTCATTTACGAGTGGTTGTGGGCCACGCAAACTAGTTCTGTTTGGAGGATTGTCTACTTACTTTGTATTTGTCTGTCTACACAGATTCCCTCTGCCAGTTATATGGATAAGTTGTCATAATTTATTATCATTATTATTATTATTATTATTATAATAATGTGACACAGAATGTGTCCTCTGTGTCTATCTGAGGCATTTTAAGAAGGAAATGTCACATCTTGCTTTCTCTCATCAGTATGTGGTCGAGCCCCTCTTAAAGACAGGGACAGGATTGTTGGAGGGGAGGATACGATGGTAGGGGATTAGCCATGGCAGGTCAGCATTTGTGTCGTTGGCTTTGGCCAACACTGTGGCGGGACTCTCATCACTAAAGACTGGGTTTTATCTGCAGCTCACTGCTTCGAGGAGTATGAAGTTTCAGGCTTAAAGGTGAGGTAAGCGATTTCTGGAAGCCAATGTTGATATTTGAAATCACCACAACAAACACACCCCTATAGAGTCTGGGAATTTGTTGTCATAGCGGCAATGCATTCTGGGAATTTAGGTCACAGGAGCTACAGCGGAGACTGAGTGTTAGTGAATGTAGACGTTTTATATTATTTAATGTTTATATGTGTGGTTAAGGCTTACTGTATCATCAATTGCCATGTCCCTTTGCACGACCGGTGTGAAAAACGTGCTTTCTTCTGAAAGTCCATAATTTGTCCATTTCTTTATATGTTTGATAGTTCGTGGGACCTGCGCACCGACCCCCCGGAATTTTTACCAGACGCGCCGCTGGCGTCTGCCGGACCACCGGCCGGTGGGACAACCCTGAAATGTCCGGGGGCCAGGTTTAATAGGTTGGTGGACAATCATCCCACTAATCAACTATAGCCATTCAATTGAATACATTGCAGGTGGGATATGTGTCCACTTGCACTTTATTAAATAGCCATTCAATTGAATGCATTGCAAGTGGGATATGTGTCCACTTTCAGTTTATTGTATGGTTCCGGTTTAATGGGTTTTACAGAATTATATTTATGTATCTTTTTAATATAAATGTTATAAATAATTTTCATATATTTGGTATTTATTTCTTTGTTTTAATTTTAATACATTTATGAATTATTTATTTCTTTAATTCTATCATATTTTTGTGGTAGTTATTTTATAATTATTATATAACAACAATATATTGCAATTAATAATAATAAATAAATAATAATAATATAATTTTTAAATTGAATTCATGTTGCAGCAAGAAAGGCAAGACGAAAGTAAGTTTTAAGTCTTTACTGGAAAATTTAACAACAAATTACACAAAAAAAACTCAGAAATATGAACATAAAAAAGAAGAAAAAACAAAATCAAAAGAAACAATTTAAAGACCAAAACACACTATTTACAGGGGTCTTTACTGGCAATATGCAAACCCAATTACACAAAATCAGAAATATGAAAAAGAAGAAAACCAAACATCAAACTCACCAATTTAAAAAGAAAACATTTAAAGAGCACTATTTATAGAAAAAAACAACAAAAACACACTATTTACATCGGGGCTCTTTTGAAGCTCTTCAGAGTTTTTTTTAGCTTTTTCGAGCAGCCTTTTGGACACTATCTTTTGTGGTGATTTAAAGGGGGAAAGCTGCACCACCAGTCTGTGTCTGAGACACCTCCTTTTTGACGGGGTTCCTTCCTAGTGGAAATCATGACAAAGGCAAAGAGTTAGTGAACATGCTTGCTTGTCACAAACAGTTAAACCAATCCATGGGAAATTGGACTTACTGAAGCAGATTCCCTCGACTCCTGGCCTTCTTCAGCATGGGGAGGGCTGTCGGAGGACGATGGGCTAGTGGAGGGGGACCTTTTTTTGGCTGGCAGCTTGCAAGGTTTTTTCATTTTTCGTTTTGAGGCACCGTGCTGCTGTGGACTTTCAGGCACAGCTTCCTCACCCGCCACAGCTGAATCAAAGAGGCGATGGTGTTCTGCCGCTTGCTTTGCATCAAGGTTGAGGGCATAAAACCTATCAGCTGTGGTGGTGTCGTGGCACATGAACTGTGCCACTTTGTGCCTGTCCTCCGGGCAGTGGGGGTTCTTCGCCTGTTCGGAGAGAGAAAAGCATAGGCAGGCTTAACACTTAAAAAAAAAAACTTACAAAGCAGGAACATGGAATGCTTACATGGGTGGCAATAGCGGTCCTCACATCGGTAAATGTCGGTGTGCCTGCTAATCCCATGCTCGCCCATGCCTCCTGAAAATACTGATTGAGGTTTTTGCAGGAGCTGGGCTTTGATGTATAGAAAAAATATTTGGCATCACTGCCCCCCACCAAGGTGGACCGGAGAGAAAGGAATTCTTCCAGCCACCCATACTCCTCCGGGATCTTTTCTTTGGCT
Organism: Onychostoma macrolepis; assembly: GCF_012432095.1. Taxonomy (NCBI): domain Eukaryota; kingdom Metazoa; phylum Chordata; class Actinopteri; order Cypriniformes; family Cyprinidae; genus Onychostoma; species Onychostoma macrolepis. The sequence continues at coordinate 12,343,622 of NC_081157.1, read as the reverse complement.
GATTCCCGGCAAGCTCGCAGCGTGGCTTTAGGGATCAGGTGGGCCTCCTTAGACTTTTTTACAGCCAGCTCGAGAACAGCCACGCTGCGCCTTACTGGGCGGATCAAGTTCTGGATCTCCCTTCTAAGTCTAACCAACGCCACGCGGGAGAGCCGGCATGTGTGCGGCGGGGTCTCGTTAAGATATTGCAAGAACTGTGCCACGTTTTTTAAATAATGGTGCACAGTTGGCTGTGAAATTTTGCACTGCCTTAAAAAAGACAGCCAGGACTGGACCTTGGCTCTGTTGTCTAAAAATGTCAAGCTGGCCAGCTGACATAAAACCAAGGAATTTTTTTATTCTAAAAATTTTGGAGGACACATTGTTGATCAGTTTTATCGCATTCCTCCTCCAGGGCCGTAGGAACGTCCCAGACGTCCTGGGCCTCGTCGAGGTCCAGGGTTGAGACCATTGGCTCCTCTGGGTTGGAGGCCCTCAAGCTTGCCAGATCTTCAATTTTTTTTTTTCTTTTGCAGGCCTGCAGAGCGTCACGCTGAGCCACCTTGGTCAGCTTGGTGTGGCTTCTCAGGTGCCGGTCCAGGCGACTGGTGCTCTTCTTGCACCCTGCAACAGGTGCCTTTCCTCACATTAATTCTCGCGGAGGAAATGGCGAGGAGAAGCTTGCGCTCCTTCGAGTTTAGCACCTTGTGCATGACGCGCAGGTGTTGGCTAACCTGATGGTAGCCACGATTGCACAAGGGGCAGTCCAAAGGCATCTCTGCTGCTAAAGTACTGGTTGTCAAGAGGATGAATGTCAGGGACACTGCCCGTGCAGGGGTTACATATCACTTTTTGGTTCCTATTTGCAGTCTGTTTCTTCGCACTTTGCAGTCTATTTCTCATTCTACTTCTAGTCTAATAAATTAGAAATGGGTCTGTTTGCTAGGTTCACTCTCAAATTTGTGCAATATTGTTGATGAAAACACCTCTACTGTACTCAGCACGCTCAGTGGAACCCATTCATGTCAGTTTCATGCCATAATACTGTATAATTTGCATAAAAATGAATCTCCACGGCCCGCTGAATAAATTGGAAATGGACATTTCTTTATATTAAAACGTCCAAATAAAAATTTTTTTTAAATGTAAATGCAAATGCTTTTTGTGTCTTGGGCACAAACGCTCAATAAAACTGCTTATTTCTTCAAGGTACTACTATAATATAAATGCTTACATATATGTCATACAATTTCTATTTGGGGCTTTAAAGGGTTAGTTCACTCAAACATGTAAATTCAGTCATTATTTACTCGCCTCAACGCTGTTCAATCCTTGTGTGTGTGTGTGTGTGTGTTTTGTTTTTGTTTTTCCAAAAACAAAAGGTGATTTTGGTCAAGTTTGTCCTGCTGGTTTGTGTTCATACAATATCAGTCAGTGGAGCCTGACTTTCAGATTCTTCATGAAATTATTTGATGATGCTTTTGAACTCTGAACTGTTCAACTTGGGTTTCATTGACTGATGTTGTATGAACACAAACCAGCAGAATAAACGAACAAAATCACATCCTCCATGTCATTCGGTCTTTCTCTAGATGCTCTTGCTGGCTCTGGTTTCACTGATGATGAAGAGACCACAACAACATCCGGCCCAGAAGGGGGCAGATGGAATGATGGAGCATCTCATCCATTGCACTGGACCATTTCTAGGATGCTGCTGTGGACTCTCCATCCTCACTGCTCACAGCAGCCTGCAGACATTTCAGATCATACAACGATGCACATATATAATACACAAGCAGTCATTTTAACAGCACAATGTCATTTGATTTTTTTACTTTTTTTTACTTTATATTTTTGTTTCAGGTTTTCCTCTCTTTTTTTTTTCACAAATGCCGCTGTCACCTGCTCCACCACAAAAGCTCTGCATCAAATGTACAGCAATCAAGAATCAGAAAAGTGCTGTAATAGCTCTGTTTGAAATTACAATAAGACATTTAAAAGATGTTTTATTCATTTCTATAGTGTACTTACTCAAAGCCTTTGATGGCAGCATCCCTCCATCAGTCACTCTTCACCGGATAAACACTCGTGTGTCTCTGTAACATCCAGACAAGATTCAGTCACCTCTGTGATTTATCTGCTCAATACTATATTTACATGTTGAGGTGGTTGCTGATGTGTTAACTCACTTTTTATCCACCACAAATGTTCCTCAATTTATCGACAATACAAATGGACAAATGAAATAGATAACTTATGTTTAGTTACTCCATGTAGATTTGTTTATTTACATTACTTAAATTCATCTAAAGCAGTGCTGACAACAGTGAATTCTACATAACACATACATCACTCAGATGTCTGTTCATGTTGTGATGCGCTCATCTGCAATTCTTTTAGAATGTTTTCCTGTCTCATTTTAATTAGACATTTAGTAATCATCTTTAAGATGCACTTTGGAGACATGCGTGTGTTTACTGTAGCTCTCCTGTTCGCTATAGGCTACATAATAAAACGTGTTTTTACAGCAAAATCATAAATATACTGTAACGTTACTGTCTAGCATCTTTACACCTTAAGCAAATCAACAGTTTACTACACAGTAGCTCAGCAAATATAATTTTAACACATGTAACCGTGTTTTTGATTTATAATACTCATATTCGTAAACACCCTCGTCATGTTCGATGATGACCTATCCTCTCCCGTAGCCTCCTGGGATTGAAAAGTGTCCATCAGATGAACACTCAAGAATCTGGGCTGAAGCAGTAGTATATCCGGGGATTTCTCGCCTAGTCTTTTACGAATACTGAGGTTTCGAACAAATGAGGAATTGCTGTTTCTGTTAAATACTGACGTGTCGGTATCGCGTAACGTGGCACACACTTGTGAAGCAATTGTCTGAAGCCGTTATTTTCGACAACGCTGAACTATTTCCACACCCATGATTCATGCGCACTTACAATTGAATTTATTTTAACTAAAAAAGACAAGTAAATAGTAAATAATAAAATAAGAACAAATTAATAAAATGAATTACTATAATTAATTAATTAAATTAATAAACAAATAAATTAATAACAATCAATAGCACAAACAAAAACAATAAGATACAAATTAAATAAAAAAAATTCAGTTAGATCTAACTATAATCTATTCAACTGTAAAATAACACTGGATAATCTTCACTGTATAATGAAAGACAGCAGGAAGTTTATTTAGGCTGCTGTCTCTTTAAGACCTCATGCACAGATCTAATATGTTACATTAAAAGTGACTTACAGGGGTATTTATGGGCCAAGCCCAGAATGGGCTGTAGCCTCTATTGTATCTGTATGTTTTATTATTAGGGGCCAAACCCAAAGGGTTGTAGCCCTTGTTGTAATTGTATGTTTTATTATTATTATTTTCTTCCCATGGAAGTCTATGGCAGCCCTATGAAGGGAACATAGGAAAATGATGAAATTTGGCACACTTGTAGTGATGGCCATGATTAGTGATCTGACCAACTTTGGGGTCTCTAGAACCAACTCTATAGCGCCACCACCAGTTGGATGTCAATTTTACCAGGATTGGCTGAACCACATGTCCACCATTTTGAAATTTGTCATAAATTGCGATATCTTTTGAACCATTTGACATATCTGCACAAAAATCTGTAAATTTCTTTTTTATTAATCTTTGTTCAAAAGTTATGATGTTGTGAACTTAACGAGGTCGACCCAAAATTGGTTCAGAGGCTGTATCTCGGCCAAACTTTGATCAAGCGAAACGAAACTTGGTACGCTTTATCAACACCATGATCTGAGGGTCCATGCCAAAGTTGGGAATAGCGCCACCTATTGGTCGTCAGATAGCTAAATGAACATATTTGCTTATAACTTTCGAACAGGTAGTCAGAAAATTATAATCTTTGTGTCTATCGATTCCTTGGGTCATGCCGAATTTTGGATCTTGTTTCTGTCTAATTTCTTCTTCTTGGCCTATGGGAGTCTATGGCTGCCAATGAAGGGAACGTAGGAAAATGATGAAAATTGGCACACTTGTAGTGATGGCCATGATCAGTGATCTGACCAATTTTGGGGTCTCTAGGACCAACTCTATAGCGCCACCAGCAGTTAAAAAATTCTCATTCTCACACCTTAACCTCTCCACAGTAGGCTCAATTTATCAGACATGCGTCAACTGAGTGGCGCACTCTGCTAAACTGCTGACCTCGAACCTTTCAAGTCATGGGTTCGAATCCAGGGTGGCACATGCCCAGACCCCAAGAGGTGCTGTGGCAAGAAATCATGCAGGAGTTGCTTCTGTTGCAGGCATTATGCCCTTCCAAGTATGATCTCATCGCAATCTATTAAAAATACGACAGTGCATTTAAGTACAAATTCATTACTTTGATTTGATTCTCAGTTCAACTTCTGAACTTCAGCATCTGTGTGCACACTCATCTCCCCAGAGGTACAACAGGATTGGTGACAGGTGCGTGACCAGGAGGTTGTGGATTTGAATCCTGTGTGGTACAACTTTATAAAATTGTGTGTAATGTTGTGCTGTTTTGATTCACTTGTTATCCAGACCAGCATTGTACAAATCTTTATTGCTCCTGGATTAGAAATAAATGCTTTAATCCGTGCTGGGTTCATTTTTATTTGAACTTCTGTTTATTCTGGGTTCGTTTCCCACATATAATTCTGCAACTACACTTCATTAACATTTTTAGCTAGCATGCAAGTTAGTGCTTGCTCCTCTGGGTTCCTTTTTATATTAAAACATATCTTCAACATTACAGTGATCGGGTGCCCTATGTGGCACAGTGTTATAAGAATTGTGCTCTCACAGATGAGGTCACAGGTTTGATTCTTGTGTAAGGTGACATTATAGTAAAACGTGTAAAGTGTCTTCATCTGTGCAGCAATACAGCAAATTGTAGAACCTGGTCGAAAGGAACGCATACACGTTTAACTTAAGAACATTCCACTGGAACTGAGCTTCAGTCATCAGCTTGTAAAAGTTACAAATGACCAAGCCAACGCTCACAGTATCTGACTAAGCTTCCTGTCTGTTCTCCTTATCATCTCATGAAGCTGGGAGGGGAACATCTGGCCATCCCTTGAAGAACCAATCTTCAATGTTATTCCTGACCAGTTTACCATAAATAAAGTCGAATAAACAGACAGTACAAAGCACGGGGAATCTGGACATGCTCCAGCACAGACCCTCCCTAAATTCCCTGACTGCTTTTGACCGTAATTCAATGATGGTATCAACAAGGAAAGACAGATATACGTGACCAGACCTCAACAAACCTACAGCCTCATGACCTCATAACAAAACCCCCTTTTTCTTCACTGCATTCCAAAAGGAATGCGCCTTTTTCCTCTTCTTCTCCAAAAAAGGAAAAGAACACCCAACATTGTATGGACAAAGGATCTTCCAGAAAGGACTTCTGCTATTAAAAAGCAATATACTCAAGAGACGATATTTGTATATGAATGTGGTATTTTGTTTCATATATCTGACTGTAGTTATCAGAACTTAGGATATTTTAATCTGTGACTTAAACCATTTAGTAGGTAAAATTATAGGTATTCCGATAAAACAGACACCCCAACTTTGAACAGTGCTCAGAACAAAGAACGGGGTGAAACAACTGGTGAAACTGCAAGAAACGTGGCTGAAAGTCTGGGCGTTGCCCCCCCGATCGTGCTGCGAAACATCTGGCTGATCATCAAAAGACTTCGACAACCTGGCCACGTCTGACCAAAGAAAAACTTGCAAAGCTGCTGCGTAAGAACTTCAAACTCGCTATTCGCGCGCTACCAGAGTCATCAAATCCAAAGGAGGAATCCCGAGTGACGTCACGCGACAACAAAACGTCAGCAGGAAAGGTCCTGGGTTTCCCTTCAGCAACCCCTAAGTACAGCCTTCAACTTCCACTCACGATAAGTAAACAAACAAATCTCTTATTCGCTAAAACTGGTTGAGTTGAATGAATCGTTAAAAGATAACAATAACTGAGTCTTCCGTTTGTGACGTCCCCAAGGTCGTCCGTATTTCTCAAGAAAAGAGAATAGTTACCTTCCTTCAAACTGCTTTGATCTTGCCATAATATGTGTGTGTGTATGTGTTTTGGTTATTTGTGTTGTATCCTAGAATAGTAAATAAACGCTCGATTCATTTTTAATGAATAGTCTGGTGCCTTGATTTTCAAATCTTAAATTATTTGCCATAGATCGTGTTACCTGTTGCTCAGGCAAATTTCCCAATCAATTCTGTATTCTTATCAACAATAAGAAGCATTGCTGAATTATACCATATTAATACTCGCGGGACGAGTTGTTAAAAAGGTATAAATTATACAATTTTGATTAATATCAATTAATCAGATCAAAACCGAATTTCTACGATTTGGTTCCCTAAAGCTAAAATTCATAAATGAAGGATAAAACCTTACAAATATTACAAAATGCTTTGTGATTTTTGTTGTTAAATTGACAGTTTTAAACAAACATACCAATGTGTATTCAGTTGGTCAGCTACTACCATTGTACACTTTAGCAAACCATTTCATTTTTGTCTGTTCCATGTACCAGTATCACTGGAATAAAAATATTTCAAAACTGCTTTTAGTTGAACTTTCAATTTCACACAAGAGACTCAAGTAGGATCACCATTTAAGTCACACAGAATGTTTTATTTCTGTTGTGTACACTAAATATATTTTAACCATTTCCCCTCAATTCCAGGTTTAATGGTACAATCAATAAATAAACTGAAAGCAAAATATAAAAATGTAAATTTAGATTTTGAATAATAATATGTTAAATGAATAACTTTTAAATGATTTGTCCATTATCATGTATCTATGTGGCACAGTGTGATAAGAATTGTGCTCTCACAGATGAGGTCTTTTTTTTTTTTTTTTATCCAAATTATTGGTTGGGTAACAAAACTAAACGTAGTTACAACGTAGCCTAGTTGCGACGTAAAAAGACACTAAGTTACAACTTACGCACTACTAAATATTTTGGCGTTGCACCAGTAAACTTAGTTTAAACGTAACTCTACGTTCCAACTAAATATTTACGGAAGCCTCTACCCATGAATAACGGTCAAAAAGAGATGGCAGCCAGATTAGATCACATCGATGAACTCGTGATCGATAATGAAGAACCGCATGTTCGTAGACGAATTTTACGAGACAGACATCATCCTTTGGATATTTATGATGATGTGGATATATATGCTCGTTTGCGCTTTAAAAGAGAGGGAATACTGCGCATAACAGACTTGATAGCGTCTGATATTCAACACGACACAGACCGAAACGGCGCTCTCTCCCCCAGCCTACAAGTGTGCGTCGCTTTACGCTATTACGCAACAGGATCAATGCAGAATTTAGTAGGCGACAGCATCCAGATTCATAAATCTACAGTGTGTAGAGTGATCCGCAGGGTGTCACTTGCCCTGTGTCGCCATATGAGAACCTACATATGCATGCCAAGCATTAACGGACAAAATACAAACAGGCAAAAATTCCATGCCATTGCCGGTTTCCTCATTGGGAAATTGGCTGCATTGATGGTACACAGATAAAAATAAAAGCACCCACAGTTGATGAGAATGCTTTTATTAATAGGAAGGGCTTTCATTCTCTAAACACCCAAGTCATCTGTGACCCAAATTTATGTTTTTTAAACTGTGTCGTTAGATGGCCTGGTTCAAAGCACAACAGCTTTATCCTGAGGAGATCAAACATCCATGACAAATTTGATTCTGGCCAGTATAGTGGCATTCTTCTGGGTGATTCTGCATACCCACTTAAAAAGTGGCTGATGACACCATACTTACATCCGTCCACGCAAGCAGAGGAAAAATACAATTCTGCACATACCAAGACACGAGTAACAGTTGAAAGAAGTATTGGTGTTCTAAAAAGGAGGTGGTCATGTCTTCACAGGGGTAGGCCTGTGTTACAGCAGATTTATTTTTCTTTGATTATTTGTTTATCTGTTTAGACAGGATAATATGTCAAACGAAGTACAAGTTTTGAATCAACTGTCCTCATTAGGAATTGCAATGGAGCCAGAGAGAGCAGCAAAGGTTGTTTTGAGACAGGAGCATGCGTTGTTTTGCATAATTTGGCCATGCTGTGGAAGATGCCAGTTGATGATCTGGGAGGTGAAGAGATTGAGGAAGTCCCACAGGAAGAGCAATATAGACAGTTCCAAGACCCAGAAATGCAGGAGGGTGCAACTGCCAGGTGTTTCATTACACAGAACCATTTCACTTAAACTGCACAAAACACATAGGCTAATTGTCCTTTTTATATAAATGTCAATATTTGCCAATAGGCCAATACATAAAAGTTATTTACAGTAATTAATCTTTTTTAAAAAACTGCATTATTCTTCATAGATTATTTTAATTAAACTTTTTTAATTATTTAAAAAAAAATTAAAACTATTTAAATTATAGGTGAACTTTGTATTACTAATTTAACTTGTAAATATTCTATACTACTACTATCTCCTATAGTTGTGCATTCAATTACTTACATTTTTTCTATTTATGAATATGGGGGGGCGGGGAGGAGGATCTGTTCTGTTGAAAGTAAAAATGTTTTTTTTTCTTTTTACTTTTCTTGTCAAATTTATTGTGTGGTGTCTGCATACCAAATAAATACAGTAATCATACAAAAAACTATATTAAACTAAGAATAATAAATATGTTTAAAAATGTTACGAACAGCAATTACATTTAATAATGAACAGTAGGTCTCAAAAATTACATACTTTAACAATACTTTAATACTGGCCTTTAACAAAGAATTGAATCTGTCAATATGACACTACATTTCAACAACGTTGAAGGTGTAGCCATGAGGCTTTAATTCCTCTTGTAATTTAATGATCTCCAGGTTTATTTTCACATTTTCTAGGTCTATTTTTTTGCGTTCACTTTTTATTTTCAGGATCTCCTCTTCTACTTTTGCGCATTCAAGCTTGAGAAGCTTGCAGCGGTTATAGTTTATGTCATCATCCAGCTCATTTGCACGCTGCATTTTCGACTGAAGGTGGCAGTTCTTTGTCTTGTGTGCTCCCTGGATGGTCTGCATGAAGGACAGGAGGATCTCCTGTTGACGCTGGCAGTACGATGTTTTCAACGCAAGTTCCTGTTACTGGTGTTGGCTGACTTGATGCAATAACGCCTGCTGGTGGATAAACAAGACCTCGTTTGTTTGTTTGTTTGTTTGTTTTTTACTTTACAACATTGTGTGCATTTAAATCACAGGGTAGAAAATAATGATGTTGATAATAATAATAATAATAACAACAACAACGTCACTGACTGTTCTCTCGCAACTGCGAGTCAGAAAGTCAAAATGACCTTAATAAGAATAAAACTTAGTAATAAAGTATTTATACTTTGAGCCATGTCTGCGGCTTCAATTCCACTTTCAACTCCAGTGATTCCACAGACGGTGGGTGAGTTGTCGCCGATTATTTCTAGGATAACGGTTGAATACGGGCCAGGCTCTGGTCTCGGACCACCTCCAGTGGGGACATGTTTAGTGCGAGGAAAGTCCTCAATTGCTTGTGTCTTAAGGTCGCTCCACTTCTTCCTCAATTCCTTTACCTCCCTCTGCTCAAAGCCTTTTGCGTTTATTTTGTTTGTTATGTCCTGCCAAATCTCACATTTTTTCCGGTTTGTAACAGACGAGTTTAATTTGCTTTCAATGACTGTTTTGTTTTCTTTGTATCCATCAATTAAAATGAGAATTTCTTCATGACTGAAATTTTTCTTCCTGTTTTTTTTCTCTTCCATACCTTCGATTAAAAGTTTGCTTGATTTTGATGACTTAGACGTTAACGTCTTTTTTCAGGTTCAATTTACGCTGAGTTCAGTCTAACAATTTGAAGGCGTTTGATTGGGTAAGAAACATATACGTCATTCTATGCGACTACACATTACTTTACGGAGAGCTTACGGACTACTAGCTACGTCCTGCCTTACAAACAACTGTTGCAACCGAAGTAAGTACAAATTTAGTTATAAACTAGCAAGTAGTTACTAAGCCTCTAGTGTGGACGTAATGTTCTAATTTACGTAAGAACTTACGAATGACTGGTGCAACCCTACCCAGGAGCATCTTGGGCAGAGTAGTGGAGCAGGGAGAAACCTTGGGAGGATCCAGACTCAGCAGGGGCAGGCCATCCTCCTTTGGCTGGCACATATCTAAATTTACTGTACATAGGCTAAATATAATACAAGCCATCCATCCAATATTTGATATAATTGTTACTTTTGTGATTATGTATGCATTTGTGAAATAACTTTAAACTGATGCAGGCAATCAATAGTCAAAGTTTTGCTGGTGAATTGATAGTTAACATTGGTTGTGTCTTCACTTTAAGAAAAAGAAGAAAATCAATAAATTAAAGTCATCAAATTAGTACCAACTTCTGATTAAGATCTGGTGCTCTTTAACCACCTTAGTCTTGATAATGCAGCATATTGACACGTTTGTGTTGTGTATGGTCATGTACCAGTAAAACACATTGGTCCCTGTAATCCAGAGAACTGACTTTTTTTTTTTTTTGTATTGTAAAATGAGTGTCCTCATAAATCGATAAGACCCTATAAATCCCAACTATGTAATAGGTGGGAACATTTTAGGAGGGGCGTGGCTGTCCTTGTTTACCACCAAAATGTCATATTGTCATATTATCCGTTCTATTGTGTGTAAAGAATATCCAAAGTGGTATGTGTGTTCTGCAGAGTAAAACAAAATTTATGATAGTTTTATAATTTCTGTAGGACATCGGGAAAGGTGTGTCTCCTTAAACCACCATCCAACTGGTTTGGCCATCAAAGTCCTGCTAAACCACAAAAAACAGTATTTGTGTGTGTGCGATCACTTCAACTGTTTCCTTATACCAGCAGAATCAACTTTAAACACTTATTGTCTTATTAATAATCACTGTATAAAGGTCTGCTTTTATTTGTGTACACTCACAATGAAAACAAAACAGATTTTATATATAGAACATGTAATAATATTTAGTATTTTCACATCTAGATGGAAAATTGTAATTTGCACTACTGTCTGTTCGAAATAAATGAAAAGAAACAGAGCATAGTAGATTTTTTCCTCCCCTGTTGTACCGAAATCGTATCGAACCGTGACCCCCGAACCACGTACCGAACCGTGACATCTGTGTACCGTGCCACCCCTAATGTGTATAGATACATACAAGAACATGTGCATATTATGTATATCTGAAGATGTTTGTGTTAATGTGTGTACGTATACGTAGATCTTTGTATAAATGTGCACATGTACTTGTATCTATGCATGCATTTATGTATGTGTAAGAAAAAAAAAAGTGTATGAATGCATGTATAAATGTATTTTTTCGGATCAGAAGTTCTTATTTTTGCAGACTAAGGGGCATTTGTGGGTTGTATGATTGAAGATGATGCAGTGGATGTTGTTGGGGATGGTGTGCTTTCTGGGAAGTCCTCTACCATAAATTCTTCTAGATTGTCATTGGATGGGAAGAGTGTGGCAGAGGAGTACGTAGGTGAGGATGGTGTAATTACTATGCCAGGTACATCGAATTGTATGGTGTGAGGTTTGGTTGTGGTTTCGATGTGTGTTATGTTGTTCTGATGTAGTGTAATGGTTACAGGTGGTAAATCGAGCAGTGGATCTACTATTGTGTTACTGTTTGCATTGTTAGGAACCTTAATGATGGATTGAATGAATTTGTTCTCAATTTAGACATTTTTATTGTCTGTTGGTGTTTTGATTGTTAGTGTGCCGTGTGTGTAGTGTGTTATGCATGAGGATTTGTAGAACGCGTTGCATTTTTCAATAACAATCTAAACAACACCAGACATTAAAAGTGTCCAACTTGAGTGTATTGATTGATCTAACTGTGTAGGGTGACGACATCTGCCATGCCTAGGCAGCCAACTGGGGCCGTCTTGTCTGGAGACTCAATTGAGGCTGCTGTGATTTGAATGAGTTGTTTAGAAAGGTAAAGTTAGACAATGGAGAGCTAGAAAAAATAGGAAACTTATTTGACTATGTTGATAGAAAAATGTGTGTACTTGAATATTACCTGTTTTTTTTGTTTTTTGGTTCTTGAAGGTACATGCTATGGTGAGCTATGTTTGTGGTTTGCAGTTATACACTTAAAGGTTAATTTTATTTGATGCAGCAGATTCTCATAAACTCAACTGGCTGCTGGGTTAGCAAGGTTCTATGATGTCTTTTAGATTTGCTTTTTAGCTAAATATTTAAAATGTTTATAATATATACTTGTGGGGTTTTGATTATTTAGTAGTTAAATAATTTATATATTTGTGACCCTGGAGCACAAAACCAGTCTTAAGTCGCTGGGGTATATTTGTAGCAATAGCCAACAATACACTGTATAGGTCAAAATTATAGATTTTTCTTTTATGCCAAAAATCATTAGTATATTAAGTAAAGATCATATTCCATGAAGATATTTTGTCATTTTACTACTGCAAATATATCAAAATGTCATTTTTGATTAGTAATATGCATTGCTAAGAATTCATTTGGACAACTTTAAAGGCGATTTTCTCAATATTTAGATTTTTTTGCACCCTCAGATTCCAGATTTTCAAATAGTTGTATCTCGGCCAAATATAGTCCGAGCCTAACAAACCATACATCAATGGAAAAATTATTTATTTCGAAAATTTCGAGAAATTGACACTTAAGACTGGTTTTGTGGTCCAGGGTCACGTTTGTGAATTTATTAGTCACTTCTGCTGATAAGTAAATAAAGAGTACTATTAAAAAGTCACCTTTAATTTAAGACTAGGTTCACACTGCAGGCTAAAGTGGCCCGAATCCGACTTTTTGTCCAAATGTGACCCATATCAGATTTTCTTGTGACAGTCTGAACAGCACAAATCCGATTTTTTCAAATCAGGCCCAGGCCACTTTCACATGTGGTCCTAAATCGGATACATATCCGATGTTTTGCAATGTGACTTCTGTCTGAACGGCCATGTCGCATTTCATGTGATTTTTACGTCATTGAAGTGCGACAGACGTCACAATTCTGCGCTGGAGGAAATCGTGCTCTCCTTCTTAATATTCTTCTTCTTATCACTTCGTTATTTAGGCTCCGATTGCACATTAACTTAAAAATTGCTAAACACATGCTAACACGAGCAGCATTCATTTTTATTTCCGCAAACACAGTGCGCTGCGTCTGACGTCACGTCGTCTTCTGCGTGTGCGGGTCACTTCAGGGCCGTATACGGTTCACACATGAGACTGATGGCAGTCGCATTTAAATGACAATGTGAACAACAGCGCAAAAACATCGGATTTCAGCAAAAAATCCGATCTGAGCATTAAGACCTGCAGTGTGAACTAAGCTTAAGTTGTACATTGAAACCATTACCTGGTTTATTAGTACAGTTGACAACGAAATAAGTTGAGATAATAATGAACACAAAATACCAAAACCACATTTATTTCTAATTCCAGAGGAAGAAGGATTAGTTCAATGATTACTGAAGTATTAAATTAATCTAAATGACAAAACATTGCACTCAATTTTATATAGTTGTACCACAGGAATTGAATTCACATTCTATAGGTCAGATGCTGGTTGATTAATGGCCTGTGCCAGTCAGAAGACAAACAAACAGACTACAGTCAAGGTTCAGAAGGTGAGGTGAGAATTTGACCACAGAAAGAATAAAAGTCATTTCAGATACAAGAGGAAGAAAGTTTAATACAACAATTACCTGTATAATAAAGCCATTAAATTGACCAAACGATATGTACTTTTATAATGTGGAAACACACAGGAATTGGATTCACAGTCTTTTGATCAGGTTGTTGTTGCTCATCTTCATGCAGCACTGAGATGATATACAGTTATCCAACGGCTGAGGTTTTAGTGAGAATGAGCTCAAAACGAAGATTTTGTATATAAATGCATCATGTGATATTTTCAATAATTTCAGATTAGATCATTCTGAGAAAGGCATAATGTCTTGAACAGAATCAGCTTTTGTAGCATGTCTGGGTATGTTCCATGTAGGACTTGAACCCATTACTTGAAAAGTCCAGTTTGTTACTCAGCACACTGCACCACTCAAAGCACCTGGGATCAATGGTGAGAATGTTCACACACAATCATTGGTTGACATGTTTAATAATAATTAATCAACACCTGTTCTTAATTTCTGTATATAAGGGAGAAAAATGTTTGGTCTCTTTTCTCTGTTTTCATACAGCAGGTGATATTGTTTCAGACCTGCTTGTGAATTGACCGTTATATATTTGCATTACGTTTAGGTTTGTTTGATTTGATTAATTATCATGATGTTAAGATATGTTTTTTTTGTCAAGCTAAAGTAGATATGCTGTTAAAAAGAATGAAATGTGAATTTTAAATGTTGTTTGTAATTAACATTTTCTGTTGAAATGTTTATTCTTTAAACTAATTGAAGGTTTAGTTATTGTATGGTATTGTTTGTTTAACATCATTCTGCAGCTTATTTTGAGAACTTCAAGTGTTTATAGTAAGTAACTTAATTTAATTTACAATTTGTTAGTCTTGGTGGATATTCACTAGCCTGACTACGTCAGACTTCGTACTTCCGCTCAATTTCATTCAGCTTCTGTACTCAGTCTGATATAGCAAACTATCTCCCAGATTATCTCCGGCTCCGCAGCCGGCCAATCAATGAACAGAGGGCGGTCTAAGAGCCGTGACGTAGACGCTAAGCGGCGAATTTAAGATTGTAGTTTAGGTTTAGGTTAGTAGGGAAATCTAAAACGACAGCGGACATGGAGACACGAGATGCTATTCTCTCTGTTGTGGAGAATATTCCCGGCATTTGCCAACTGAAGCCCGAACAAGAAGAGTGTTTGGTTCACATTTTGAATGGAGGTGATGTTGTACTCCTGACAGGTTTTGGGAAAAGTTTAATTTATCAACTGTTACCGATCGTCAGCGAGTAACTGGGGAGGCCAAAGTCCGGCAAGGCAATAACTGTGGATGCGTAGATTTACTTCACATAATCTGCAAAACTCGATGGTTTTGTTTTCGCCGCATACCTGTGTTTACAGCGGAAGGTCGAGGCGGCCGAGCCGGCGAATAACATACATCATAACCAGGGGCGGTGTTTCCGTATGGTAGAGTATGCAGTTGCCATACCCTAGCCCAGTCAGGTGCTGTGAAAAATTATCCAAACTTGAGTCTTATAATTCGTTATTATTATTTTAAATCAGAGGGTTTTAAAAAATAGTTAACCAATGATACGCATTAAAAAGAGCTTGTCAGTAAAACTTCGTAACGCCATTGGATCATCAAGCTCTCAGCGAAACCTCGTACCTTCACCCCGCCTCCATTCAGATGGACGCGCCACGCACAGCCTGGAGACAGATCTCCGCTTTTTCGCAATGCAAGAGTAAATAAATCATTGAAGTTTGAATAGTACAGTGTTTTCTTTACTCAAACATTATGTAAAGGCTAATGTTTTTGTGTGTTTGAAGAGCAGAGAAGGTTATTTCAAGCCAGCCTATAGGCTACTTTTGTACGTTTTAAATATCCTGTGCATAAGCACTTAATTTGAGATTTTGGCCAAGTGTATTAAACAACAAGAAAAACTAAACACCCATATAGCTACAATCAACGTTATATAACCCGTAAAAGTTGATGAAAGCATATAATTCACTTTATTGCTGCCTCAGATAACAGTTACAGCCGTAAAACACTCTCCGTCATTCTCTGGTCAAAAACATTGTTAACTCCATTTGAGCTTGATTTTCATATAATGTTAAGAGCAAGTGTCTGATACAATAACATCGCTAACGACGTGGTGTTGTTTAATTATTGAATTTTGCCATACCCTATGGTTTCGTGAAACGCCGCCACTGATCATAACCAACCGTTATGTGATTGGCTTACGGGTACACCAATGATTTTAAACTTCAGACAAGCGGCCGCCCACGAGAAAGTAAACGCTTGTCAATTATGCCCTTCCAGACTCTGTCTACGAAACAAAGCGAAGTAGCAGAGTTTGGTATTACCAGGCTAGATATTCACATGCATTTAAATGTTATTAATTTAATTCCATATTATATTTTCCTGTTTGGCAATGATAACTGAAGAACTATTAGTAAATGTTAACATTAAGATTAGTTAAGCATAAATATTGAAGAATTATTGTTTTTGGTTCGTGTTAATTAATGTAGTATGTATTTGTTAAATGGTAACACATTTTGTCAATTTAAAGAGTTACAATTAGGGATGTCTTGCATTTTGTCGAATTGACTAAAATAGGAAAGTTTTGCTTCCAATTACTTTTTTAATTGCAGTATTTATTATTTTTTTTATTTTGATGTTTGTGTGGCTGGCTCATTTTATTATTATTATTATTATTATTATTATTTTTTTTTTTTTTTTTTTTTTATAAATCGTAGGATTAAATTATATGGAAATGGTAACGCATAACTGACAACTTTTTTTGTGCATGTTATGGTGAATTTGAAAGTGAGTAAATGATCATTTAGAATATACCGAATACATTCTAGACCTTTAGATATACAGATGACATGCACACAATGTTAAAACTTAGTTTCCAATATATATATATATTTATTTTCTGGCCAATGATTTATGCAAATATTGCTTTCATTGCTGTTGGTAATGCAGTGAAATTTCAGCTAGGCAAAGTGGTTTTGAGGACCCAAAATTATTGACTGAAAAAGGGAAGCTTACTTGGCACATCTATGTTGTGTTTTGAGTTTGTCTGTACTTATTTTATGTTTAAGTAAGAAAAAGTAAACATCAGGTGTATGGTCAGTAGTGCTAGATTAACCTCTCATCGGCAGCCTGTCAAACATCAAGCGACTGAATGGCGCACTCTGCTAAGCCGCTGACCTCGAACCTTTCAGGTTGTGTTGTTGAATCTAGGGTGGCACACGCCCAGACCGCAAGAAGTACTGTGGCCAGAAGCGGTGCGAATGCTGTTTTTGTTCCAGACGTCGGATCTTCCGTGCACGTTCGTCTTGAATCAGAAACATGTGCTTGTTCGTTCTCTTCTGAACTTCTGCGCTTCCGAACCTATCTGCTTTTTCTACGTACGTTCTATTTCCACTGTTGTCATTCTTCCCGCTCTGCACAGCTCTACAGGCCGTTCACGGGCTTGGCCCCGCAATCGCTGCTTGCAGCTATATTTTATTTTTACCTTCGCAATGGCATCATTTTCATGTCAAATTAAAAAAATTATGGTTATAAGCTTTTTAAAATTTCTATTTAAAACAATACAATAAGAAGTAGAATAAGACAAATAAGTTACCAATCATATCAAATTAGTATTAATAAAAAATTTATTTGTACTACAGAGGTGGCACAGAAGAATACAAGTGGCTTGTAGTTCTAGGTACATTTTTAGACGTTTAATGAGGCTCAGAGGTGGAATGAGTGCAATTAAATTCATAGATTCATGTGGAGATTAATGTTTTAAATATAAAATTTTGAATACAGAAATATTGAGTATTCATGAATCACTGACTCACTAGATTTGTTCAAAAACGCACTTTCATTCATGAATGAAACACTGCTGTTTGCTTTTAGAGATCCACAGCGGCTCAGCTGTTACTTTATTTGGAACTATTTTCGTTGATGATATAGAGCGAAATCATGCAGTACTTGTTTATTGATCTGTTGTATTAAATCAATATCACATTTGCAAACTCCCTTGATAATTCTTAAAAGCTGTCACTCTCCTTATTGCGATCTGTGGGCACTCAGAAAATGAGAGCGTGCGAGTGAATTATCAAGACTCAAAAGCATGTGCAAATGTGATGCATTCCGTTTGAACCAGCGGGAATGAGTAGAATTATTATTAATAGCTGCAATCCCGCACCGAAATTCAAGTTCTGCTCTGTGTTCTCTAATAACCCGACTGTGAATGATGAGAGCGGCATTACTGTGTTGTCAGTGAGAAGCTGCAGCCGTGGCGGGGATGATTTTTGGTGTGCCGGCAGAACAACAGTGCACAATATTTTCTTTTCCCCTCATTTTTTCCAATTGATGGAAATCCGTCGTAGGGACAGAAAACTTTAATCCCTGATAACTTTTAAAATGGAGTGAACACAGAGCAGTTTTTCTGAAGAACGCTTAGAGCGGAGAGAGGATGACCCTGTATTACGCAGTATATAAAAAGTGTTTCTGTTGCTCATGAAAACATTTCTGAAACGTCCGTGCATTTGACAAAAATTTCATGTTATTCACTTCATCTCCAAACCCCGCGAGAGCATCACTACCAGGAGCAGAAAGAGTCCGACTTCACGTCTCCACTTTCAATTCCGTTCCCGACTGCTAGCGGCTATTCTCTCCGATAGGTCTGTGCGGCGCTGCATGAAGTCGAACACACCTAATGAGTCAGAAGGGAAAGATTGAACATGATGTTGGTTTCATAAGGATCACAGAATGTTTGTTTTCGACTTGCTTCATTTCAAAGTAGACACTTCAAGCTTTCTATAGAAACTCCCATGTCTCTGTGTTGAGTAT
The DNA here is from genome assembly GCF_012432095.1 of Onychostoma macrolepis. Classification (NCBI taxonomy): domain Eukaryota; kingdom Metazoa; phylum Chordata; class Actinopteri; order Cypriniformes; family Cyprinidae; genus Onychostoma; species Onychostoma macrolepis. Next base: position 12,325,053 of record NC_081157.1, on the reverse strand, counting down.
TTGCTGAGTTACAGTTCATTTTAGTGACACGTTTCTAAAAACAGTTCGCGGAGACGGAGAAGACAAAGAGCGCACTCTGTTTGTTTTCTTATTTTTCCAAAAGCACAAAGTTGTGTTGATATTGTGAGTGTACACAAAAAAAAAGTAGACACTTAACAGTTTGATTGATGTATAACACTTATTTGTGTGACCAAAATCAACAGAGAATTTTTAGTGTCTTTTGCACTGATCTTAAAAAAAACAAGTTGGTCTCGCCGGCGAGACAGCCGACCCCAGAGAGTTAATACACGAGTTTCACAATTTGAGTTGAATTATTGAAATAAATGAACTTTTCCACGACATTCTAATTTATTGAGATGCACTTGTATAGCCATATCGCACGTCTACATGTGTGATATTGCTCATGTGATATTTCAGTTTTTCTTTTTTAATAAATCTGCAAAAATGTCAACAAGTCTGTGTTTTCACACAGCATCCTGGTGAAACACAGTATGACATTTCACACATGAGCAAAACCAGCTGACCATGTGAGGTTTGTAACTTTGAGCTCAATAAAATCATTAATGTTTATCTAATGCTCCTAATTCATTAACTGCTGAGACATCTGAGATGCTTTCGAAAGAATTTGTATATTTTCACCTGCCTTTCTTTGGTATTCAATAAATGCATATAATGGTAATGAAATAGTTTTGATCTGTTTTAAAGTCTTTATTATATTTAATATACATCATCACAACAGTAATGTACTTTCTAACATCTTTTTGTTGCCATTTCCTACACACACATGATAGTAAATAATTTCCCATCAATTGCTCAAATCAACATTTTACTACATGATTTTACTTTTTCTTTATTTGCCAGAAATGATATACTAAGTTTACTGTGCCTGTTTGTAGATCTGCACAATTTGCAAAAAAATGTGTTGTTTTTTTTATATCAGTATGACTACTAATAATTCTGATTATAGTTACAACTAAATAAAAAACATTAAACAAAGTAATAATAATTGATAATGATTATTTTTAATTTATTTTACAGAAAACTGCAGCGTGACCTGTTAACATGCCTATGGAGGCCTAGAACTATAATTGCTTAGAAAGGTCAAGGATTTATACACCTATTGTTGTGGGTGTATTATTGACATGTTAAAGTCTAGACCCTGAATAGCTATAAGGCGACGCGTTTTTTTCAGATGTATTTCCAAGAAAAAAACATCATCTTATATTCAGGTATGGTAATTAAATTGAGAGAAAGTAATGAACGCCTAAACTTTAGCTATCAGTGTTTTTTTTTATATACAGCAGCTTCAAAAAACAGGTAGAAAGTTCCAACGGTATTTTTAAAATGAATTTTAATATATGCTACTTTTTTTCTGTGGTATTAAACTTCTCATATGCCACTGTTAATATACTAATGCCAACTGCCAAATATGACACTTACAAAGTAATATCATTTACGAAAATAGAATGAGAGAGAAAGTTGGGATTCTTTCTTTTTTCAATTCAATAAAATCAATTTTTTATTTTTTATTTTATTTTTTACAATTCATAAAACTATTTTCACACGGGCACACATTGTGGGTGATAACCTCCCCGTGCTGATTTGCATGGTATCATGTGAAGATGATAGCCAGAGATAAGCATAAAGCAATTGGCAATATTAAGAGGATTTAGCATTTCCAATTAATGTAGGCCTGTTACATTCTTCTTATTATCAGGCTTATTATTATTAGATGACTTTTATTATTAAATTACATGGAATTATTGCTCCGCACAATAAAATAGGCTATTACTCCTCATTGAAAATGTTTTGAATTTTTTTTTTTTTTTAAACAGGTCTATTAATTTATACAATGATAGGCCTATAATTACATTTTTATCACTGCAGTCATCAATGACAATTCAGAGCAGCTTTATTTCAGGCACTGATTTTCAAAACAACCTGTTTAACACAAAATACGTTTCTTCTCATGTTTTTCACTGTACGAGCCTCAAAAGAAATTGTTAAAGGAATAATTTAAGACAGTTAGCCTATATACCATTATCAGCATTTGTTAGAGTAGATTCGTCTCGTTGTCTCAGAGAGAATATGTGCCGTTAATGCAGCGTAAGGCTATGTTCACACTTGGCGTCTTTTGAAGCTGAAGCTGCCGTGGTCTGTTTTACATTATAATGCTATGGAGTAGCTAAACCGTGTTTTCAAAAAAATGTCCTGAGAGCTTTTTAAAACGCCACCGCCAGCGTCTTTTTCTGCAGCTCAGAGCGTCTTTTCAAGTTGAAAAAAGTTCAACTTTTCTGAAAAAAACTAGCCATCAGTTGTTTTTTTTTTGTTCCACTTTCACTTTCTCTTTAGTGAATTGACCTTCACCGTCTTGCACAAAGTTTGCGTGTTGCTTGCTTGAGTTGCTTGACCCCTCCCCCATAATATTAATTGTGTATAGGGCACATTTTAGGCACTTTTTTTAGGTTTTTAATGTTTATTTTTCTATGTTAATGAGAGTGACACCAAGAGTTAAAAAACAGGAAAATCATTTGGAAATTCTTGGGGGGGCTGTGCCGGGGCTATAAATAATTTAGGAGTTAATGTTAGATCGTTCAAACTCGTTAAGCTTGTTAACAATCAACGAAATACAGCTTCAAATCCAACGGTTCAGGTGTTCATGACAAATCTCAAAAATCTTTTAGAGTTTATATCAGTTTACAATTTATGTAAATACAATGCGGTTAGAGAGTAATCGATTCAAACTTCCCTGCATCTGCACGACAGATCATTTCATCACTCTTTACCAATAGTCACTCTCATCACCTGAGAAAGAGCTTCATGCTTTTTTTTTCTTTCCACCAATAGCAAATGTCCAATTGCTAACACACTCTATTTACCAGGTAGATTCTCTGATATCAGGTTTCACAGACCAAGGTGACTTAAAGGCACAATTAATGATAATGAGTTCATACATATATGCCACAACATCATTCATTTTTTCATAGGGATTTTGCAGAGGGGTTACATCTGGATACAGCACTCTGTGAACAGCCAGCTTCTTTGGCAATGAATGTTTGTGGCTTACCCTCCTTGTGAAGGGTGTCAATGATTTTCTTCTGGACAACTGTCAGATCAGCAGTCTTCTCCATGATTGTGTAGCCTAGTGAACCAAACTGAGAGACCATTTTGAAGACTCAAAAATGGCCTTTTACTTTTACAAAATGGCCTTTGCTTTGGTATTCAATAAATGCGTATAATGGTAATGAAATAGTTTTGATCTGTTTTAAAGTCTTTATTATATTTAATATACATCATCACAACAGTAATGTACTTTCTAACATATTTTTGTTGCCATTTCCTACACACAAATGATAGTAAATAATTTCCCATCAATTGCTCAAATCAACATTTTACTACATGATTTTACTTTTTCTTTATTTGCCAGAAATGATATACTAAGTTTACTGTGCCTGTTTGTAGATCTGCACAATTTGCAAAAAAATGTGTTGTTTTTTTTATATCAGTATGACTACTAATAATTCTGATTATAGTTACAACTAAATAAAAAACATTAAACAAAGTAATAATAATTGATAATGATTATTTTTAATTTATTTTACAGAAAACTGCAGCGTGACCTGTTAACATGCCTATGGAGGCCTAGAACTATAATTGCTTAGAAAGGTCAAGGATTTATACACCTATTGTTGTGGGTGTATTATTGACATGTTAAAGTCTAGACCCTGAATAGCTATAAGACGACCGCGTTTTTTTTCAGATGTATTTCCAAGAAAAAAACATCATCTTATATTCAGGTATGGTAATTAAATTGAGAGAAAGTAATGAACGCCTAAACTTTAGCTATCAGTGTTTTTTTTTATATACAGCAGCTTCAAAAAACAGGTAGAAAGTTCCAACGGTATTTTTAAAATGAATTTTAATATATGCTACTTTTTTTCTGTGGTATTAAACTTCTCATATGCCACTGTTAATATACTAATGCCAACTGCCAAATATGACACTTACAAAGTAATATCATTTACGAAAATAGAATGAGAGAGAAAGTTGGGATTCTTTCTTTTTTCAATTCAATAAAATCAATTTTTTATTTTTTATTTTATTTTTTACAATTCATAAAACTATTTTCACACGGGCACACATTGTGGGTGATAACCTCCCCGTGCTGATTTGCATGGTATCATGTGAAGATGATAGCCAGAGATAAGCATAAAGCAATTGGCAATATTAAGAGGATTTAGCATTTCCAATTAATGTAGGCCTGTTACATTCTTCTTATTATCAGGCTTATTATTATTATTAGATGACTTTTATTATTAAATTACATGGAATTATTGCTCCGCACAATAAAATAGGCTATTACTCCTCATTGAAAATGTTTTGAATTTTTTTTTTTTTTTTTTAAACAGGTCTATTAATTTATACAATGATAGGCCTATAATTACATTTTTTATCACTGCAGTCATCAATGACAATTCAGAGCAGCTTTATTTCAGGCACTGATTTTCAAAAACAACCTGTTTAACACAAAATACGTTTCTTCTCATGTTTTTCACTGTACGAGCCTCAAAAGAAATTGTTAAAGGAATAATTTAAGACAGTTAGCCTATATACCATTATCAGCATTTGTTAGAGTAGATTCGTCTCGTTGTCTCAGAGAGAATATGTGCCGTTAATGCAGCGTAAGGCTATGTTCACACTTGGCGTCTTTTTTGAAGCTGAAGCTGCCGTGGTCTGTTTTACATTATAATGCTATGGAGTAGCTAAACCGTGTTTTCAAAAAAATGTCCTGAGAGCTTTTTAAAACGCCACCGCCAGCGTCTTTTTCTGCAGCTCAGAGCGTCTTTTCAAGTTGAAAAAAGTTCAACTTTTCTGAAAAAAACTAGCCATCAGTTGTTTTTTTTTTGTTCCACTTTCACTTTCTCTTTAGTGAATTGACCTTCACCGTCTTGCACAAAGTTTGCGTGTTGCTTGCTTGAGTTGCTTGACCCCTCCCCCATAATATTAATTGTGTATAGGGCACATTTTAGGCACTTTTTTTAGGTTTTTAATGTTTATTTTTCTATGTTAATGAGAGTGACACCAAGAGTTAAAAAACAGGAAAATCATTTGGAAATTCTTGGGGGCTGTGCCGGGCTATAAATAATTTAGGAGTTAATGTTAGATCGTTCAAACTCGTTAAGCTTGTTAACAATCAACGAAATACAGCTTCAAATCCAACGGTTCAGGTGTTCATGACAAATCTCAAAAATCTTTTAGAGTTTATATCAGTTTACAATTTATGTAAATACAATGCGGTTAGAGAGTAATCGATTCAAACTTCCCTGCATCTGCACGACAGATCATTTCATCACTCTTTACCAATAGTCACTCTCATCACCTGAGAAAGAGCTTCATGCTTTTTTCTTTCCACCAATAGCAAATGTCCAATTGCTAACACACTCTATTTACCAGGTAGATTCTCTGATATCAGGTTTCACAGACCAAGGTGACTTAAAGGCACAATTAATGATAATGAGTTCATACATATATGCCACAACATCATTCATTTTTTTCATAGGGATTTTGCAGAGGGGTTACATCTGGATACAGCACTCTGTGAACAGCCAGCTTCTTTGGCAATGAATGTTTGTGGCTTACCCTCCTTGTGAAGGGTGTCAATGATTTTCTTCTGGACAACTGTCAGATCAGCAGTCTTCTCCATGATTGTGTAGCCTAGTGAACCAAACTGAGAGACCATTTTGAAGACTCAAAAATGGCCTTTTTACTTTTTACAAAAATGGCCTTTGCTTTGGTATTCAATAAATGCGTATAATGGTAATGAAATAGTTTTGATCTGTTTTAAAGTCTTTATTATATTTAATATACATCATCACAACAGTAATGTACTTTCTAACATCTTTTTGTTGCCATTTCCTACACACAAATGATAGTAAATAATTTCCCATCAATTGCTCAAATCAACATTTTACTACATGATTTTACTTTTTCTTTATTTGCCAGAAATGATATACTAAGTTTACTGTGCCTGTTTGTAGATCTGCACAATTTGCAAAAAAATGTGTTGTTTTTTTTATATCAGTATGACTACTAATAATTCTGATTATAGTTACAACTAAATAAAAAACATTAAACAAAGTAATAATAATTGATAATGATTATTTTTAATTTATTTTACAGAAAACTGCAGCGTGACCTGTTAACATGCCTATGGAGGCCTAGAACTATAATTGCTTAGAAAGGTCAAGGATTTATACACCTATTGTTGTGGGTGTATTATTGACATGTTAAAGTCTAGACCCTGAATAGCTATAAGGCGACCGCGTTTTTTCAGATGTATTTCCAAGAAAAAACATCATCTTATATTCAGGTATGGTAATTAAATTGAGAGAAAGTAATGAACGCCTAAACTTTAGCTATCAGTGTTTTTTATATACAGCAGCTTCAAAAACAGGTAGAAAGTTCCAACGGTATTTTTAAAATGAATTTTAATATATGCTACTTTTTTCTGTGGTATTAAACTTCTCATATGCCACTGTTAATATACTAATGCCAACTGCCAAATATGACACTTACAAAGTAATATCATTTACGAAAATAGAATGAGAGAGAAAGTTGGGATTCTTTCTTTTTTCAATTCAATAAAATCAATTTTTTATTTTTTATTTTATTTTTTACAATTCATAAAACTATTTTCACACGGGCACACATTGTGGGTGATAACCTCCCCGTGCTGATTTGCATGGTATCATGTGAAGATGATAGCCAGAGATAAGCATAAAGCAATTGGCAATATTAAGAGGATTTAGCATTTCCAATTAATGTAGGCCTGTTACATTCTTCTTATTATCAGGCTTATTATTATTAGATGACTTTTATTATTAAATTACATGGAATTATTGCTCCGCACAATAAAATAGGCTATTACTCCTCATTGAAAATGTTTTGAATTTTTTTTTTTTTTTTTTTTTAAACAGGTCTATTAATTTATACAATGATAGGCCTATAATTACATTTTTTATCACTGCAGTCATCAATGACAATTCAGAGCAGCTTTATTTCAGGCACTGATTTTCAAAAACAACCTGTTTAACACAAAATACGTTTCTTCTCATGTTTTTCACTGTACGAGCCTCAAAAGAAATTGTTAAAGGAATAATTTAAGACAGTTAGCCTATATACCATTATCAGCATTTGTTAGAGTAGATTCGTCTCTCGTTGTCTCAGAGAGAATATGTGCCGTTAATGCAGCGTAAGGCTATGTTCACACTTGGCGTCTTTTTTGAAGCTGAAGCTGCCGTGGTCTGTTTTACATTATAATGCTATGGAGTAGCTAAACCGTGTTTTCAAAAAAATGTCCTGAGAGCTTTTTAAAACGCCACCGCCAGCGTCTTTTTCTGCAGCTCAGAGCGTCTTTTCAAGTTGAAAAAAGTTCAACTTTTCTGAAAAAAACTAGCCATCAGTTGTTTTTTTTTTGTTCCACTTTCACTTTCTCTTTAGTGAATTGACCTTCACCGTCTTGCACAAAGTTTGCGTGTTGCTTGCTTGAGTTGCTTGACCCCTCCCCCATAATATTAATTGTGTATAGGGCACATTTTAGGCACTTTTTTTAGGTTTTTAATGTTTATTTTTCTATGTTAATGAGAGTGACACCAAGAGTTAAAAACAGGAAAATCATTTGGAAATTCTTGGGGGCTGTGCGGGGCTATAAATAATTTAGGAGTTAATGTTAGATCGTTCAAACTCGTTAAGCTTGTTAACAATCAACGAAATGCAGCTTCAAATCCAACGGTTCAGGTGTTCATGACAAATCTCAAAAATCTTTTAGAGTTTATATCAGTTTACAATTTATGTAAATACAATGCGGTTAGAGAGTAATCGATTCAAACTTCCCTGCATCTGCACGACAGATCATTTCATCACTCTTTACCAATAGTCACTCTCATCACCTGAGAAAGAGCTTCATGCTTTTTTTCTTTCCACCAATAGCAAATGTCCAATTGCTAACACACTCTATTTACCAGGTAGATTCTCTGATATCAGGTTTCACAGACCAAGGTGACTTAAAGGCACAATTAATGATAATGAGTTCATACATATATGCCACAACATCATTCATTTTTTTCATAGGGGTTACATCTGGATACAGCACTCTGTGAACAGCCAGCTTCTTTGGCAATGAATGTTTGTGGCTTACCCTCCTTGTGAAGGGTGTCAATGATTTTCTTCTGGACAACTGTCAGATCAGCAGTCTTCTCCATGATTGTGTAGCCTAGTGAACCAAACTGAGAGACCATTTTGAAGACTCAAAAATGGCCTTTTACTTTTTACAAAATGGCCTTTGCTTTGGTATTCAATAAATGCGTATAATGGTAATGAAATAGTTTTGATCTGTTTTAAAGTCTTTATTATATTTAATATACATCATCACAACAGTAATGTACTTTCTAACATCTTTTGTTGCCATTTCCTACACACAAATGATAGTAAATAATTTCCCATCAATTGCTCAAATCAACATTTTACTACATGATTTTACTTTTCTTTATTTGCCAGAAATGATATACTAAGTTTACTGTGCCTGTTTGTAGATCTGCACAATTTGCAAAAAATGTGTTGTTTTTTTATATCAGTATGACTACTAATAATTCTGATTATAGTTACAACTAAATAAAAACATTAAACAAAGTAATAATAATTGATAATGATTATTTTTAATTTATTTTACAGAAAACTGCAGCGTGACCTGTTAACATGCCTATGGAGGCCTAGAACTATAATTGCTTAGAAAGGTCAAGGATTTATACACCTATTGTTGTGGGTGTATTATTGACATGTTAAAGTCTAGACCCTGAATAGCTATAAGGCGACCGCGTTTTTTCAGATGTATTTCCAAGAAAAAACATCATCTTATATTCAGGTATGGTAATTAAATTGAGAGAAAGTAATGAACGCCTAAACTTTAGCTATCAGTGTTTTTTATATACAGCAGCTTCAAAAACAGGTAGAAAGTTCCAACGGTATTTTTAAAATGAATTTTAATATATGCTACTTTTTCTGTGGTATTAAACTTCTCATATGCCACTGTTAATATACTAATGCCAACTGCCAAATATGACACTTACAAAGTAATATCATTTACGAAAATAGAATGAGAGAGAAAGTTGGGATTCTTTCTTTTTCAATTCAATAAAATCAATTTTTATTTTATTTTATTTTTACAATTCATAAAACTATTTTCACACGGGCACACATTGTGGGTGATAACCTCCCGTGCTGATTTGCATGGTATCATGTGAAGATGATAGCCAGAGATAAGCATAAAGCAATTGGCAATATTAAGAGGATTTAGCATTTCCAATTAATGTAGGCCTGTTACATTCTTCTTATTATCAGGCTTATTATTATTAGATGACTTTTATTATTAAATTACATGGAATTATTGCTCCGCACAATAAAATAGGCTATTACTCCTCATTGAAAATGTTTTGAATTTTTTTTTTTTTTAAACAGGTCTATTAATTTATACAATGATAGGCCTATAATTACATTTTTATCACTGCAGTCATCAATGACAATTCAGAGCAGCTTTATTTCAGGCACTGATTTTCAAAAACAACCTGTTTAACACAAAATACGTTTCTTCTCATGTTTTTCACTGTACGAGCCTCAAAAGAAATTGTTAAAGGAATAATTTAAGACAGTTAGCCTATATACCATTATCAGCATTTGTTAGAGTAGATTCGTCTCTCGTTGTCTCAGAGAGAATATGTGCCGTTAATGCAGCGTAAGGCTATGTTCACACTTGGCGTCTTTTTTGAAGCTGAAGCTGCCGTGGTCTGTTTTACATTATAATGCTATGGAGTAGCTAAACCGTGTTTTCAAAAAAATGTCCTGAGAGCTTTTTAAAACGCCACCGCCAGCGTCTTTTCTGCAGCTCAGAGCGTCTTTTCAAGTTGAAAAAGTTCAACTTTTCTGAAAAAACTAGCCATCAGTTGTTTTTTTTTTGTTCCACTTTCACTTTCTCTTTAGTGAATTGACCTTCACCGTCTTGCACAAAGTTTGCGTGTTGCTTGCTTGAGTTGCTTGACCCCTCCCCCATAATATTAATTGTGTATAGGGCACATTTTAGGCACTTTTTTTAGGTTTTTAATGTTTATTTTTCTATGTTAATGAGAGTGACACCAAGAGTTAAAAAACAGGAAAATCATTTGGAAATTCTTGGGGGGGCTGTGCCGGGGCTATAAATAATTTAGGAGTTAATGTTAGATCGTTCAAACTCGTTAAGCTTGTTAACAATCAACAAAATGCAGCTTCAAATCCAACGGTTCAGGTGTTCATGACAAATCTCAAAAATCTTTTAGAGTTTATATCAGTTTACAATTTATGTAAATACAATGCGGTTAGAGAGTAATCGATTCAAACTTCCCTGCATCTGCACGACAGATCATTTCATCACTCTTTACCAATAGTCACTCTCATCACCTGAGAAAGAGCTTCATGCTTTTTTTTTCTTTCCACCAATAGCAAATGTCCAATTGCTAACACACTCTATTTACCAGGTAGATTCTCTGATATCAGGTTTCACAGACCAAGGTGACTTAAAGGCACAATTAATGATAATGAGTTCATACATATATGCCACAACATCATTCATTTTTTTCATAGGGATTTTGCAGAGGGGTTACATCTGGATACAGCACTCTGTGAACAGCCAGCTTCTTTGGCAATGAATGTTTGTGGCTTACCCTCCTTGTGAAGGGTGTCAATGATTTTCTTCTGGACAACTGTCAGATCAGCAGTCTTCTCCATGATTGTGTAGCCTAGTGAACCAAACTGAGAGACCATTTTGAAGACTCAAAAATGGCCTTTTTACTTTTTACAAAAATGGCCTTTGCTTTGGTATTCAATAAATGCGTATAATGGTAATGAAATAGTTTTGATCTGTTTTAAAGTCTTTATTATATTTAATATACATCATCACAACAGTAATGTACTTTCTAACATCTTTTTGTTGCCATTTCCTACACACAAATGATAGTAAATAATTTCCCATCAATTGCTCAAATCAACATTTTACTACATGATTTTACTTTTTCTTTATTTGCCAGAAATGATATACTAAGTTTACTGTGCCTGTTTGTAGATCTGCACAATTTGCAAAAAAATGTGTTGTTTTTTTTATATCAGTATGACTACTAATAATTCTGATTATAGTTACAACTAAATAAAAAACATTAAACAAAGTAATAATAATTGATAATGATTATTTTTAATTTATTTTACAGAAAACTGCAGCGTGACCTGTTAACATGCCTATGGAGGCCTAGAACTATAATTGCTTAGAAAGGTCAAGGATTTATACACCTATTGTTGTGGGTGTATTATTGACATGTTAAAGTCTAGACCCTGAATAGCTATAAGGCGACCGCGTTTTTTTCAGATGTATTTCCAAGAAAAAACATCATCTTATATTCAGGTATGGTAATTAAATTGAGAGAAAGTAATGAACGCCTAAACTTTAGCTATCAGTGTTTTTTATATACAGCAGCTTCAAAAACAGGTAGAAAGTTCCAACGGTATTTTTAAAATGAATTTTAATATATGCTACTTTTTCTGTGGTATTAAACTTCTCATATGCCACTGTTAATATACTAATGCCAACTGCCAAATATGACACTTACAAAGTAATATCATTTACGAAAATAGAATGAGAGAGAAAGTTGGGATTCTTTCTTTTTTCAATTCAATAAAATCAATTTTTATTTTATTTTATTTTTACAATTCATAAAACTATTTTCACACGGGCACACATTGTGGGTGATAACCTCCCGTGCTGATTTGCATGGTATCATGTGAAGATGATAGCCAGAGATAAGCATAAAGCAATTGGCAATATTAAGAGGATTTAGCATTTCCAATTAATGTAGGCCTGTTACATTCTTCTTATTATCAGGCTTATTATTATTAGATGACTTTTATTATTAAATTACATGGAATTATTGCTCCGCACAATAAAATAGGCTATTACTCCTCATTGAAAATGTTTTGAATTTTTTTTTTTTTTTAAACAGGTCTATTAATTTATACAATGATAGGCCTATAATTACATTTTTATCACTGCAGTCATCAATGACAATTCAGAGCAGCTTTATTTCAGGCACTGATTTTCAAAAACAACCTGTTTAACACAAAATACGTTTCTTCTCATGTTTTTCACTGTACGAGCCTCAAAAGAAATTGTTAAAGGAATAATTTAAGACAGTTAGCCTATATACCATTATCAGCATTTGTTAGAGTAGATTCGTCTCTCGTTGTCTCAGAGAGAATATGTGCCGTTAATGCAGCGTAAGGCTATGTTCACACTTGGCGTCTTTTTGAAGCTGAAGCTGCCGTGGTCTGTTTTACATTATAATGCTATGGAGTAGCTAAACCGTGTTTTCAAAAATGTCCTGAGAGCTTTTTAAAACGCCACCGCCAGCGTCTTTTCTGCAGCTCAGAGCGTCTTTTCAAGTTGAAAAAGTTCAACTTTTCTGAAAAAACTAGCCATCAGTTGTTTTTTTTTTGTTCCACTTTCACTTTCTCTTTAGTGAATTGACCTTCACCGTCTTGCACAAAGTTTGCGTGTTGCTTGCTTGAGTTGCTTGACCCCTCCCCATAATATTAATTGTGTATAGGGCACATTTTAGGCACTTTTTAGGTTTTAATGTTTATTTTTCTATGTTAATGAGAGTGACACCAAGAGTTAAAAACAGGAAAATCATTTGGAAATTCTTGGGGGCTGTGCCGGGCTATAAATAATTTAGGAGTTAATGTTAGATCGTTCAAACTCGTTAAGCTTGTTAACAATCAACGAAATACAGCTTCAAATCCAACGGTTCAGGTGTTCATGACAAATCTCAAAAATCTTTTAGAGTTTATATCAGTTTACAATTTATGTAAATACAATGCGGTTAGAGAGTAATCGATTCAAACTTCCCTGCATCTGCACGACAGATCATTTCATCACTCTTTACCAATAGTCACTCTCATCACCTGAGAAAGAGCTTCATGCTTTTTTTCTTTCCACCAATAGCAAATGTCCAATTGCTAACACACTCTATTTACCAGGTAGATTCTCTGATATCAGGTTTCACAGACCAAGGTGACTTAAAGGCACAATTAATGATAATGAGTTCATACATATATGCCACAACATCATTCATTTTTTTCATAGGGATTTTGCAGAGGGTTACATCTGGATACAGCACTCTGTGAACAGCCAGCTTCTTTGGCAATGAATGTTTGTGGCTTACCCTCCTTGTGAAGGGTGTCAATGATTTTCTTCTGGACAACTGTCAGATCAGCAGTCTTCTCCATGATTGTGTAGCCTAGTGAACCAAACTGAGAGACCATTTTGAAGACTCAAAAATGGCCTTTTTACTTTTTACAAAAATGGCCTTTGCTTTGGTATTCAATAAATGCGTATAATGGTAATGAAATAGTTTTGATCTGTTTTAAAGTCTTTATTATATTTAATATACATCATCACAACAGTAATGTACTTTCTAACATCTTTTTGTTGCCATTTCCTACACACAAATGATAGTAAATAATTTCCCATTCTGATTATAGTTACAACTAAATAAAAAACATCAACATTTATTTCGCTTTTAGCAGGATGGTGTAAGTTCCTAAGTGTCTTGTCTCTGATTGAGAGAGCATCATTTAGAAGGTGAGCAGCTTCTTTATATTTTTGCTGATGCCTGAGAGAGGCAAACAAAGAGACTTCATCCAATAACTTTCTGATGTTTCATAATTCTGAGTGGAAAAGCCACATTGCTTATTTAACAGGCGTCGTCAAGCCAGAATGTGAAGTTCCATTTCTTCATATCATGACAAAAATGCTTCTCATCCTCACCCAGTGAAGCAGGGCTTTTCTCAGGTAAGCAATATAACTATAATAACTACAAATGTTCCTTTAAAACCATCTGCCCTATTTACCATTTTACTCTCATGTAAACTATAAAGCAATAAAAAAAACAACTCTATGCTGTTTCTTAAATGTCATGTGATTTACCTTTAGATCACATCTGATTGGCTGACACAGAGAGTTGCATAATTTGGGTACAAGTATTTAAGATTCAATATTCAAGAATCCAAGACACATATTGTATTTGATATTCAGCAGAGAACTTCAATTTGCTCTTCTGAATCCATTTTCATTTCAGGTTTGTCAGATTTATATTTATTACATTTGGAGGAGAGTGTAGAGTGCTGTAAGGTCTTATAACACAGCTTAATCAGGTAAATTATTTCTTATGTTTTCTATTAGCGTGGCAATCTATCACTAATGGCAAAAGTTATAAAAGCAAAACTGTATATTATGTGTAATGGTGTGTTTGTCTAATTTTAATTATTAATAAATAAAATGCATTGTAACGTAATGTAAGGTTTTATCCTATCCATTTATAAATTTTAGCTTTAGGGAACCAAATCGTAGAAATTCGGTTTTGATCTGATTAATTGATATTAATCAAAATTTGTATAATTTATACAAATTAACGACTCGACCAGCGAGTATCAATACAGTATAATTTAGCAATTCTTCTTATTGTTGATAATAATACAGAATTGATTGGGAAATCTTTGAGCACAGGTAGCTAACACGATCTATGGCAAATAATTTAAGATTTGAAAATCAAGGCACCAGACTATTCATTAAAAATGAATCGAGAATTTATTTACTATTCTAGGGTACAATACAAAACGAAACACATACACACACATACACACATTATGGCAAGATAAAAGCAGTTTGAAGAAGGTTAAACTATTCTCTTTCCTGAGAATAAAGATGACCTTGGGACGTCACAAACAGAAGACTCGATTATCGTTATCTTTTAACGATTCATTCAGTCAGCTCAGCGAATTAGAGATTTGTTTGTTTTACTTGCTGTGAGTTGAAGGCTGTTCTTGTGTTGCTGGAGGGAAGCCCCGGACTTTCCTGCTGACGTGTTGTTATCGCGTGACGTCACTCGGGATTCCTCCTTTTGGATTTGATGGTTTTCTGGCAGCGCGCGAATAGCGAGTTTGAAGTTCTTACGCGCCGGCTTTGCAAGTTTTCTTTGGTCAGACGTGGACAGGGTGTTGAAGTCTTTCGAGATGATCAGCCAGATGTTTCGCAGTGCGATCAGAGGGGCAACGCCCAGACTTTCAGCCAAGTTTCTTGCAGTTTCACCAGTTGTTCAACCCCACGTTTTTCTCTCCACTTTTCAAAGTTGGGTGTCTGTTTTATCGGACAGAATTAAGTCCATCCTATTCACTGTCTGACCCAATCACATTGTCTCTGTAGGGCGGAGCCCCGCCCAGCACGACTTATTTTTCGTGCATACATTATCTGCTCATAAATATGTCACATGGAGGAAATATCCTAGCAGATTTCTATATAAGTGTTATAATCATACCTTATGATGCTAAAAGTCAACATTTATCCTTTTACATTATTGTAATAAAAATAACGTATAATTCAACCAAACATGAGATAGTTGTCACATCGAATATCTATAATTTTACCTACTAAACGGGTTAAGTCATGGATGAAGAAACTCTGTGTAACTGGGGTTTCTTTGTTGTACGAGCAAAAAAGGCGGCATCCTCTTGGAATGCAGTCATGAGGAGTATCACGATGTGTGGCTCTGGTGATCTTCTTAGCTCAGACGAAGTTGTAAGTCAGTCAATTTTTTGTTTATCAGAAGGTAGTTTATGGTAAGCGGGGTCGCAGTATCGCGAATGCTCTGGTTCTGGAGCTTCTCCAAAGGATTAATTATTAATTACAACTCCAAGCAGATGTAGCGCGGACATTTCATCTTCACATTATCATGTTTTACGTTGTGTTTGTCATTTGCTAATTTTACGAGCTGATGATGGAAGATTAGTTCCAGTGGAATGCTCTTAAGTTACTCATGTGTGTGCGTTCTTTTTGACCAGGTTCTACAGCATCCATAGTCAGTGGAACAGGTACAGTATATGAAGGGGGAAAAAATCAAATGCCTGCATTAACCCTCTGTTAAGATGTAATCTAGCCAGACCATTAATGACAGCTGGCAATCATGCACCTGCAAAAATGATAAATAAATGAAGAAATTAATAAGTGGTAAAGTATCATTAATAGGGATGTAACGATAATATCAAGCAAACTAGACAGCAAACTGTCTCGATATTATTGTGGTCGTATGACGATATGAAACAATAGGTCTTCCGGGCAAAAAGTGTAGTTTTAAAAATATATTTAAACTTCTTATTCTAACATAAAAGGTCTTTAAAGTTGTGTTTGGAGCCATTATGCTTTGGCACAGTATGAAATAAAACCAAAAGCACAAAATGGCTTAATCCCTTCATCAAGTCTGTTCACTGTGCATTTCAAAGCTCGTGATCCGGTATTTTCCGCGCCTCAGAACGTCTCAGTTCACAATGAATGAATACAGTGAACTCATTTATTGTATGTGTTGTGAGTTTAGTGCACGTTTGGAAACACAACAGCGACCAGTTAGGCTTTATTTTCACGGCAGATGATTATATAATTTCACTAGATTTGTAGTGAGACGCGTTTTTGTTTTCAAGCTGCAGTTTTCCTTCCAAATAAAAGCTCTAGTGCCCTTTCCGTCAAAATAAAAGCTTAAAAGTAGTGATGGAGAGATGAAGCCTCTGAAGCATTGAAGCTTTTCAGCCAAGTGGTTTACAAAAGGGTTCATTTCTCGAGGCTTCATTTGCTCACAATACCACCCGGTGGCCAAAGAGTGTAAACCAAGCAGATACGTGATCTGTGACGCACTGTATTTTGCACCAGTTAAGGCTTAGAAATAACGGTGAAGAACAAAATCCATTTCCACATAGACTAATCTATTTATATGAATATGTGTATTTTCTAGTGGTATATAATGATTGTATAACACAATATAACATAACTGTGTAATAAATGTATTGGCTTGAAATGAATGGGGCTAGCAAATGTGTGTAAATCAAGTCTTTGCTCATAATAGGCAGGAGGGGCAATATTATTAGTTTAAAACTGGAAAGTGGCTGGGTTTAACAGGGCAGAGGACTGTGAATTTACAAGATTATAACCGCTTCCTGAACCAGTCAGGCCAAGCGAGGCTTCGGACGTCATCAATGACATCATTGCTCTAAAGCGATACAAGCCTCGATACGCGCTTCACTGAAAGCTGTCGGGATTTCTCGACACACGCTCCGAAGCCTCGGCACAGAACATAACATCACTACTTAAAAGTGCAGTATGAATTGCTGACAGCTAGCGGTTTAAATGCAGTCCAAATTCAAAATATCTCTTTCAAGTGTAGAAATTCGGAAAGAAGTATTGTAATTTCCCTACTGTAGTGTAAAGCAATAATAATATACATATGAAATATTCATTTTCATTTATTACAGTGCAATTGTTTTACAATATATGGGTATTACTGTCATTGTTGTTATTATTATTATATTCCAAATTGTTTGGCTTCTAAATCACCAGTGTGAATGTAATTTAGACTGAGATAGTATATCACAAATAAAAAGAGGGTTGAGTCCCCTTTAAAGTTCAGGTACAAGTCAATTCACTGACTTTTTTCTGACTTAAGTTTTCTTAGGAACATGGGTTGAAGCTCTTAATTTTGAACTCTCAAAGTGCATTAGATAGAAGAATTTAACTTTAAAATGTACAAAATCTTCATTAGGGGCCAAGCACCGAAGGTGCGTAGGCACCTATTATATCCGTTGGCGTTCTTCTTCTTCTTCTTCTTCTGCAAGGGAGTCTATGGCAGCCCATAGAACCGCTTGCGGGAAAGCTATGAAATTTGCCACACAGATAGAGGACAGTCTCAATATTAATCATAGCAAATTTGGTGTCTCTAACTCAAACTCTCTAGCGCCACCACAAGTTTCACTCATGTTTATGCTAATAACTTTTGAACACCAAAATTTAAACATCGTAAGGTTTAGTTTTTTGCTATATTTAATAGTTTTAAAAACCTACTTTTTCGAACTCGTTCTAAACGGTTTGTCTGATTTTCACCAAAATTGGCTCAAATCATTTTCAGACCATGCTGGCAAAAACTTATGCAAATAAAGTTGATTAGTCAAACCGTTCTCGAATAACGCATGAACGAATTTGATGAAAAGCACACGAGGCTATATCTCTGCAACGGTTTGGCATATTGAGACCAAACTTGGTGTGTGTTATAACAGGCATGACCTGAGACTACCTACAGTGTTTTGGCGCATTGCCACCAAGTGGTCAGAAGATATGAAAAATGCATATTTTTGCATGGTTTGGCCAAAAATCACAAACTGGTCTCTTTAGATTCAGTGCAGCATGCTGAGTTGAATGATACCCAATTTTCCCATGTGAGCCATTTTGGGTTTCGCCATTTTGAATTTTTTGTAAAATGCTATATTTTAAGAATGAATTGACTTATTGCTACGAAACTTGGTATGCCTCTTCGGCACCATACCGTGATGGTACTCAAAAAGTCCCCAGCGTGAGTTTTTTTAGGCGACCGTTATTTTAGAATGTATAGCCTTATTGTTTCCATGGCGACGCGTCATGCTTGTCATGTGACACACCGCAGACCTAATAGCGCTGTATGACACATGGATTGCTTTTATTTCGTTTTTCCTTTTTTTAATATTAATATTCACAAACATACTCGCTATATTATGAAATATCTGGTATTCCGATTCTGAAATATGTGCAAGTAAATGTATTTGGTTGTTTAAACACTTTTATAATGACCGTGTTAGTTGATCTATACCGGGTGATGGGCGCCGCCATGTTTGTTCGTGCTGAATCCCAGCTGTGGAATTAACAACACGTAAATTCATCCTCTCCTCCCGAAACACATTAAAGTAAGTCTCTAGTAAACTGGGAGAAGAGCAGAGTAAACTTTAAAGTTATCTACACAATCTGTATATGATATCAATAAAACATGTCGTCAGATTATATTTGTAAGGATCATTATGCTTCCATAGACATCAGTGCATATTTTACAAACTATAAATGTATGGTTTTGCTGGTACTTATGTGTATTTAAATGGTTGAAAATACTGAATAAGTGATATGACAAGCGCGCGGGCGTCTGATCTGGCTCCGCGCCAGAAAACAGATTTGAATTCAGCAGTTGATGACGTGACGCACTGAACGTTCTAATCACACCGGTGTGATCGTACGCTCCAGGGACCAGCCAAGACTGATCACACCGGTGTGATCGTACGCGTTAAAGGGTTAATGCATCAACGAATTTGCTGGAATGGTGCCAAACTGCATCTGAGGCTGTATCTCTGCAAAGCTTTCACATATTGACACCAAATCTTGTATGTGCCATCGTCACCTCACACTGACCACGCCACATCAATTTGGTAACAGCGCCACCTGTTGGTTGAGAGTGATAAACCATTCATTAACTATTAAATATGACATTTCCAAAACTACTAAGAACTTTTGATAGCATGAGCCTATTGTAATGAAACAATCTTAAAATTTTCCTTGAGTCATGCCGAAAACTTAGATACCAATTATGCCATAGTCGGTCGAACTTCCTATCCGCTATGTTGATCTATGTTGAAAACCTACTTTTTCGAACACCTAGACCGTTTTCACTAAAATTGAGTCAGATCATCTTCAGACTGTGCTGACAAAAAGTTATGGATTTCGTGTTGATAGACGGAATCGTTTTCATATAGCGCAGTTACAAAGATGAGGCATGTTGCCAAAATGACTCTGTGGCTGTATCTCTGCAAAGCTTTGATATATTGACACCAAACTTTGCGTGCAATTGTCACCTCACACTACATCAATTTGATAGTAGCGCCACCTGTTTTTTTTCCAAAGATTTTTAAGGACCCGTCAACTTTCCTAATTTTTGAAAATGCCATTGTTTTTCACCCACTGAAAGTTTCATCTGTCTGCGCGCAGCGGGCGCTCTCTGCTCTCATCACTGCACGCACATCTGCACCCAAACGGCTCTAGAGCTGACCTTGATCTGCTAGATATAAATTTGATTTACTAGAAATTAGCGTTTGGTATTTATTTCATTATGTCAAAAGCCTTCACGGATTCGGACCGGAGTCCACTACCGTAAAGACTACAAAAGCTGCGCCAGTTGAAATAGAAGCTAGATATGTAGGTCCGTGTCCAGATGGGACGGCTTCTGGGTCCGGACCCGGACCGCAGTCCGCCTGTTAGTGACCAATGGCATACAGGCATCGTGAGATTGACAGTACTCTAGCCCAATGATGTTGGAAATCCAGTGGGGGCGGCAGTCATATTTTAGGGTGACCGTGCCACTCTTTATCACAACCCTGCTAAAATGTAGTACCAGTTAGGGCTGTAAGATTCCAAATATTTTGGAATCGATTCCGATTCCTGGTTCTGGAATCGATGGGAGTCGATTCCGAGAATCGATTCCTCTGTTGTTTTCTATTCTTTTTCGATTCTTGTTTTTTTTAGATCGAAGGAACCTAATCTCGCCATGACTGCAGGATATAAAGGTCGTAGAAAGTATCCTTCTCATAATATGAAGCTTTATTTGTAAAAAAAAAAAAATGACAATAAATTTCTATAGCTATGATTGATTCTTTAATTGTAATTTTGTCTGCTTTGCCCGTGAAATTAGTCATAGCTCACTGCTCAGCAGGGACATGCATTTATCGCATAAACTGAACAAGACATGAAGTGGCTAAAATAAATGTGCACAGTTCAGCTGAATGATGAAGTTTTCTTTGACTGTATGCTTTGGATAAAATTAACAAACTGTACATTGAAACAAAATAACCAGAACATTAACAATAACACTGATAGAGCTCGTGGTTTATCTGTCAATCAGATGCGCTCTCGGTCACTGATCTATGCTCGTGACGTTTTCTTTTAGAATTATCATTGGCTGATAGAAATAAAAATAGAATTTTAGATGGAAATAAGATCCTCAATCACGTCAAGATTTATTCTGCCGTGCAGCGCTCAAAATTGTGGACAACATAAGCCAGTTCCACCATAAAATAACCCTGAATAAATATATATATATATATATATATATATATATATATATATATATATATATATATATATTTTTTTTTTTTTTTTTTTTTTTAAACTGGTTCATTAAAACTATCCGAAAGAAACTTCTAATCACTTTTAGCGAGCATGAGGCGAAGGGTAAATATAAAAATGAAATAGATCTTTTATATATATATATAAAATAATCTTTTATCTCACAACTCTCTTAATTACGGCTTTTATCAAGCATGAGGTGAATGGTGCTTCTCAAACGGAAGGCTGCATCTTCAAATTATGATGATGCAGTACCGACTCGTTTTCTTTCAGTTTATTTTTGTGAATTTAAATGAGTGCAGCCTTCGTAGGATGCAGCCTTCCGTTTGAGAGGCTCCCATAGATGAGCTTTGTTGAACTGAAAAAAAAGCTCTGAATGAGGAGTCGATTCCTCTTGATGGAATTGATTCCAACCTTTGGAATCGACTCTCGATTCCCAACGCCTCGGAATCGATTCTTTTTGGAATCGATTCCCAGCTCTAGTACCAGTACGTGCGCTCATTGGCGCCCCTTCAGCTGGTGGCGCCCTAGGCGAACCGCCTAGCTCGTCTATGCCTAGAAACGGTACTGTGCCTATTACCGCAGCGGCAAATACAAATTACTCAGATGTGAAAGTCGTTCGCGAAATCACCACCAGGTGGCGCAAAGGGACGGTTGACACGCTGGGGTTTTTTTGTCCCTCACCCACCCGCTCCCGCTATTCACTCTTTGTTCACCCACTGTCCGCTTAATTAGAATAATTTCTTCCCGACCCGACTGTTCTCACTAAATTTAGATCTCGTTTCCAGAATCTCACATTTACATTTCCACTACTGAAAGAGAGATATAGGCTAACGAATAAAAGTGTAGCCTGCACAAAATTGTATTTGTTATTTTATTCGTCTTGTCAAGTCTTGAATTTGTTGACTTTGAGGGAAAAAAAGTGTCACAGAGAAAATAAAAATATTGTACAAAAATTGTATTTATTTCTATTCGTCTTGTCATTCGTTTAACATTTACAACACGATAGGAAAAAGTGTCCCAGAGAGAGAAAAAAGTAAGTTGTACAAAAATAGCCTTTTAATCTTGTCAAAATACTAAATTCGTTTGACATTTTTCTGTTAAGATGGTAGGAAAAGTGTTGCAGAGAAAAATAAATAAATAGGACATCTGTCATTTAAAATTATTAAACAAAACCGAGTTGATCGCCCTTCAAGGACAGCGCATATCCACGCTTTGCTCCACACTTACTCCCCATATCTCCTCACTGGACGCGCCTTTAGAGAGAAATGCATCTTTATGGATTACATAGGCTAATGAAAGATTTGTTAATTTTCGATTTGAATTATTTCGTTGTAAAGTAGTATTTTATAGCATTCTATAAATATATTTATTATGTCAGTGAGGCAAGTATTTGCTGAGTATCGGTTCAGTTTTTGTGAAGTGTTCCTGCTCAAGATCAAGACTGTTTTCATTATTTTAAAAAGCAAAACATTTTGTTGATATTGTGAGTGCACACAAATAAAACTATTTGCGGCTTTTAATGATGTATACTCTTACCTTCATGAGGAAAAATTACAGCGTATTTTAATTTTACACTCTTAAGAAGAAAAAATTGCAAGTGATCTCGCTAGCGCCTCCATGTCCTTCAGTATTATTCAATATTAGTAAATGTTCACTGTTGCCTCTAGTAATTCTGTGTCTGCTTTTTAAATTACCAACCTACAGTATTTTTGGTTTATTTTAAGACAGCAATAGTCATTTCCAATCATTGTTTGAGTTCATTTATTATTAGTGCAAAATGCTGTTTTTATTTATTTATTTATTTTATTTTTATTTTTTTTAACACTAGCTGAGTTCAGCCTGCTGGGCCATTTAGTTGGGTTGTTTTTTACCCATGCTGGGTATAGTTTTTTGTTAACTACCCAGCAAACGCGTTAATCTGGGGCCCACATGGGTGAACTCATGAACAACTTTCTCGCGAGATCCCATCCCCCACGATATCAAACTACTGCGAGATGCAGCCCTGCCTCCAGCTACACGCAGGGTGGATATCCCGCGAGAATTCATTCAGCATTTCCCATCCCCCACGCGGCACGCACTGCATCGCGCCGACGCCATTACTGCTCGCTGACTTGTCACGTATCATTTAATCTGTTCGTAAACAATGACGTGTGCAAAGAGAGCGTTCAGTGCGTGGCGTCCAGGTGTGGGTTAACAAATTAAACATTGATTTATTGTTATACACAGTAATTGTTATGGTTACATATATGCATAAACTTAATTTTTTGAGGTGCATTACGCCTTTATTATTATGAAGTGAAATTAATCACTAACCATTCTCTTGCTTTGCGGACAAAACCAAAGTTAATTCGTCCAGTTGTGGTCAGCAGGATCACTGGCATGGAAAAACTTGAAATAAGATCTTTATCAGAAATGTGTGTGTATTCTGCAGCTGAAAACATACTGCTTAATGTTACACATTATAATTATTTTTGTTTTAGATAGAACATGCCTATATTACGTTAAGCAAAAAATAAAAATATAAAATAGCCTCCAGCAGTGTGACTGAATTTTCATTTGTGTAATTCCAGTTCAAGGTTGGGGTTTGGGAAAGTTGAGCTCCAAAGTAGGGGCTGCAAAGTAGATCTCCATTAACGGCATTAACGCAATAACTGCGGGACCCGACCAAGGGTGTGTTTCCCAAAAGCATCATTAGCCAGCTATGGTCGTTATCAGCATAGTTCAACGATTCCCGAAACCACAGTTCAAACGAACGTTCGCAATCAGCGTCACAAACTTACGTGGTTTGAACTGCAGCTCTCGGACCTGTGGTTAGAAGCATAGTTTCTTGTTAATAAGATATATGGGCTTAAATAAATATGCTCTTGGGCACAACACGTAAGCTAACATGCTGTACTATCTGTATCTTCCATTCTATCTAAATATAAAATGCATTTTAATCATGAATTTTTGCGCGTCCTTTGTAATCACCATTTTTGAAAAGTGCGCATGTGCATAAATACCTAAGGAAACCCCGGAGTATGACATATGAGGGAACCTGCGATTAATCAAACATCAAATAAAGCACAATGACAGGGAACAAAAAATTGTAAATTAGTCAGTAGGTGCCATGTTCAATACAGCAGCATCTTAGAGATCTCTAATCAGTTAAATAGCAGAACTTATTCCTCCAACACATGCGTGTGACGTCATTAACAATGGTCCTATGTTGCTGAACCAATGTGGTTCAAACGACGGAGATGCAACCGTGTTCGGGAAACAGTCGTGACTAGCTAGTTCGTTTCCAAAACAATGCATCATACTATGGTGGTTAATCTGCGAGTTACGTCGTTGTTCGGGAAACGCACCTCGGATTTCTTGCGCCGTGGGAATAAGGCGGTAGGTCGGTAACATGTATTTTGTTTGCGGGGTCTGTGCGCAGCGATGCTCAGAGCAGGCTGTACCGATGCTGATATACGGCCCTCAGGCAGGTTGTCGATCAGTGACAGAGCAGAATAAGTATGAAGCAAAGCGTGGATGATGCGCTGTCCTTGAAGGACGATCAACTCGGTTTTGATTATATTTTGCTTAACCTATAATTTTAAATGACAGATGTCCTATTTATTTATTTTTCAGAGTGCTATGCAAAACGCTAGGGAATGTGCTCCAACGCGTTCAAATTCTTACTTTTCAACGTCTGTGGTTAAAGCGCCACTTAACGGTAAAAGGCAGCAAATACACTTTTTTAAATGTTATCGCCGCGGGAACGACGGCGGTAGAAGTATTATTCTGGATGAGTAACATCTTTTTTTTTGTGTGCTACAATAATATGTGAGCAAGATTGATGTACAGGTGCAACTCAAATTAGAATGTCATGGAAAAGTTTATAATTCAACTCAAATTGTGAAACTTGTGTATTAAATAAATTCAGTGCACACAGACTGAAGTAGTTTAAGTCTTTGGTTCTTTTAATTGTGATGATTTTGAATCACATTTAACAAAAATCCACCAATTCACTATCTCAACAAATTAGAATATGGTGACATGCCAATCATCTAATCAACTCAAAACACCTGCAAAGGTTTCCTGAGCCTTCAAAATGGTCTCTCAGTTTGGTTCACTAGGCTACACAATCATGGGGAAGACTGCTGATCTGACAGTTGTCCAGAAGACAATCATTGACACCCTTCACAAGGAGGGTAAGCCACAAACATTCATTGCCAAAGAAGCTGGCTGTTCACAGAGTGCTGTATCCAAGCATGTTAACAGAAAGTTGAGTGGAAGGAAAAAGTGTGGAAGAAAAGTGTGGTCTAAGGAGAAGAAGAACTGGACTGTTGCCCAGTGGTCCAAAGTCCTCTTTTCAGATGAGAGCAAGTTTTGTATTTCATTTGGAAACCGAGGTCCTAGAGTCTGGAGGAACGGTGGAGAAGCTCATAGCCCAAGTTTCTTGAAGTTCAGTGTTAAGTTTCCAGTCTGTGATGATTTGGGGTGCAATGTCATCTGCTGGTGAGAATCTATGGGGTATTGTCAAGAGGAAAATGAGAAACAAGAGACCAAAAAATGCAGATGAGCTGAAGGCCACTGTCATCACCTCCATGCCATGCCGAATTGAGGCAGTAATTAAAGCAAAAGGAGCCCCTACCAAGTATTGAGTACATATACAGTAAATGAACATACTTTCCAGAAGGCCAACAATTCACTAAAAATGTTTTTTTATTGGTCTTATGAAGTATTCTAATTTGTTTAGATAGTGAATCGGTGGGTTTTTGTTAAATGTGAGCCTAAATCATCACAATTAAAAGAACCAACTACTTCAGTCTGTGTGCATTGAATTTATTTAACACACGAGCCACAGCCATATCACCCTGCAGCCCAAGACCGGTTGCCCATGGAAGCTAAGCAGGGCTGAGCCTGGTCAGTACCTGGATGGGAGACCTCCTGGGAAAACTAGGTTGCTGTTGGAAGAGGTGTTAGTGAGGCCAGCAGGGGGTGCTCACCCTGCAGTCTGTGTGGGTCCTAACGCCCCAGTATAGTGACAGGGACACTATACTGTAAAAAAGCACCGTCTTTCGGATGAGACGTTAAACTGACTCTCTGTGGTCATTAAAAATCCCATGACACTCATCGTAAAGAGTAGGGGTGTAACCCCAGTGTCCTGGCCAAATTCCCTCCACTGGCCCTTATCAATCGTGGCTTCCCAATAATCCCCATCCACTTGGTTGGCTCTAACTCTCTCTTCTCTCCACCTGTAGCTGGTGTGTGGTGAGCGCACTGGCGCTGTTGTCCTGTGGCTGCCGTCGCATCATCCAAGTGGATGCTGCACACTGGTGGTGGTTGAGGAGAGACCCCCCCACATGATTGCAAAGCGCTTTGGGTGTATTGCAATACACATTAAAGCGCTATATAAATGCCTCATTCATTCATTCATTCATTCATTCATTCATTCACGAGTTTCACAATTTGAGTTGAATTACTGAAATAAATGAACTTTTCCACAACATTCTAATTTATTGAGATGCACCTGTATATGTTTGCATTTTTTAGAAAAAAAAGATTATGCGTGGTTAGTAAGTTTTGGGGGGAAAATTTAGCTGAAATAAGGCCATAAAACACATACTGAATAGTTCTGAATAAGACTTGAGTAATCAGTCTTGTAGGCTAGAATATTCATGTCAAAATGATGTGAAAATCATCTTTCTTACTCCTTCACAGAAAACAATGTATTGATTTAAATTTGGCAAAGACCTTGAATATTAAGTGATTCTCACCTGAGAGACAAAGGGCCGCCCCCTAATGGGCCACAGTGTGACTGTGACTTTGAGGCAGAGAAGACAGAATGTGAGGAGACTGAAAAAAATTTTTTTTTTAAATTATTTGTATTTTATTTACAACACAGTATAATCAAAACATACATAATGAAGGTCAAAGACACATTATTGTGCACACTGATCTAACCACAGAGATGTGAACAGACTTTGAGTCATTCCTGCAACAGATTCTGTTCAACAAGTGAAACAAGTAAATCATACCTGATATTTACGTGTGTTATTTAAATGTTTCTGCTTCTTTCCATGGATTCAAGAAGAAAAAAACATAATCAGTAGTCAAAGAGCTTGTTTTACCATAGAATATCAATGTAGTGGGAAAACAGTTTGAAAAAAGTCATCAGGATTCATCTGTGGTGCAGGTATCTGATTCAATAAAAAACAACAACAACAACAAAACATTTGTGAGCATGTTAATATCAGGAACATCTGTAGGTTTGGTAGCCATAGACTCACGCATGCTTTGTACTATCATAAAAAAAAGACATTTTATATCTGAGAAACTAATTATTATTGTTTAGCATGCTATTAAAATCTATTTGTGAACAGAGTATTAATAATAAACATGGTCTACACATTCTTAGATGTGTAGCATTCATCATGTTGGTTTGGGAACAGCCCAACTAGTAAATGTGTTCCAAGTTTATGTCACAATAACACGTTAACTAATGCAAAAAAAGAAGCATTACTTACTCATCAGATTGATCTCCTCTACTGGATGAAAACTTCTTGTTCTTTTGAGCGAAATTCTGCCTTATTCCTATATATGGACGCCGCGAGCCGCGAGGGGGCGGGATTGCATTAGAGATAATTAGTTAGACGGGAAAGACTGAACATCGTGTTGGTTTTAGACATTTCAAGCTTTCTATAGATATAACTCCCATGTCTGTGTGCGGAGTATTTGCTGAGTTACAGCTCATTTTAGTGACACGTTTCTAAAAGCAGTTCGCGGAGACGGAGAAGACAGAGAGTGCACCCTGTTTGTTTTCTTTATTTTACAAAATCACAAAATTTCGTTTTCATAATGAGTGTACCCAAAAAAAAATAGACTCTTCAAAGTTTCAATTGATGTATAACACTTATCTTTATGACCAAAATCGACTGAGTATTTTTAGTGTCTTTTGCATTGATAAGAAAAAAAATGAGCTTGTCTCGCCGGCGAGACAGTCGACCCCAGAGAGATAAATGGGTAAATAGTGTGTTGAAATCAAGCGGCAACCTCCCGCTCCCTCTTTTGAAACCAACACGTAAGTGACTAAAACTGCAATTCATCGACTGGCCGCTAGAGGCTGGCTCCAAAAGGGAGTCAATCCCATAGACTCTCCATGTTAAAATGCCCAACTTTACAGCAGAAAAAAACATGTTTACAGTCTGGTACAAAAAACGATTTTAGTCTATATAGGTAATTTTGCCCATTGTGACAACTGTGAGGGGGTGAATTTTTTTTATAACTCATCCGTTTAAATGATATCAAGCCTTAAAGTTCTGTATTATTAAGGGCGTTGCCACTTGAGTGACAGGTGGGTTGCCGCTGCTGTCACCACTGTCGCGCTTTGCGGGCGTGGTTTCAACAACCAGCTCCACCCACCTCCCGCCTTTTAGCCCATTTTCGATTATCCGGGAGTGATGCGCAGCCAAGATGGCGACGGCCATCTCCGCCTACTTTGAGCTTCAAAAATGATCTTACGGGTGTACCTACGGGTGACGTCATGGACACTACGTCCATTTTTTTTTTAAAGTCTATGGTTGAAATAGTGTGTATTTCTCCTCTGGCCAGACAAAACCAACAGTTTAAATCTAGGCTGAAGCAGAATCAGATTGCGCAGAGGACTAATCTGGTTCCTATGGTCTTGTCCCAATGGCCGTATAGGAGACGAGGTCTTCGGAGGGGATCAGTCTCTGGGGCACATCTAGATGTCTTGGTCTCCGCTGACATTTCAGGGCAGTCGAGTTCGTCTCTAGGTGCTCATCCATCATCTGATCTGAATACAGTCTGGATCTGGGTGGCTAAGAGTCATCATATTGTGCTTCACCAATATCCTGGTGATTTAAAATCAAGCAACATGGGTAAGGAATTTGAATTATAATTAGATATCATCAATATCCATATTAGTGAACATATTATATTCTGTTGTATAGACTTAAGAGTGGCTGAACACAAATATGCTATTCGTGTGAAAAATATGGCATATCCTATGGCGAGGCATTATAATGAGGTGGGCCATGGTACCGAGAGTTCTCTTAAAGTTATTGGAATTGAATCTATCCCAGGTTCAATAAGATGTGGGAATAGACAGAAACAGCTTTTACAAAGAGAGACTTTTTGGATCCACATGCTCCAGGCAACTAAGTCCCCAGGAGTCAATGAAGAAATAGATTTTCTACCATTTTTGTAATTTGTATTGTTGATGATGTGTGACTTGATATTTGTATTGTTGTATTTATGAAGGTTGTGCCTTTTTTGGATTGAGATATCAGTATTAGCCACTCCTACATATTAACCAGCTGTTTTGGATGATTCAGCAATTAACACTAGTTTAAGAGCACCTGTGTAAAGCAATTGATGTGTGTCCTGAAGAAGGCTTTGTGCCGAAACGCGTAGATCTACTTTTAATTATTTGTAATGCTTTAAGCCAATATATTAAAGGCTTTTTATTTCACCCTGTGAGTGCCTTGGAAGTATTTCGTCTATACAATTTGATTTCTACCTCTATTATATCCAATGAGCACCAGGGGTTTTATAAAGACACCCGTGTAGCACTCTCTGCTTCTGTTTCCTGAGATATTATATTCTGTGATGATTTCTGTGAAGATTCCTGTGATGATGACATTTGATGATGAAAATTCTTATTCTTTTTGTTGCAGTTCCAGGAGAAGCACAGTCTCCACTAAAAATAACGATAACATTGACAATTGCAATAGTTGCAGTAGTAGTAGGAATGGCAGGAACAACAATAGCTGAAGCAGCAGTAGGAGCAGCAGTAGGAGCAGCAACTGGAGTTGTCATTTTACAATCGCTATGGGGACCAGAAGCATGTAGCACAGGAGCTGTAGCAGTAACAGCAATGATAGTAACAGCAGTAGCAGGAGGCCTAGCAGGAACAGCAGCTGGAATATTGCAATTACTGGCAGGAGCAGAATCACTAACAGGATCAGCAGTAATTGGAGTGTTGGCAGGAGCTGCAATAGTGGTAATAGCAAAAGCACAATTGCAATGGGTAATAAATACAATACAGTGGGCAATAGTCAAACTTCAGTGGGCAACTGCCCTAGTGAAAAGAGCAACACCAGATGTTCAGTATGGTATACAAGTAACAAAAGATGTATTACCCACAACAACAGTAACTGTAGATTCAGGAGCATCCACAGTAGCAGCTGCAGCACCAGAAGGAGAAACATTGGTAGAATCTGCAACATCAGGTCCAGCAGTATCAGCAAGAGCAATTAAAATAAACAGTGAATTAATGGCAGGAACACTAGGACTTGTGGCAGGAGCAAAAACAGAAAAATGTGGTTCACAAGGGTGCAGACAATTACAGACAGAAGCATCAGGTATGGTAAGTTTAGACCTTCAGTCTGTTCTGACTTGGTGTGCTATATTTCAAACAGATCACACATGCCTAAAAACTATCAAAATTATCAATACATAAGTTAATAAAACACATAAAATACAAAATGTTAGTGTGTTTTAATTTTTGTGTAGTCATTCCATAATGTTGATTTATCCACATAAGAGAACTGTTAAAAAAAATAGCAAAACAACGTCAAACTTTTTTTTAACTGAAGGATGAAGGAAAATTTGAGTCCTCGTGAAATAACCACTGTAAAACTTACTTTAATTAACTAAGACTTATTTTCACATGTACATGTAGTTTGCAACTCACCATCTTCCATGAATCTCCCTAGAGGGACAAATCAACAGAAATGCCATGGACTGAAATGACAACAGAGGGAGAGCAATCATCTATAATTCCAGGTAAAATAATTTAAAACCAGTATTTATCATATTGTACAGAAATTGTTATTTATATTATTTTTAAGTAACACTATCTGATGAAACCCAATTATTCCTAGATGTTAATTGGCATTTTTCATTTGGATTTATATTATGATACAGACACTACCATTCATCAAGTCATGTCACCTTTATTTATATAGCACTTTATACAATACAAATTGTGGCAAAGCAGCTTTACAATGCTAAACAGGAAAATAATGTTTCAATGATGTTTCATGTTAATGTTTCAAAATTAAATTCTGCTATAAAGCAGCTCTATAAAGAGAAAAACACTGAACAGTCAATTTTTCCATTTAATGTCATTGTTGATTTAGTTCAGTTTAATAACTGTAAAGTTCATCAACTCTGGAATGAGTTCAGTTAATCTATAAAGCAGCTCTGGAGAAAACAGTGATGTCATCATCAGCTCATCCAATAGTGTCTATGCAGTCAAGTCAATAATATTGCCAAATATTAAGTGTCCCTAACTAAGCGAACAAAAAGATGACAGTGGCAAGGAACCCAAACTCCAGTGACAGAAATGGAGAAAAAACATTGGGATAAACCAGGCTCAGTAGGGGGCCAGTTCTCCTCTGGCCAGACAAAGATCAGACGAGATGCTCCGTTCCGTGAGTGTACGTGGGGTCGGGGAATAGCTTGATTCTTGTTGTTGTTGGCTTGGCCTGGTTCTTAGTTGCTTCCTAGGAAGAATGGAACACACATTAGACAGGTCAGTGTCTAATGTCTATGGATCCTCTCCATCTAACTGAGGCTTGTTGTGGGCTTTATGTCTCTCTCCTCCTGATGAGCTGATTGGGGGTAGCTGTCTCCAAACAGTGCTGGAGGCCCTTCTCCACTGCAGCATACTTGGCTTCAGCCAGGGTCAGCTTGCGGCTGATGTATAGGACTGGGTGTTCCTCACCCTCCAAATAGTGGGATAAGACAGCTCCCAAGCCCGTGTCAGATGCGTCTGTCTGGAAGATGAAGGGCAACATAAAATATGGTGCATGATTCATGAAGCACAGGCTGGGTGGTCAGAGCTGTCTTCAAAATTTGAAAGGCTTTCTCGGTTTCCTCAGTCCACAAAACTTTCTCAGGGAACTCTTTTTTGGTTAGGTCTGTAACAGGGCAAGCCACAGAGGAAATTGGGGATGAAGCATCGGTAATATCCTGTCAACCCCAAGAAAGCATGCACATTTGTTTTGGTCAGGGGTAATGGGAAATTTCTGACCGCACTTACTTTTTCTTTTTGGGGAAGTACCAAATCCTTCCCAGTGCGAAAACCCAGGTACTGTGCCTCTGTTAGGCCTAGGTGGCATTTGCGGGGGTTGGCAGTGAGTCCAGCCCTTATAAGGTGGTCAGCACCTTCCGGAGATGGCTGAGAGTGGATTACTACATCGTTCAGATAGGCCACAGCATACTGTTGATGAGGCTGGAGCAAGATGTCCATCATGCGCTGAAATGTTGCCGGCGCCCCATGCAGCCTGAAGGGAAACACCCGGTACTGACAGTGAAGGAGTGCTAAAGGCGGTTTTCTCCCGAGCTTCGGCCATAAGGGGGACCTACCAGTAGCCCTTTCGTAAGGCCTAGTGTAGAGATGAAGTGGGCCCTCCCTAGCCATTCGATCAGCTTGTCTACTGGGGGCATGGGGTAACTGTCAAATGTGGACATGCTGTTGAGCTTTCAGTAGTCGTAACAAAACCGGAAGCAACCATCCTTCTTTGGTACCATCACGATAGGGCTGGACTACAGGCTCTTGGGAGCTTCAAGGACTCCTAGTTTAAGCATACTTTGTACCTCTTAAACCTCTGGGGTCTGAGGGTGTTTTGGGGCCTCTGAGAAGTCTTGACATGCCTGACATTTGTGCTTTTTTCAGTTGCTTAAACATTTTAATGGCTAAAGTCTAAAAACACTGTATTCAGCACAAACTGGGCTACAATAATATGTGAGCAGCATGTACGTACGTGATTGTGTTTTTGAGGAAACAACGTTTATGCGTGGTTAGGGAAAAACTACAATTTTAAAGTAACTGAAATAAGGCCATAAAACACATACAGAACATTTGTTCACAAGACTTTTCAGAACTGGATCTTGTAGCCTAGAATTTTTGCTTCAAACCGATCTGAAAATAATCTTACTCACTCATTCAGAGAAAACAATATATTGATTTAAATTTTCTAAGTTATCACATCACATAAAATAACTTGAGATTCACTTGCGAGTGCAGTTAAACAGTTTATTAGGAACAAACAAACAAATAAACAACAGAAGAGTCAAGACATCGTGGGTGCAATATCCAAAACAGTGGCAGGAAACTGGAACCCAGGAAAACGGGAGTAAGCAGAAACTGCATGAGAAAACACAAAACAGACATGAGCAACACAATGAACGGACAAAGATAAAGCAAACATGCACTAGCAGTCCAATTTTTGAAACAGTAAGATTTTATTTGTAATGGGTTTTTTTTAAAAGAAGTGTCTTCAGCTCATCAAGCCTGCATTTTTTTCATCCAAAGTACAGCAAAAACAGTACATTATATTTATTATAATATATAGGCCTACATATTTTTACTATTCAAAATTAATAAAACACACACACACACACACTAAAATTAATAAATAAATAAATTAGTGAGCATGTTGATAGGCTTATCAGGAGCAACTATATTATTACATTAGCAATCACCAATATTGCCCACGTCATTTTATAACATAGATGCACACATGCTTTGCATGTATTATCATACAATACAAAAACATTTTATAACTGAGAAACTAAATTATTATTGTTAAGCTCATTATAAACATGTTTGAGCAGGTATTTGCAAACAGAGTAGTCTATTTCACAGTAAAGATTGGTCTAAACTTTCTTAGACATTACTTCTGTATTATTGTTTATAGAACATATAACTATCCTCACGTCGTGCAACATTTAAATGCAAAAAAAGGTTGCACTCGATTTCACACATTTTATTCTGTAGTTATAGTTTGGGAAAAGTTCATAAATGCGTTCAAGTTTACGTCACAACAGCACATTGTCTAATGCCAATAAGAAACATTACTTACTCGATCCAGATCTCCTCCGCTGGCTCCAGCTGCGCTCGCGTGTTTGTGAAGTAAACAAAGCTTTTTCCTCTCAGCGCGTCTTCTGGGGTACATACAAGGCTTTTTCCTCTCAGCGCGTTCTTCCAAAACTGAAAAGTATCCGAGATGAACGTGTTGCTGCTTTGTTTATGGTGGTGTGGGCGTTTACATGCCGCGTGGCTGGCGTGGAGATTTGTAATAACAATAGCGTGAGCAGCGCGTGGGCGTCACCTAATTAGAGATAATGAGACCAGACGGAAAAACTGGACATGTCCTTGGTTTCATACGGATTACTTTACCACAGAATATTTGTTTTCGACTGAGAACGCAACCTGTTTTTTTCTTTATTCTTCAAAAAGCACAAAGTTTAGTTGTTATTATGAGTGTATACAAATAAAAGTAGACCCCTTACAGATTCAAATGGTGTATTGCGCTTATCTGTACGATCAAAAATGGCAGAGTAATTCAAGCTCATTTCGGCCTTATCAGGGAAATCTGCCTCAAAATGCGTATCCGCGTTTGTCGACCCCAGAGGGTTAATATATGGCCTGCCGGCGAACTTCTGGGACCCGGTAGGGCCGCTGGTCTGCCCGGAAATTTCTGAGAACAATTCGCCTAACTGTTGAACCAGGGAATTCAAATCTGTCTGCTGAGCCCCTGAAAATTTTCTCCTAGATCTACCACAGGGATGTCGTCCTTGTCAAGGACAGCAGTGGATTGGGAGGGTTCCATCCATCGCTTCAGAAGATTGACTTGGTAGATCTGCTCAGTGCGTCGGCGCCCAGGCTGCCTTAACCGGTATGTCACAGGCCTTATCTGCTCCATCACAGTGTATGGGCCTTGCCATGAAGCAAGGAATTTACAGGAAGCATTAGTTAGTGGAACCAGAACCCAGTCGCATGGCTGGAATTCCCGGGGTTTTGACGGTCTGCTGTAGACTCACTTCTGGGCATGCTGGGCTTCCATCATGTGTTCTTTCACCAACAGCATTATTCACTCAATTCTGTCTCACAGCTCCCTTACATCGCAATGGTGGTGTGAAAGGGGGACTTCTTTTGCCAGGCCTTTTTTGCCATATCCAGTAAGCCTCAGGGCTGACGGCCAAACAAAAGCTCAAAGGGGGTAAATCCTGTGGTGGCCTGGGGTACCTTCTGTACACCAAAGAGCACATGTGGCAGTATCCGTTTAGAGCATTTGGTTGAAGCGTTCCACCAGGCCGTCTGTCTGCGGGTGGTACACTTGGTCTATCAGGATCTCTTTGGGGAGGCCTACTTGACTAAAGAGTTAGATGAGTGATATTTGCCGATGTGGCTTTACGGAGGGGGACTGCCTCGGGGTATCGGGTGGCATAGTCGACAATCACCAAGAGGTGTTCATGTCCCTGAGCAGACTTGGGGATTGGCCCTACGAGGTCCATGCCTATTCGCTCAAATAGCAACTCAATTATTGGCAGTGGGATCAGGGGACTTGGTGGAGGTCGCTGAGGAACGATGCGTTGACACACAGGGCAGCTCTGACAGAACCACTGGACCTCTACATCCATTCCTGGCCAATGAAAGCGGTCCCATAGTCTCTGGAGGGTGTTGGCTGCCCCCAGGTGCCCAGCCATTGGATGTGAGTGGGACAGTTCCATGACCAGCTCTGTCTTCTACTCTTCTATTTGCCACACATTATAAGAGAACATTTTGGACCACAAAATAAGGAGTGGGGTGGGGCCCGGGGAGGTGATCTTTGCCTTTGACCTCTCTGGCCTGCCCCCAGCAGTGCTTCAACCGATCATTCTCCAATTGTTATTTCGCAAAGGAGCCTCCTTGCCTTACCTGCTGGAAGAGATCAGAATACACAGTTAATATACTGCAGGACGGGTATGTCTGGCAGTCTGAGGCTGCTCTCTGCGCAGCTTTGCTCTCCGAGTGAATGAGCCAGCTTTCTCCCCAGCCTCTCTAGCTTGTATAGCTTCTGATAGTTCCACTGCCTCTACCACCTCTTGTATGCGATGCGCCCGGGGTACAGCTTCAAGAGACGGTCTATCATCGCTCTCTCAGAGACATCAGCCACCTGTGGATCTCTGTGAAGGACCCACAAGTTCACCAGCCTCACAAGCTACGCCGCCTGCACACGGGGGTTGAATGCCCGCATTCTCCACCAATGTAGCGGGGCAGGAAGGAGGCACGACACAGACAGATGTTTGAATGCCTAGATGGCTCTTTACTTATGGTAGTGAAAGAGGAGTGGGGCAGTGAGAGTAGCTTTGGCATCCTACAGGCTTTCGTGGATGCGCCTTGTGCTTTTGTGAGTGTAGGTGGGCCCGGGGAAAGCTTGCTTCTTCATGTTATGGTGGTGAGAGTGCTAATTGATGCCAATTGAATGATGGGCACATTGCTACAGTCGCATTGGTATTATTTAGAATATTCATCCAGTTCCTTTTCCTTGATGACTATGATACATTAGTATAATACTGATCTATCGATCGATTGGTCAGTCTGTTCTTTTTCATTCTTTGTTTAGAGGTGCATATAGTGATAGCTGGGTTTGCACAGATTAAAGCTTGATCTAGCTCAGAATTGTTTTGATTATCAGTACACTATATGGTGACTTAAGAGAGATAATGTAGTGAATAAAATAATTTATCCAAAAATAAAATCAGCCTACCACTTCGGAGCATTTACACCTGGCTGTTAATGTGCAGTCAGAGTGTGATCTGATCAGTGAAAATGCATGGTAATGTTGGATGTAAAAGGGACAAAAAGTATAAATACATACAGAATAAATGTTTTAATTCTTTAGAATGACTAGAAAAACTATAAGCCTATTCACTTTACCTTTTAGGATTTGTTAACTCTTTCCCCGCCAGCATTTTTTAAAAAAGTTGCCAGCCATCGCCAGCATTTTTGATGATTTTCACCTAAATTTGACGGCGCTCAGAATATTTTCTGCTATTACTATAAGAACATATTATATATCAAAATAAAATTGTTTATTCATTAAAAAATTTTGTGTGAAAGGGCTTTTACATTTGCTATAAATATAACTTTTTATATGAAAAACAAACAATCAAGCCCTGCTCATATTTAAAAAGTAACGTGAAAGTAACGCAAAAGTAACATAACGCATTACTTTCCATAAAAAATAACTAAGTAACGCAATTAGTTACTTTTTAGGGAGTAACGCAATATTGTAATGCATTACTTTTAAAAGTAACTCTCCCCAATACTGTCTACATATATGATCTACATTTTCTCTGATCCTTCCATTTATGCCGATCGTCTTGTATTCACACCCAGAAGACCCGCAAGTCCCATAACTCATTCAGGACATGCGCTAGGGCTTTCCTTACCCTAATATACCAAGAACACAGATTGCCGTAAAAATTTGTCTTTGGCGGGGAAGCGCCATCTCTTAATTGATCAGATATCTCGTCAATGGCGGGGAAAGAGTTAATTGCTATGGTTTTTAATGCCTGTAAATTATGGTTTTAAAATTCCGTGACTCTGAGTTCTTATGGACATTTGATAATGTACCATTACCCAAGATGGTCCATCCTGTTTGATGTAAGAAATTGAGATTTGGCCGTCAATGAAGCTATACTCTCCATACATAAAGTACAGCTAATTCAACAAGTGTTCAGCACAGAAGAGTTTAAAAAAATGAAACCACTCATCTGTGATTTTTAACCAATGGTGATTTTCAGAACAGTGGCTTTAGAAGTGCTAAAAAGGGTACTGCTATGGTTGACCCTGGATTTAATCACTTATTCTAAATTAAAAAGCTGCATCTTTAAGTTTTGTTAAAAACATAAAAAGTGATGAAATGAATGTCAGACATTCTTAATTTTTGAATGAACCCCAAAATAATTATTTAATGTTATCAATAATGACATTATCGTTAACGGTGGTATTTATAAAGCTAATTTTGTTTAATCTATTTAAGATTCATCTGAAGACACAGAAAAGGGAATAACAAAAATCAGAATCCCTGAGCAAACACCTGAAGACTGTGAATCAATTCACTCAGTGAAGGTGAGTATTCACACAAAAACCAGATCATATTGAATAATTTATATTCAGTAGTTTGCAGTAACATATATAAAATTGAATGGTAACACTTTATAATAATGTTCAGTTGTAAGTCATTTATAAGTGATCAGTTAATGATTAACTAATAATTTACAAAACATGACTATACGTTCACAAATGATTATTAAGTACCGTATTGACCCGAATATAAGACAATGTTTTTTTTCTTGGAAATACATATGAAAAAAAGCGGTCGTCTTATATTCGGGATCTAGACTTTGACATGTCAGTAATACACCCACAACAATAGGTGGCGCCAACAACGCATAAAACGGGTGTGCCATGAAATATGTAATGTAATGTGTGTTGTAAAGATCACGAGTGAAAACAAAAGAAAAAGAAAAGCTTACAGGGGCATGAGTCTTGATTGTCATGTTAGCCTGATGGGAACAAACTTCCTCTGTAAGTGATTTTTAAAACATAAGACAGTACCCAGATTTGAAGACTACAATAAGATTTCACTTCTACTGTTAATAAAATTTTGGTAGGCTACTATGAGATGGATAGCCTAAATGTTATATAATTCAGATGGGCTACCTGTTATTTCAATGGTATATCAAAAAGTGGGTAACACTTTACAATAAGGTTCATTAGTTGTGTTTGTTAACATTAGTTAATGCACTGTGAACTAACATGAATAAACAATGAGCAACTGTATTTTCATTAACAAAGATTAATAAATAGTGTAATAAATGCATTGTTCATTGTTTGTTCACTTTAGTTAATACATTAACTAATGTTAACAAATGACACCTTATTGTAAAGTGTTACCAAAAAGTGTATATTTTTCAATGTCATTGTTGGTACATTTTACCAGTATTTACCGTACTTTCAAAACAAAAATTAAAATAGGAAAAATATGCAATTTGAAAATAATTTAAGAAAAAATGTTTTACAGAGAGAGAGAAAAAAACTAAAAAAAAGCAAGATTTGGTTTTCAAAAAGCCTTTTTCCAAAAGGTACATCTGGAAAAAGGGGGGTCGTCTCATAATCAGGGTCGTCTTATATTCGAGACAATACGGTAATATGCTAACGATTTACAAATCTGTTGTAAGTTATCCTCAAAAAAATAGCATTATGAAATAATCAAACAGATCCTTAGTAAAAGGTTAATACACTGAAAAAAATTATACAAGGTAAGTGGTTGCAAACAATTTATTTTAGCTACATTTAACAATTTTTTTTTTTTGAAAATTAGTCAACTAAATTTCTTTATTTAAATGTAGCTAAAATAAATTGATTGCAACCACTTATCTTAAAAATATTTAGTAAATTCGATGAATCATTTTTTTCAGTATAGTTACTAGTTAATATATATAATTATTAATCACTTATAAATCATTGAAATGTCAACATTGTACTATTATCTCACAGCGTTAAAATACTCCATGTGTGAGAGTAGACATCTGTCTACACCCTCACCAGTCAGCCCTTACATTGCAGTACACACTACAAAGTATTCAAAACCTGTTGTGTAAACACATGAATAAAAAACAAAGCTTTCTGCATCCTCTAATCTAAAGTGTAAACTACTCATCACTTGTAAATGTTTTACAAACCTGCTGGTTACAGGTTGCATGTGTGTACACACTGGGGTGAAAGATCTATGAATGCTAAAACATTTACAACTGATGAATAGTTTTCACTTTAGATTAGGGGATGCAGAAAGTGTTGTAAATTATTTATTCATGCATTTACACAACAGGTTTTGAATACTTTGTAGTGTGTCCTGCAATGTAAGTGCTGACTGGTGAGGGTATAGACAGATGTCTTCTCTGACACACATGGAGTATTTTAACGCTGAGATAATAGTACAATGTTGACATTTCAATGATTTATAAGTGATTAATAATATATTAAGTAGTAACTTATTAACCATTTACTGAGGATATGTTTGATTATTTCATAATATGCTATTTTTTAAGATTTGTAAATCGTTAGCATATTACTTAATAATTTGTGAATGTATAGTCGTTTTGTAAGTGATTAGTTCATCATTATATAATCACTTGTAAATGATTTATAACTTAATCTACAAAACATAGATACAAATATTAACATCACTTATTAATCATTTATGAACATATAGTTATGATTTGCAAATGATTAGTTCATCATTAACTAATCACTTATAAATGCCTTTCAACTGAACGTTATTATAAAGTGTTACCAATTTAATCAAGAGCAACCAGACCTGGATTCTTACCATGTTTAAAACTTTACTACATGTATACCTAAAGGACTGTGATATTGCACTAATGTGCTGAATAACATCTTAAGCCTGCTGCTTTTGACAAATAATATTATGTCTACTGAAGATTTTTCGGTGCTGGGAATCTCCAGCATCAGTGGAGATCTCTGCTAGAGGTTGATCGATTGATCAGTTCTGCAGATTAATCGGCACTGATAGCCGAATGCTGGAATTACCAGTTATCGGCAAAAAACATACCAGCAGTTTGTCTGGGTTGCATTTATTGCTGGAGTGGCTGAGAAGGGTCCATTGTCATTACACAGTATGAGAGCAGCCTTCTAGAGGCAGAAAAAATGATGCCCCGTGCTGTTTGTATTGATACGTGAGGCTGCGTGATGCACAGAGCGGTTAGGGGTGTAACAAACCAAACTGAAAAACTGTGATACACAACGTCTTTTGGCGTACAGAACGCCCTTGCCCAAATAGTTGTAGTATGTGGGACTCATGTCACCTAAGACGTTGTGATTTTGGGTCACACATCACTCAAGGTGCGGTTATGAGTATATCAGATGACCAATTCCCACCTCACTTAGTTTAGTGCACCAGTCAAAGACTGGTAATTTGGCAATACGGGCGTGTTTCCCACAAGCTGTTCAATAATTTGAACTGCACACATTGGAGGGAGCTGGTCAACTGATTTATATGATTTAGCTCAAAGGGAATCATTTATGATTTTATAGGGAATTTGGACAGAATCGCTGTTTTGTGGCTGATCACTGACTCGGCCTGCGATTCACTGAACGAGCCGTACAACATCAACTCTGCACTGGATATTAAAATCCAAAATATAGTGAAAACACTATTAATAAGCACAGTAACAAGATCGGCAGTTTAAGACATTAACTTGTAAGCACAAAACACAAGATACTTCTCTTTTCAATATAAATAAGACTTTGTTTATATAAACCCAAGACATATACTAATCCAGTGGTTCCCAAACTTTTTCTGTCGGGCCCCCCTTTTGCAGAATAAAAAAAATGAAGGCCCCCCCCACCCCCACACATACACATAAACACACCTGCTCCAGGAGGATTTGTTTGAAACATTGTAATTCATTAATGGTAATTAACACAAATTCAGTGTGTGACAACTAGAAAAAAAATAAAAATAAAAATAAGGAACCTGGTCACTTTTAGAGTAGAAGCATTACAAGTAAAGCATGCAGCTTCAACATTTATTTATTATTATTATTTTTAACTATGTAACAGTATTCATTGTTTTCAACAGATTTTTTCAAACTCGCCTCTGCGCAAAAATCGAATTATATAGATATGCCTCATCATATTTTCTTCTCTTTGTTGTAGTTGTGGGGCCTCATTTATAAAATGTTGC
Organism: Onychostoma macrolepis; assembly: GCF_012432095.1. Classification (NCBI taxonomy): domain Eukaryota; kingdom Metazoa; phylum Chordata; class Actinopteri; order Cypriniformes; family Cyprinidae; genus Onychostoma; species Onychostoma macrolepis. The sequence goes on along the minus strand of NC_081157.1, from coordinate 12,283,422 downwards.
GCAGAAACCATCCTAAATTTGATGTTATGATCATTTCTCAAATATGCGTACGTTTGATTCCTAGAATGAACGTACGAACAGAAAACGCGCGTACGCGTCTCTTTCAGATGTGAAATCTATGAATCGCAAATGATCTTGAACTTGCGCGCAATTGAATGGTTTCAGCTCTCTGCCTTGTAAACGACTCCTAATTAATATAATTAACATATAAAATATTACCAATCATCAGAATTTAGAAGAGCGAGCTGCAAGAACAGCTTACATTAAAAAAGATTGCAATACTCTGACAATAAAAAGTGCGTATGTCTGCTCAGACCCTGACGTGACGCTAAGCACTTTTCCACGTCAAAGACCGTCTTTATAAATATGAGCGCTGGCGTGGATTTAAGCGTACGCACACTCTACGATCAAATGTGAGCGTACGCACACTTTATAAATGAAGTCCGTGGTGTTTGAAGTAGATTCATCATCTACTTTACGTTTACCTGGCACTTGTTGTCTTTTCAAAAACTTGTCCTTGGTTAGAGCAGAACTACTATGCGTCATTCATTCATAATTTTATTCGGCTAACAGCAATTCTCATTTATGATTAATCAATTGCACCATCTAGTGGTCTGTTATTTAACGACAACAACCGCTAGAACTGATAACAGACCGCTGCAGCGGGGACTGCAAGTCGTCTTGAGGTAATAAAATATGATGAAATTCACATTTTCTGCTCATTTATTTACATATGTGGCAAGAAGCCATAATTACCAAGATAATTTCACAGTGGGGTCTTGTATCACCCTGAAAACATGTATTTTTACATAAAAATCTAGGGATGCACCGAAAAGAACATTATTGGCCAAAACCGAAACTGCTTTATAATAATTATTTATTATTTTATTAAATAATAAGTCATTTTTGTAAGACTTTTTAATTTAACTCAATTTTAATGATACTGAATTTAAAAATCACAAGCCAATAAAATAACCACGTTTATTGAAAGTAACAATAAAATTGGACAGAAAATATAGCCTATTAATATTAAATATCAATCAATATATTATTTTTTATTCAGTTCTATTAAACAGAATCGGATATAACTTTTTTTTTTATAGTCCTACAAAACTATTATTATCAGAGCACGTGAGCAGAGCATAGCGTCACGAGAGGGGGGCGTCATTTTACCACCGTTGTGCAGTACAGCATGCTACATCACAATAGCGCTATTGCAAAATAAACAAGTATACATAGAAATTTTCTGTTGGTGTGTTATTTGAGTGGACTTTGCTTTGCGCACATTCATAGAGTGGAATATTCAGCGGAGTGTCACGACTGCAGTGATTAGAGAGAGAGAGAGAGAGAGAGAGTGCACGCTGAATACTGCCAGGTGGCGCGGCACATATTTTCGGCTCATTGGACCGTATTTCTCTTTTTAAATTTCGTTGCATCCCTATAAATATCGGCTGACTGTATGTACACTAGCCTTGCCGCGCCCCCCTTATCATAACTCCGCGCTCCCCAGTTTGGGAACCACTGTACTAATCTAACACATGAACACACGCATTCACACATTCACACGCTGCAGAGAGAGAGAAAGTGATGAAAGGATGAGTTTAAGAGAATGAAAATGTGATATCCCAAGTTATAGCAATATGTGCAATTGCATAGACCTGAACAACCATCAATCAAGTCAAGTCAAGTCACCTTTATTTATATAGCGCTTTTACAATGCAGATTGTGTCAAAGCACTTAACAGTATCAAATTGGAGGATAGAGTGTCAGTAATGTATAATGATAAGATTAAACACTCAATTTTCAGTTAAAGGCATTTCATTATTGAATTCAGAGATGTCATTGTCTAGCTCAGTTTAGTTTAAATAGTAGCTGTGCAATCAAATCGGCGATAATCGCTAGAAATTAAGTGTCCCCAACTGAGCAAGCCAGAGGCGACAGCGGCAAGGAACCAAAACTCCCTCTGTGACAGAATGGAGAAAAACCTTGGGAGAAACCAGGCTCAGTCGGGGCCAGTTCTCCTCTGACCAGACGAAACCCGCAGTTCAAAAGTTTATATTTCTATTTTAATTTTGTTGCAATTTCTAACAATAGTAGTATTATGTAGTTAGGTATTTTATTATATTTTAGTTATTTTGTTATTTTTGGTTGATATATCTAGGGATATATCTCTGGGGGTCATCTGGGTGTCCTGGTCTCCGCTGACGATCAGGGCTGTAGACATCATCTCTTGGTGCTGATCCACCATCTGATCGGATACGGACTGAGAAACAGACTAGGAAAGAAACAAACAAATATTAGCGTAGATGCCATTCAACTGACGATGTAACGAGTACATCGTGTGTTATGGGGAGTGTTCCCGGTTCCGTTGATCTAATTAATGCAGCCTAACAATCCTTTAACGGATTTGAATAATAGAAGCGTATTAATGCGTTATGTGTAAGCCAGGCTAAAAGATGGGTCTTTAATCTAGATTTAAACTGACAGAGTGTGTCTGCCTCCCGAACAGTGTTAGGTAGACTGTTCCAGAGTTTGGGTGCTAAATAGGAATAGGATCTGCCGCCGCAGTCGATTTTGATATTCTAGGTATTATCAAACGGCCAGAGTTTTGAGAACGCAGCGGACGTGGAGGACTATAATGCGATAAGAGCTCGCTCAAGTACTGAGGAGCTAAACCATTCAGGGCTTTATAAGTAATTAACAAGATTTTAAAATCTATCCGATGCTTGATAGGGAGCCAGTGCAGTGTTGACAGAACCGGGCTAATATGGTCATATTTCCTGGTTCTAGTAAGGACTCTAGCTGCTGCATTTTGGACTAACTGTAGTTTGTTGATCAAGCGTGCAGAACAACCACCTAATAAAGCATTACAATAGTCTAGCCTTGAGGTCATAAACGCATGAATTAACATTTCTGCATTTGACGTTGAGAGCATTGGTCGCAATTTAGATATGCTTTTGAGATGAAAAATGCAGTTTTACAGATGCTAGAAACATGGCTTTCAAATGACAGATTGCTATCGAACAGCACACCTAGGTTCCTGACTGATGAAGAAGAATTGACAGAGCAGCCGTCAAGTGTTAGATAATATTCTAGGTTATTACATGTGGGGTTTTAGGTCCGATAATTAACACCTCTGTTTTTCAGAATTTAGCAGTAAAAATTATTTGTCATCCAGTTTTTTATATCGACTATGCATTCCGTTAGTTTCTCAATTTGGTGTGTTTCACCGGGCCGCGAAGAAATATAGAGCTGAGTATCATCAGCATAACAGTGAAAGCTAACACCATGTCTCCTAATAATATCTCCCAAGGGTAACATATAAAGCGTGAAAAGTAACGGCCCTAGTACTGAGCCTTGAGGTACTCCATACTGCACTTGTGATCGATATGATACCTCTTCATTCACTGCTACGAACTGATGGTGGTCAGATAAGTACGATTTGAACCATGCTAAGGCACTTCCACTAATGCCAACAAAGTTTTCTAGTCTATTCAAAAGAATGTTGTGGTCGATAGTGTCGAACGCAGCGCTAAGATCCAGTAGAACTAATAAAGAGATACTTTATTACTTTAATCACTTAATTAACCCTCGCATTGAGTTTCTCAATGAGGCTAAAATTTATATTAAATGCACCAGCTCAGTTAGAATCTGGAGGTTACTTGCGCGTTGCCTTTGTGTTAAAGGGACTCCCTTCTGTCATCGTTGTTGCAGGAAAGGGGGTTTCCCGATTGGCTGAAAGTTCAGTAGTCTTTGAAGTGATGTCTTGGGAAGCCAATGGTTGGGCGTTGGCTGAAGACGGTTTTGGAGTCAGTTGCTGGTTGAAGTTTGAAGCGGGTGCAGTCGGAGCTGGACTTTGCGGCAAACTTAACTTTTGAACACGAAACTCAACGGAAAGAAAAGAAACTAAAGTAAAAGAATAAAATGAGTAATGAGACTAGGGTGGTTTTTCTTCTCATCGTGGTAGCAGCTGGTGTGCAGGTCGAAGCACGCTGGAATGGCGCTCAAAGAGCACAGAAAGTGATGACAAAATGCATGGCTAAAAGTTAGAAGAGAAGAGCAGCTGGATTTGAAGAAGAACGCAGAAGAGGGAAGATTTGATGGTGTCCTGAGTTTTTAAACTCGGCTTTTGGAACACCTCCCAACTGGTGTGTTGACCAATTAGATAGGCTATTATCTTAGCTAGGGGTGTTCCTCCCATCATAAATCAGTTTGTTATCTGGTCACATGGTCAGAATTTTACACACTCTTGCAAAGTATACTTTTGGATGGGATTTCTATAACCAGAATATGATACATTTGACAAAGAATCAATTGGAAGAAACGTTTCAAGCTAGAATTGTCAAACTCATACATACCAGACACGACTAACCCTTAAAGTCATTCAGTAGTTATTAGAAAGACATACATAATATGTGCTTAAAACATGAGAGTCTAATGTGTGGGTTACATACATAACATGGTGTTATGCATAGAAATGCCCTTTTAGGATGATTTAATATGCATATGAAAAAGACATGTTATAAAAAATAGGGGCATGTTCGGTGTAGACCAGAGAGAGGTTAAAAGGTCTCCTAAAGAATTTCAGTCTCAGTCTTTGTCTTGTGGGGAAAAAGTCTATCTAAGGAAGCTTGTGATTTCTATCGTGGAACCATGTGATGGCCATCTCTTTGACCATTAATCTTGATTACTTGCCCCAAATTTGACGATCTCCTTCCGGCATTGGACTTATCAATAAGTATTCTTTTGTCTTAATGTTGCGAGCTGTTCTGTGAAAGAGGCTTGTTGGTTAGGCTTGCTCCAGACTTGTGGCGCCAGAGTACCATGGACAGATTTATGACATCCTGTTGGGCTTCTCTGGAATTTCGGCTCCTCATGTTTCGATGTTCTGATCGAATCTTAAATTTGTCTGACTCGTTCTGATCCTACAAAGAAGACACAATTGTAATAAGATAAATTAAATTTATTAACAATAGATATGCAAGAGTAAATACAACAATTAGTGATGATACCAATAAATGAATATGCACTGCTAATAGAGAATAATAGACAACTAAATATGAAGGAAGATTAAATCGCAAAAACAAATAAATGGAATGAACACAGAACGGCTGAATGCAATGCTGTTGAGCTGAATGCAGCAATGGAAGAGATTTCTATGGAAATGTTGCTTATGGGAACCACTTAATGGCTCTGGTGGAATTAACGATAAATAACTGCTTATTTATCTCTGAACAAATAATATATAATTATTTGTAATGCTGACCCCAAGTAAATGTTATCTAAACAGGTTAGAGAAACATAGGCTGCAGGTATAAACTAAGCCAAGGTCTTTAAGAAAGAGGTTTGGTAAGTTTATAATTACGTTCCACAGGCGGGTGATCGGTCCGGGCGGTAGAGACGTCTTCCACTGGTGATGCAGACTGCGTGCAGTGGGGAGGGCACAGAGTTGCGTTCCGGTAGCCGTCAATGCGCTGACCTGGAGGATGCTGAACTTCTGTTGTGCCACAAAGGGTCCTTAGAGCATGGACCGGGCAGCTGGGTCAGATAGGTCTTCACGGGGTCCTTTGCAGCCTGGCTGCGTCATTGAGGAGCTGTGGGTTTCAGGCAGTGTCTGCCACTGCGGAGGTCCTTTCCGCAAAGGACCTCCGCAGTGGCAGACACTGGGCTGTGCTGCTTTCGGAGCGGCAAGAGTCAGACGGGGTCCGTCACTGCTGGGTCCTTTGCAACTGAAGGGCAGCCAAATGCGATAAGGAAGGTTTGCTCAGGAGCTGAGTTAAACCTTAGCTGTCTTGAAATCTCTTTCCTCGTCAGGCCAGAGACTCAGAACGTCGTATCTGCTACTGTCTCTCTGGATGTATCAGAGACTCAGAACTTTGGTGTTTCAGTTAGTGTCTCTCTAGATGAAAGACTCAGAAACGGGAAGTGTTCCTGTTGCTGCCTTCCCGGTAACAGGACTCAGACTCAGAACAAGGAGTGTCTTTTGGGAAGGTACCTTTATCTCTTTTTGATGAGGAGGAGATTGGAATCTGGCGCCTCTCCGTTCCAGGAATGTGATTGGCCACTTGTGTCCAAGGTGGCCATGATGTTGCCTGCCCTAGTGTGGAACTCATTTGCATACAGTGGAGTACAAAGTTAAACAGTGTCTTTAACATTTCACCCATGCAATATTTCTTTACCAAACCTCTTTCAAACTATTATCAGCATCATGAGGAGCAAAAAGAGTCCAAACATGATAGGAAACTGTTGAACTATCACTCATTCATACCATAATATGTTAATAGGCCTGCTTCCGTGAACTGTTGTGTTAACAGTCAATGGCCATCAACATAAACTGTATTCATCTGAGGATGAAGTGAATCCCTTGCAGTTTGCATCCATTTAAGGTCTCCAAACATAGGTATGAATGGATTTGGATAGATCTGTGTGGTCTTTCTTTTGTTTCGGCCACTGCTGTTGCATCCAGAGATCTGGAGGAATTTTTATGGCAGTCATTTCCTAAACCTTAGGATTGGGTGAGATGGTGAGGGTCAACCTGTAGTCCAATGAGAAGTCCTCTCTTAGGTGGTTGTGGATGTAGAAGGTCTCCCTTCCTGTCCTGTTAGCGGTGTCTGGCAGTTGTCTTGGCATCTTATCTGATGGTTCTGATCATCTTTTTATGTTCCTCCACCAAGATCCAATCACAGTGGGGCACATCTCCCTCCACATTGGCAGTTAGAGAGGGGCCCTGCCATAAACTGGTCCTTGGAATGCCAGTTTGACTGTTGTTCACTACAGGTGCATCCCTAAATTTAAGAATGTTTGAAATTAAGATGTAAGTATTAGTATTGCAATTTTGCAATGTAATAAAATTAGATTAAAATATTCCAGCTACCTTTGGACATTAATAGTAAAGTTCTCTAATTTACCGTATTGACCCGAATATAAGATGACCCTGATTATAAGACGACCCCCTTTTTTTCCACATGTATCTTTTGGAAAAAGGCTTTTTGAAAACCTAATCTTGTTTGTTTATTTGTTGTTTTTTTTCTGTCTGTAAAACATTTTTTTCTTAAATAATTTTTCCTATTTTAATTTTTGTTTTGAAAGTATGGTAAATACTGGTAAAATGTGCCAGCAATGACACTGAAAAATATACACTTTTTGATATACAGTACAGTACCATAAAAATAACAGGTAGCCCATCTGAATTATATAACATTTAGGCTATCCATCTCATAGTAGCCTACCAAAATTGTATTAACAGTAGAAGTGAAATCTTATTGTAGTCTTCAAATCTGGGTACTGTCTTATGTTTTAAAATCACTTACAGAGGAAGTTTGGTCCCATCAGGCTAACATGACAGTCATAACTCGTGCCGTTGTAAGCTTTTATTTTTCTTTTGTTTTCACTCGCGATCTTTACAACACACATCACATCACATATTTCATGGCACACTCGTTTTATGCGTTTTTGGCGCCACCTATTGTTGTGGGTGTATTATTGACATGTCAAAATCTAGACCCTGAATATAAGACGTTTTTTCAGATGTATTTACAAGAAAAAAACATTGTCTTATATTCAGGTCAATATGGTAAATAGCTAGGTAGATAATGTCAGCTTTTGTGTGCGGTACCCTTACGTATATTGAATGTACCATTTATTTTATTTCATAAAGCTATGCAGTTTCAGTGTGAATGATCAGTGGTGGAATTGACTGCCACACAAGAGGCACCAAATTGCTTAGGACCAGCCCTGGTCCCACTGAAACTATTTCAGAGGTTCCTGGAGCATATGGCCTTTAGTTGATGCATATGAGACAGCTTTAGTACTGGCTTCAGACTTAAGTCCCGAAATGGGCATTGCATTGCAGTATGCATTGTGTGCTGCCACAGTACATTCAGACCTTGGACAACACCTGAATTTCTACGGGCAGGGGTTTCCCTAAAACAAGTGTCCAGGCACGGTGTTGTTGCAACAGTTGCATCAAAGTCAGGCTGGGGTGCCTTATCCAACAGGACCTGAGCTCCTGGACAGGACCTTGACCGTGCAGGCATATCAGTTGGCTCGAGATGCTGGCAGTATTGCTGTTCCTGCAGAGGTTTTGACCGTTAATCTAGGACAAGCACACGTAGATCTGGACGGACAACATGGCAGAAGTTGCTTACATAAACTGCCAGAGCAGTTTACGTTCTAGTTGCATGTCGCAACTTGCCTGCCATCTCCTCCTTTGGTGTCAGCAGTGACTGAAGTCACTGTGGGCCACTCACATCCCAGGCAAGCTCAAACTGGCAGCTGATGCATTGACACAATGAGTGACACCCCAGGGAGAACAAAGACTCTCAGCTGGGGCCTGGGGTCTGTGCAAATATGCATTTACCCCAGAGAGCCTACCTGCACATATGTTGTGCAAGGTCAGGGAGGACAAAGATCCTGTTGGTTGTATAGGGGATCTCTTATCCCCTTTTGAGATATCTCTGTAGTCTTGCTGGGCCTACAGAGAGCTCATTTTGAGCCACTGGAGTTAGTTTAGCAAAGATGAGTCTCAATAAAGAAAGTGCTCCTGACCACACTCAAAACAAAGGTAATGCAGACAGAAATAAAATGATCTGCTGTTTTATTTGTAACAGTGTTTTGGTCAAGTAAAGAAATCGGTTGCAAATAACATTTCTCATTATCAATAATTACACACTGTTTCCACATTATATTTAATACTGAACAAATAAATCTATTAATTTTGTCTAAAAAATAGGGAGAAAATAAGGACATTATAACAAAAGTCAAACCAGATCAACACCATATCAACAGATCAGACAAGATGGTGACTAAACAGGAAATGATGGAAAGAGAAAAAATAAAGCATCCATTTCGCAGACTTCATCTTCACAGGAACAACAAACTGAGAGCTGCAGATGTTCTTCAGTTAATGGCACATTCATTACAGTCCCATGAGTCTTGTGCTGAGGAGGAGCTGATTCTGAGTTTCTTACAAAAACTAATGATGATGAACTACAGAGCAAGATATCTTAATGTTAAAAAGAACAATGAACAGGATCACACACAAAGATACAATGAATCATTTGAAGACAGTGGTGATATATTCAAAGCAATATCTTTTTCTGAAAAAGGAACAAGCCAGTCTGAGCGAATCCACCCGATGGATGTCCAGATGGCCGTGTTTCATTGCGCTGATGGTTTCCTGAAGCAGCTGATGGTGACTAAACTATCCCAGTGTCAGTTTGCTTTGCCTCTACTTGTTCCTGATCCATTCACACGACAGATTGAGTTTCCTCTCTGGACATTTAGACAAATCAACAAGAGCTGGAAGAAAAAAAATACCAACAATGAAACCATCAGTCAAAACCAGTCAGTCTACAAGGCAGAAACTCCAATGGTGTGTTTCTTCAGGTTTGGCTTTGTGTCCTCTTCTAAATCTCATCTAATGAACAGTCTGATAAATGAGAGACACAACACATTCTTCCACAGGAACTGCCCAGGCAGCAGCAGAACCAGAGTCCTGATGGATGGAGTGGTGGAGATCGCCTGGTACTGCCCTTCTGGGAAAAACACAGATAAATTCACTGACTGTGTTGCATTCTGTAATCTACACGGTGATGCAGGAAAACATGAGAAACAGCTGCAGATCCTCACTGAAATGGCCTCAGTCAATGTTGTTCTTCTACCACGACTTGAGAGGAATGACATAAGTGCAGCAATAATACAAAACCTGTTCAGAAAAAGAAAGCCACTCATTTGTCTTCTTACTGAGGATGATTCTACTGTAATTGAGATGAGAAAAGGGAAATACAAAATAGGTCTGAAAGACAGAAATCAGTCAGATGTATCTGAAGAACTCAGAAGAGCTATAAATGATTGTTTTTCTGAGTCATCTTCCATTTTCAGACTTGAAGATGTGTCCAAACACTCAGACATCAGAGTAGATGAGGAAGATGATGGTGACTGCAGGAGAGGAAGAGAAGCAGCACAGCAGATGATGAGTTTACTGGAGAATAAAGATCTAACTGAAATCAAAGAATCACTTCTGCCTCATCAGGGGAAACTGTGGCATCAGTGGAGTCAGAAGAACAAAGAACTACATCGACCTCAAGGAGATGAGACAGAAATGGACATCAGTAGAAAACAATCAGAAATGAAGAAAATTCGTACACAGCAGCATGAATCTGACATCAGTGAGTTTATGAAGCTCTTTATTAAAGGAATGAACTCATATGATGAACATGAAGATGAGAAGTTGTTCTTTCTCAAATGGCTCAGAATTCTGCTGGATGAATATACTTCTGCTGACCTTTCTGCTATACACCACAGGTATAATGAAAAATGGTCAACAGTCTTAAAACTGAAAGAAAATTATGAAAAACCTGATCAACTTAAAGTTGAACAAACAGAACTTGAGAAAATATCCGAGGAGCTTCAAGCTGCAACCTTTGGCTTGGAGCACATCATGAGGGAGATCGGTCAGATCTATGAATCATGTTCATCTGTAAAGAAGAACAAAAAAAACCTACAGTTTAACTTCTCTTCTCTGTCAAATCTTGCAGCAGAGATGATGATTTCTGGATTTCCACTGGAGCTGATGGATGGAGATGCTGCTCATGTTCCTCTGCTCTGGATCTCTGCTGTTTTAGATCAACTCATCCAGAAACTGGGAGATCGGAGAGTCTTTGTGCTGTCAGTTTTAGGGCTTCAGAGCTCTGGGAAATCCACCATGCTGAACGCCATGTTTGGACTCCAGTTTGCCGTCAGTGCTGGCCGGTGCACCAGAGGAGCTTTCATGCAGCTGGTCAGAGTGTCAGACGAGATGAAAACACAGATGAACTTTGACTATATTCTGGTTGTCGATACTGAGGGTCTTCGTGCTCTAGAACTGGCTGGAAGATCAACAAGACATCATGACAATGAATTGGCCACATTTGTCGTTGGTCTTGGAAATCTGACATTGATCAACATCTTTGGAGAAAATCCAGCTGAGATGCAGGACACTCTTCAGATTGTTGTTCAGGCCTTTCTGAGGATGAAGAAGGTCAGACTGTATCCCAGCTGTGTGTTTGTGCATCAGAACGTTTCAGACATCACAGCTGGAGAGAAAAACATGGAGGGAAAGAGACGACTGCAGGAGACACTGGATGAAATGACAAAACTCGCTGCTAAAGACGAAGTCTGTGATGCAGAACGCTTTAGTGACGTCATTAAATTTGATGTTCAGAATGATGTGAAGTATTTTGCTCAATTCTGGGAAGGCAGCCCACCCATGGCACCACCAAACCCAAACTACTGTGAAAATATTCAAGAACTGAAGGAATCTATTATTTCTCATGCCACAAAATCAAATGGAATGATGATGAAAGACTTAAAGGTTCGTATTAAAGATCTCTGGGAGGCTTTACTGAAGGAACGATTTGTCTTCAGCTTCAGAAATTCTCTGGAGATTGCAGCCTACAGAAAACTGGAGACCAACTACAGCAAGTGGACCTGGAGTCTTCGCAGTGCCATGCTGGAAACTGAGAACAAACTGCACAACAAAATATATAATGATGCAATTCATGAGGTCACGCAAACTGATCTTCAAAAAGAACTGAAGAAAACAAGTGAAGAAGTGAAAAAATCAATGTCAGAATTCTTTGAGAAAGACAAAGATAAAGATATACTGATTCAGTGGAAAACATCATTTGAAATCAAAATCAAAGAGCTTCAGGAAAACATTGTGAGAGGAACAAAGAGGAAATTAAATGAGATTCTTCAGCAGCGAGACCTGAAGAAAAAGATTGATGCTCAGAGGAAACATCATGAAAACACTCTCTATGAAAAGAGTAAAGAACTTGCTTTAAAACTCAAAGACAAAACAAATGATGAAGAAACACTGAAGAAAGAGTTTGATTTGTTTTGGGAACAGAGTGTGAGAAAGATCATCAGAGACACTCCTCCAATCAAAGACATTGACATAATGAGAGATGTGAGAGAGATTCTCAGTGACATCTATGAAAGTATTCCTGTAGATCACTGGAGGGAGAGTAGTGAGTGTAGGGATGTTTTCTCTGTACCAACTTATTCAGATTACGTACAATTTAAGAAATCCAGTCGATTTCTCACAAATGCCATCAGATCAGCTCAAGAGAAGTTTGGTTATGTTTTATCTAAAGAGGATGAAATTCAAATAAGAGCATTAGGCACAGACACTGCACAACAGACAGAATCAATGATTCAGTCATTCAACATTTCAAAGATGGGCTACAACATCAGCTGCATTCAACAACTCACAGGTTACATAAAGGCGAGATTAATAGAACATCAGGAAGGACCGGTGAAATATGTATTTAAGACTGAATTCTTCATGGATTTGGTTCTTTCCATCTGTAAGAGAGCAAACAAAATTATCATTGACCAACACAGACTGTTCAGAGATGCCAATGATCCTGTAATATATGTTGAGAGGAAGAGAGGAGAGTACTATAGTATTTTCCAGAAATACTGTCATGGAGCTGCATCAGCTGCTATTTTTGGTGAGATCATCTGTCAGAAACTCAAAGATCCCATTGAGCAGAGTGTCTACAAGAAGACTGCCAGAGATCTGACAGGTGAAATGAGATCAAATTGTGAATCACTGAATGGAAACAGATCAAATCTGGAGAAACACATCCTGAAGACACTGGCGGAAGAGAATAATTTTAAAAAATATATAAACTACATTAAAACTCCCAGAGATCACTTCAAGAGTTTCATCAGAGATGAAGTCAGTCAGTACATCACTGATCAGTTCAGAGTCAGTGTTTTACCCAAGATGAAGGAGAACATTGAACAACTGCAGCACAAGATCATGAAAGCAGCTCGTGAATCTACTGAACATGTTCAAGTCAACAGTGGAGATGCTGGTTTGTGGTTGAAGACTTTCACACAGCAGCTCTCAGATGAGCTGATCTTTTCTGTAAAAGATTTCAGTGGAGTCAAACATGATGATGTTGATGATTTCAACCTCCTAGAAGATGTGATAAAGAAAGAACTTCCTGCTATAACATATGACATCAGTAAAGAGTTTAAAATAGATGTATTTGATGAAAAACTGGACCTCAAGTTCAGGCCAGATGAGCTTCTGATTGATCACTTCTGTCAGTGCTGTTGGGTTCAGTGTCCGTTCTGTACAGCCATCTGCACAAACACCATAGAAAACCATGATGGAGATCATAGCGTTCCTTTCCACAGAGTGGATGGAATTAATGGATGGCATTATGTAAAATCAAAGAAGCTTTGTGCTAATATTTGCACAAATTTAGTGACAACTGATCAAACATTTCATGTTTCAGACAACGTCTTTCCATATAAAGAATACAGAACAGCGGGAGGAGTTTATGCAAAGTGGAGCATCACCCCTGACCTCTCTGAACTACCCTACTGGAAGTGGTTTGTGTGCAGATTCAAGAAAGAACTTGAAAAGCACTATGAAAAAACATTTGAGGGACAGGGTGAGATTCCAGATGAATGGAAAAAGCTCACAAAACAAGATGCTGTTGAAAGTTTGGATAAATACCTTTAAAAATAATAGAGCTGAAACTGCTTTTAAACTAAGCAGTAAACAATATAAAACAAACGAGAACCAAAATGGTATTTCAAAAAAGTTTGATCTAGTTTCTACACTGTATCATTATGCAAAAATGTATAGCAAGGAAAAAAATAAAACAGCACATTTTAATTTACTCTACATAGATTTATAAACCACATTGTAACATTCAATATTAACGCTCCAGAGCAGGGTTTCTTAACCCTGGATAAAAAGCGGTGCTAACCCAACTTCTAAATTACACTGCCCTCCAAAAGTTTGGAAATGCCCTAGAAAAGTGGGGTTTTAGACAATATTGGCATGAATCCTTTTTAATTTGTGATAATTTTTCACTGATAAGGGAAAACATATTTTATTATATAAACAGTTTATACATAGAAAATACTTACATTTTCGATTCATCAAAATATCCACCATTAGCAGCTATTACAGCTCATTCATAAAACAGGTTCATTGTATTCTAAACTTAATTAGCAATCAATTGTTGAAGCTATTAAGGTGTGCTGACCCAAAAATCTTTTAAAAACCTGGGCCAAGTTTAAACCAGTAACAAGGCATCACAGCTGGCAAAGGGGCATGTCTGACTTTGACATGTATATATTGCCATTATTATGTAATCAAAATGAAAATTATCATTGCCGGTCTTCAATGATAATGTCAAGTTACTTTAATGTACAGTATTTGCACCAAAAAATGATAAGGATTTATGCTGATATCATCCAAAACCACAATTTGCAAGGGGTGTTTCCAAACTTTTGAAGGGCAGTGTACATGTGTGAAACAATCCTTTACCTGGGGATAAAAGCGGTGTTTAGACCACAGCGGTGTTTAAGCGCAATGTGAAAAGCCCTTTAGGTGTTTGTATTTTGGAAAAAGATAGTTTGATTGCCTGCATTAGAAAAAAAAACATGAGTGCATAAATTAAGGCATCTGTTCTAGAGTAGTACATGATAGGAAAAGGAACATCCTTAACACACAATTGAAAATTTTTATTTTATACCAGAACTACAGTAGATAAATTCTCTGTACTATTGTAGTGCCATTGTACACCCATTGCTTTCAATGAGAAACCTTTAACAATAACAGACTGATTTAAAAGGCATAGGATTTTTGTCATCATAAAATTATATACTGGGGTAAAATTTTGTTGTTACGACTTATGCATTATGCACTTATGAATTAGAGTTTTATACATAAAGTGGACAAGGCTACTTCAAAGACCAAGGTTTTTCCTGCATAGAGAATTATGAGGCAACTGCCTCCATCAAATTTTGTGCCACCTCTAGTTGTCAACAATATTCAAGCAGGCAGTCACATGCAAGTATCGCTCAACAGCATCCAATAGGGCTTTTAGTCCAAAAGTTCACATTTTTGGAGAACTTATATTACACTTTTGCATTCTATTCTGTACATAAACCCAGAGAAACGTTTCTACACACAAAATATGAAGCTAATAAACATATAATTATGAAAGTATATGATTTGTATGTTATTTTCATGAAATTCTTGGCTATTCTCATAACAATAAATGATCTTTATATGAGAAATAATAAGCTGATGTAGCAATTAGCCTAATATAAAAGGTTACAAATAACATATTTTAGCAACATAATATGACCAAAACCCACATTAGATTGCAAGTTATTACAAAGTTGTTATTAATACTCGATGGTGGTTTAAATTGAGTTGTGAGTAAAAGCGTAGTATAAATCTTATAAAGTGTCTTATGTATCATGATGCTAATTGTATCTCTAATGCACCTACAAGAGTTAATGTAAGGTCGTAAGAAAAGGTTTTGTTTTGTTTTCTAGAAAAGCTCTTTATAATAATAAATGGATAAATGTATATTGGCATCAATACGATGTGGTCCAGGAGGCACTGGACTATGAAGAGTGGATGAAGATTTTATCAATGAAAAATAGGAGTCTGAAATGCTCTGCTTCTGGTTGTGCACTGTGTAAATGAAAAATGGCTTCAATGCAATGTTTAACAACCTTATGTTTAAGCCAACTACACTGCAAAAGGGCCCACTTTTACCTGTTATGTTGTATTTGTAATGTTCAACAAGTGAGGTTTTTGTAGAATATGCTTTAACATGTTAATTGGCATTTTCTTCAACAATCTAATTATAAGAACACCTAAATACGTCGCTTGTAAAAAGTGTTTGCTTCCACCAGTTGAAGACATGATCAGGATTGGTACCACCTCCGCCTCATTTTGAGTGAGGAAAAACCCTGATAGAAAATCAGTATGTAACTCTACCATGGCCTCTAAGGAGCATAAATTATTCATATCATTGCTGATTAGAGAAAAACCAAGTCTTGAACATTTGGGTGGACAAACATCAATTTTTTAAAGGTTTTTAAGGTACAAATTTCATTTAAAGAGAAAATTAAGGACTGCTTAGGACTGCTCATCTTAGGGACTGCAATAATAATCTACTGTCAGAGGAAGAGTTTTTACTCTTGTATGATGTCAGAATTCAAAACAAAGATAAAGATATACTGATTCAGTGGAAAACATCATTTGAAATCAAAGATCTTCAGGAATACATTGTGAGAGATTCTCCTGCAGCGAGACCTGAAGAAAATGACAGATGCATAGAGGACACATCATGAAAACATGAAAACAAAGAGCAAAAAAACTTAACCTTAAACAAAAACTTAAACTTAAAACTTAAATCTCAAAGACAAAACAAATTATAAAAAAATAGCTACTGAAGAAAGAGTTTGATGTGTTTTGGGAACAGAGTGTGAAAAAGATCATCAGAGATACTCCTCCAATCAAAGACATTGACATAATGAGAGAGATTCTCAGTGACATCTGTGAAAGTATTCCTGTAGATCACTGGAGGGAGAGTAGTGAGTGTAGGGATGTTTTCTCTGTACCAATTTATTCAGATTACGTACAATTTAAGAAATCCATCTGATTTCTCACAAATGCCATCAGATCAGCTCAAGAGAAGTTTGGTTATATATATATGTGTGTATTTCAATTGTAATATTTCTGTAAAGTCTAGGGACAGAAAAGTGGACGTTTCTGTAGAATGACCCTTATGCTCTATCTAGAGAGGATTAAATCCAAAGAACATTAATTACAGACGTTTCTCAGAAGACAGACTCAATGATTCAGTCATTTGAAATTTCAAAGATGGGCTACAACATCAGCTGTTACATAAAGGCGAGATTAATAGCACATCAGGAAGGATCAATAAAATATGTGTTTAAAGCCCGAGAGACACTGCACGATTTTAGCAATATAATATCATTACATGCAATTGCATGTCACACTGTGCGACATGGATCTAATAAACTTGGCTACGATGTGTGTAGACTGTACGATGATGACACCTATTGACTCGTATGCCACGATGCACGTTCCTATAGAAGAATAAAACATCATCAGGATGCGCTAGTGGTAAACAAAAAGAGCTTGATAAATCACACTTTAGCACTTATAGTTTTTATGGAAACGGTGAAAGAGGAAGGGATAAGAGCTTGAGGTAAGCAGTTTTATGTTTTATCGCCATGCATTGTTGATTTCATGTCGCATTTTTATTGGTTGGTCAGTAAACGTGGATCGTAGCAGCAAACACACTGTGCGATGATCATGCTGTATCGTAGGCTATCTTTGGTCGCAAGACCGTGACAACGGCCATCTTTGAACCTCTCTCACTGTACGACACAGGACCACCGATTAGGAGCCATGATCACAGAAATCGCCACGATTGTTTCACGATGCCAATATTTAGTCTGGGACATCCGAAAATCGTGCAGTGTGTCTCGGGCTTAAGATTGAATTCTTCATGGACTTGGTTCTTTCCATCTGTAAGAGAGCAAACAAGATGATCATTGACCAACACAGACTGTTCAGAGATGCCAATGATCCTGTAATATATGTTGAGAGGAAGAGAGGAGAGTACTATAGTATTTTCCAAAAAATACTGGCTGCGTCTGAAACCGCCTACTCAATGAGTAGGTACTTAATTTCAATAAGTACTTACTTAACGAGCGCTAAAAGAGTACGTACTCTACAGCCAAATCTCGTTGAGTATGAATGCGATCCGCCATGTTGACGTTATCATGTGATCTATGACATCATAACAAGAGCAACAACTTAAAAGATATGAGCGACAGGCTTAATTCATCTGTCTGTAAATATTTTGATGCTGAATAAATTAGCTACTTTTCGGTCTTATAGAAGAAACAGCTGCCCTTGTGATTGTAGTATAACCAATACATTTTGGGTTAAGTTTTTTTTTATAATTTAAAATCTACTAATAAATTCCACAGTACGGTGAGGCATTACTGCCGCACACATATTATTTTTTCCACTCAATTATGTCGTAATAACGAGATCTTATGTCGTTAAAACGACATCTTTTCTCGTAAAAACGAGATATGTCGTTAAAACGACATCTTTTCTCGTTAAAACGACATATTTCTTTCTCATAATAACGACA
Source organism: Onychostoma macrolepis (assembly GCF_012432095.1). Lineage (NCBI taxonomy): Eukaryota > Metazoa > Chordata > Actinopteri > Cypriniformes > Cyprinidae > Onychostoma > Onychostoma macrolepis. Next base: position 12,265,411 of record NC_081157.1, on the reverse strand, counting down.
TATTATGTCATAAATATTTTCCCGTTATAATAGATGGTAGCCTACATTATGTGAGCAAGCTGATTGTCCGTGCTACTGTCCTGACATATAATCTGCACGCTGCTGAAGTTATGAAATACACTGTTTTAAATGTATTTTAATGTAATGGTTTTAATTTGTAGCGGCATGTTTATTAGGATTAATCTCCAATCTGTCTACAATATAGTGCTATCCAATAACTGCACTCAGACCCATGACTCATTTAGGCTATATGATCAGATCAAAACAGCCATTTTTGAATATCCACTCCGGGCTTGGAATATTTCTTTATTTGAATGACTGAAGTTTGATTTAACAACAAATCGAAATACGAACAAAAAATAAAGACATTTTCTAATAGGCTAATAATAATAATAATTATTATAATTATTATTATTATTATTTCGTTCTGTTTGGCAAACGGGAAAGCTTTTTCGTATTTTTTGTTCGTGGGTTAAAAAAAGAGCTTATGCTATAGGCTATTTGTGCATGGGCCAGCCTAAAAACGCCACTTTTCAACTCAGTCTTGTCTATCCCATCACACAGAAGAGTTCATCTGATGTACCGCTCTGGAAATTAGTCACAATAACGTTTCTTCATACTGTCTGGCTGTTTTATAGGCTATATTTCTTGCAAATATACGTTTCATATAAAGCACAGTAGGCTACTGCTCTTCTTGGTTCGGCGGCGCCAGCGCGATCCATTAGCTAAGTTATATAGAAAGAAATATAAATGTCTCCTTTATTTTCTATACTTCTACAATAACAACAAAACTTTACAAATTGCTTTTGTAAAATAACAGGGTGCGCTTTCTGGCGCACCTTGTTATGTCTAAAGGTCTAAATAAAAAAATAGAAAACAAATTTGTGTTTATTTAATTCCTATAGCCTAAATCTAACAAGAGGTTCTGTACAATCTTTCCAGTCTGAGCTCATCTGTACTATTGTGCTCACACACCCAGGCGCAGCGCAGCCTATTCCTTCAGTAGCCAATTGCCGTGTGTCCACCAAGTTTTAGCCGAGACTGGCATATTTTTTCAATTGTTCTAAATGGGAGCGCCTCGTTTTTTAAAACGCCAGGAGCGTGCCAAGCGCTGAGCGTCTTTTTCGCGCTGAGAGTTCGGGCGTGTTTTTCTCGGCACCTTGAGTTGAAGAATGTTCAAATTTGGATTAAATGCTGTGCTCATCACTGTCACTTTCTAGTCAGCCAACCAATCAGAGTGGAGGAGGGGCGGGACTACCGACTGTACTAAGGCTGAACAACAATAGTTAATATTGCTTGTCTCCGAGTGTTTATTTCTTTAATAGATCGAATTGCAGGACTACCATAATAGTGTCATGAAATACAATGTTTGGAGAAACATTTCATTCGCTATGTGTCTGCCATTACTTCAGCGGATTCCGTATCATAGCAACCAAAGAGTACAGTCTATAATCTATACGGAAAAAAACGCTGCGCTGTCAAGCGCTCACAGCCGAGCGTTTTCAGCTGGCAAAAAAACGCTTTGGTGGACACGCGGCCTAAAGCGAAGCCTGGAATTTAACCCAGAAGAGGAACGCGATGCGCAGCTTGATTCAACTAAAGATATAATTTAATACATAATCAGAGTAAAGTATCGACCGTTAATTTTCGTTTTCCCATTTGCCAAACAGAACGAAATAATAATAATAATTATTATTATTATTAGCCTATTAGAAAATGTCTTTATTTTTTGTTCGTATTTCGATTTGTTGTTAAATCAAACTTCAGTCATTCAAATAAAGAAATATTCCAAGCCCGGAGTGGATATTCAAAAATAGCTGTTTTGATCTGATCATATAGCCTAAATGAGTCATGGGTCTGAGTGCAGTTAATAGCACTATATTGTAGACAGATTGGAGATTAATCCTAATAAACATGCCGCTACAAATTAAAACCATTACATTAAAATACATTTAAAACAGTGTATTTCATAACTTCAGCAGCGTGCAGATTATGTCAGGACAGTAGCACGGACAATCAGCTTGCTCACATAATGTATTATAACGGGAAAATATTTATGACATAATATGTCGTTATTATGAGAAAGAAATATGTCGTTTTAACGAGAAAACATCTTGTTATTACGAGAAAAGATGTCGTTAAAACGACATAAGATCTCGTTATTACGACATAATTGAGTGGAAAAAATAATATGTGTGCGGCAGAAATGCGTCACCGTACCACAGTTTAATCTTTAAAGATTTTTTTTTTTTTTTTTATTAAGAAAAACTAAAATCATTTCTCTTGAATATGTTATTAATCTCTTAATTTTATTTGCAAAATTGTTCATCCACACGCAAAACTGGCTTAAATCTCCTTTGTTTTCCTCATTTTTTTTTTTTTTTTTTGTTGTTGTTGAATGTCTCTCTGGTTTGATCCCTGAGGCTTACAGTATAAATAAAAACAAATGCAATTTTTAATGCATTATGATTATATGAATTTTATTATTCAGATATTCTTTTTTTTCTGTATATAATCTCATACTATGATGTACGCAAACCCATTATAGTTGTTTTGTTTTTTTGTCATTATGTTGTTCATTGTTAAAGATACTACCATCTTTCCCTGAGCTTGTATGTAATTATAAGTTCTGCAGTAATAATAATAAAAAGAAAATAAGAGCGACAGGCGCACAAACACCTCATAACATAAATAAATCCACAACCCTACCTAGTGCAGTTTTCCTCCATGTTTGCAATGTTTGTAATATCTCCGCAAAGGAGACGTCGATCAGCTCAGAAGTTCTCGTCTTTGGAGAAGACTGTTGATTTTACACTCAATAAATGTAATTACTACTTAGAAATTAAGATTACCTCAGAATGCATCGTTAGCCCACACCACAAATCATGAACAATAATAAAGAAATGCTGACCAATAATTAATTACAGTTTTTAGTAAAATAAGCAAAATGTATTTTGTTTTGTCATATGCCATAGCTATGCATAACTACACACTACTAGTCAATTTCAGCCAAGGTGAATACATCTCAGTTTTCAGTCGAGTAATGAATTAATGCATGTTAATGAAACAATTATATTTAATTTACTGACAACGACAGGAAACATGAATAAATGAGTAAAATAATAAATAAAAGTAATCAAGACAATAAATACATACAAGTCAAGGACACATGAAACAAAGCTTTATCCAAACATTGTTCTGACAATTATGTATTTACTGATGGTGAGCCCACATCCTACTGCCATTTCAACACAGCTGGTCCAGTTCTGCAGCTTTATTCTGATGAAGACCACCGCATCCACCTTCACCTGTCTCTGCCGTCCATCACCTCCCTCACTGCTGCAGTCAGACTGAATCTGATCATGGATGAGAAAGGGACATCGAGGCTATCGTTGTCTGAGTGCACAGAGGATGAGGAAGACCATGATGACACCCCTGAAACACACAATCTTGAACAAGAGCATGAGAATGCGTGTGGGATAATCTAGCTGCCGCTCCGTCTGCTCCAAACATCTGTGTGCCTGCTCTCCATGAGAACAACTACCTGTAAAACATTTACACAGTAAAACATGTCAGCATTTCATTTCTTGCCAAATTTTATTTCACATGTTTACAATTACATGCCAATTTTTGATATACTGTAGCTTCTTTACTTTTGTGGTGTAGTGAACTGGTATCTCTGCAGTCATCACCATCAGTGTGTCCTTCAGCAACACAAAAGGTGATTTTGGTCAAGTTTGTCCTGCTGGTTTCTGTTCATATGATATCAGTCAGTCGAGCCTGACTTTCAGAAGATTCATGACGCTTTTGAAGCTTCTGAAACTCGGGCTCTATTGACTGATGTTGTATGAACAGAAACCAGCAGGACAAGAAAAGACCAGCAGCATCCAGCTCAGATGAGAGAGTAAGGTCAGGTGCAGTGATGGAGCGTCTCATGGCACTGGATAATTTCCAGGATGCTGGTGTGGGCTCTCCATCCTCACTGCTCACAGCAGTCTGTGGACATTTCAGATCATACAACGATGCACAAACAACAAAAACAGTCATTTTAACAGCACAATGTCATTTGATTTCTGTATTAGAAGTAACAAACTGATTTCATACTTTTTCTTACTTTATATTTTTGTTTTAAGTATTTCTTTTCTTTTTTCTCCACAAATGCCGCTGTCACCTGCTCCACCACAAAAGCTCTGCATCAAATGCACAGAAATCTAGAATCAGAAAAGTGCTGTAATAGCTCTGTTTGAAATTACAATAATTAAAATAAACTACAACTTAAGATTTAAAAGATGTTTTATTCATTTCTATAGTGTACTCACTCAAAGCCTTTGATGGCAGCATCCCTCCATCAGTCACTCTTCACCGGATAAACACTCGTGTGTCTCTGTAACATCCAGACAAGATTCAGTCACCTCTGTGATTTATCTGCTCAATACTATATTTACATGTTGAGGTAGCTGCTCCTGTGTTAACTCGCTTTTTATCCACCACAAATGTTCCAATTTATCAACAATACAAATGAAATAGAAAACTTATGTTTAGTTACTCCATGTAGATTTGTTTATTTACATTACTTACATTCATCTAAAGCAGTGTTGACAGTGAATTCTACATAACACATGTAACGTTACATCACTCACTCAGATGTGTGTTCATGTTGTGATGCGCTCATCTGTAATTCTTTTAGAAAATGTTCCTGTCACATATTAAATAAACATTTAGTAATCGTCTTTAAGATGAATATGGTTTATGTAAATGCTCTTTGGAGACGTGCGTGTGTTTACTGGAGCTCCCCTGTTCGCTATAGGCTACGTAATAAAACATGTTTTTACAGCAAAATGATAAATATACTATAATGTTACTGTCTCTTACACCTTAAGCAAATGAACCATTTACAGTAGCTCAACAAATGCGATTTTAACACATGCAATCATGTTTTTGCTTTATAATACTCACATTTGTAAACAGCCTCGTCGCTGTTCTCCATCACGTTTGATGATGACGTATTGATCTCCTGTGGGCTTGATAAGCACTCAAGAATCTGGGCTGAAGCAGTAGACCATCCAGGAACTTCTCGACTACTCCTATGAATATTAAGGTTTCAGACATACTTCTTCGCTCACCTACTGCTTTTCCCCTACTATATAGCAGAGAAGTAGGCGGTTTCGGACGCAGCCACTGTCATGGAGCTGCATCAGCTGCTATTTTTGGTGAGATCATCTGTCAGAAACATAAACAGCCTGTTGAGCAGAGTGTCTACAAGAAGACTGCCAGAGATCTAACAGGTGAAATGAGATCAAACTGTGAATCATTGAATGGAAACAGATAAAATATGGAGAACCATCCTAAAGACAAAGGCAGAAAAAGACAATCTATAAATCCCTGGAGGAACAATTCCACTCATTCTATGCTATAGGAGAGAAAGAATTACATAAACTTGTTAAATCATCTAAACCAATAAAATGTATGTTAGACCCTATACCATCTAAACTACCAAAAGTGGTGCTTCCAGAAGTCATAGATCCTCTTCTGAATATTATTAATCTGTCATTGTCATTAGAATATGTTCCAAAAACCTTGCCTGTTATGTCATTAAAAAACAACTTGATCCTAGACTGATCTCAAACCTCCCTCTTCTGTGAAAAATACTAATATTGTCATATACAGTGAGGAAAATAAGTATTTGAACACCCTGCTATTTTGCAAGTTCTCCCACTTAGAAATCATGGAGGGGTCTGAAATTGTCATCGTAGGTGCATGTCCACTGTGAGAGACATAATCTAAAAAAAATCCAGAAATCACAATGTATGATTTTTAACTATTTATTTGTATGATACAGCTGCAAATAAGTATTTGAACACCTGAGAAAATCAATGTTAATATTTGGTACAGTAGCCTTTGTTTGCAATTACAGAGGTCAAACGTTTCCTGTAGTTTTTCACCAGGTTTGCACACACTGCAGGAGGGATTTTGGCCCACTCCTCCACACAGATCTTCTCTAGATCAGTCAGGTTTCTGGCCTGTCGCTGAGAAACACAGAGTTTGAGCTGCCTCCAAAGATTCTCTATTGGGTTTAGGTCTGGAGACTGGCTAGGCCACGCCAGAACCTTGATATGCTTCTTACAGAGCCACTCCTTGGTTATCCTGGCTGTGTGCTTCGGTCATTGTCATGTTGGAAGACCCAGCCTCGACCCATCTTCAATGCTCTAACTGAGGGAAGGAGGTTGTTCCCCAAAATCTTGCAATACATGGCCCTGGTCATCCTCTCCTTAATACAGTGCAGTCGCCCTGTCCCATGTGCAGAAAAACACCCCCAAAGCATGATGCTACCACCTTCATGCTTCACAGTAGGGATGGTGTTCTTGGGATGGTACTCATCATTCTTCTTCCTCCAAACACGTTTAGTGGAATTATGACCAAAAAGTTCTATTTTGGTCTCATCTGACCACATGACTTTCTCCCATGACTCCTCTGGATCATCCAAATGGGCATTGGCAAACTTAAGTCGGGCCTGGACATGTGCTGGTTTAAGCAGGGGAACCTTCCGTGCCATGCATGATTTCAAACCATGACGTCTTAGTGTATTACCAACAGTAACCTTGGAAACGGTGGTCCCAGCTCTTTTCAGGTCATTGACCAGCTCCTCCCGTGTAGTTCTGGGCTGATTTCTCACCTTTCTTAGGATCATTGAGACCCCACGAGGTGAGATCTTGCATGGAGCCCCAGTCCGAGGGAGATTGCCAGTCATGTTTAGCTTCTTCCATTTTCTAATGATTGCTCCAACAGTGGACCTTTTTCACCAAGCTGCTTGGCAATTTCCCGTAGCCCTTTCCAGCCTTGTGGAGGTGTACAATTTTGTCTCTAATGTCTTTGGACAGCTCTTTGGTCTTGGCCATGTTAGTAGTTGGATTCTTACTGATTGTATGGGGTGGACAGGTGTCTTTATGCAGCTAACGACCTCAAACAGGTGCATCTAATTTAGGATAATAAATGGAGTGGAGGTGGACATTTTAAAGGCAGACTAACAGGTCTTTGAGGGTCAGAATTCTAGCTGATAGACAGGTGTTCAAATACTTATTTGCAGCTGTATCATACAAATAAATAGTTAAAAAATCATACATTGTGATTTCTGGATTTTTTTTTTTTAGATTATGTCTCTCACAGTGGACATGCACCTACGATGACAATTTCAGACCCCTCCATGATTTCTAAGTGGGAGAACTTGCAAAATAGCAGGGTGTTCAAATACTTATTTTCCTCACTGTATATATATATATATATACACAACTATATTCTTCTTAGATAAAAATGGTATCTGATGAGTTTGAGTGAGGATTTATGCCGTAAAATAGTATTAAGACTATTTTAGAGTTACAAATGACCTGCTCTTATCCTCTGATCGTGGTTGTATCTCTTTATTAGTACTACTGGATCTTAGTGCTACATGTTACTGTCACGCTTGTGTTGTAGACGAGGGAGGCGAGGAGAATACAAATAACTAGATCTTTAATGATACACTCAGGAAACACACTATTCACAAACACATTGACAATAACAAGACCGAACACCGAGGAGAGGGAACACAGGACTTAAGTACACAGGGAGATAGATAATTAAACACACAGGGCCGGGGACTAATAAACTCATAATGACAAACTAGGACAGGAACTTCCATATAAGGTCACAGGAGGAGGGAAAAACACTGGACACGGAGACACAGTCTGACAGTTACATGTTTACATGTTACCCTTGGGAGATATTATCAGGAGACATGGTGTTAGCTTTCACTGTTATGCTGATGATACTCAGCTCTATATTTCTTCGCGGCCCAGTGAAACGCACCAAATTGAGAAACTAACGGAATGCATAGTCGATATAAAAAACTGGATGACGAGTAATTTCTTACTGCTAAATTCTGAAAAAACAGAGGTGTTAATTATCGGACCTAAAACCCCACATGTAATAACCTAGAACATTATCTAACACTTGACGGCTGCTCTGTCAATTCTTCTTCATCAGTCAGGAACCTAGGTGTGCTGTTCGATAGCAATCTGTCATTTGAAAGCCATGTTTCTAGCATCTGTAAAACTGCATTTTTTCATCTCAAAAGCATATCTAAATTGCGACCAATGCTCTCAACGTCAAATGCAGAAATGTTAATTCATGCGTTTATGACCTCAAGGTTAGACTATTGTAATGCTTTATTAGGTGGTTGTTCTGCACGCTTGATCAACAAACTACAGTTGGTCCAAAATGCAGCAGCTAGAGTCCTTACTAGAACCAGGAAATATGACCATATTAGCCCGGTTCTGTCAACACTGCACTGGCTCCCTATCAAACATCGGATAGATTTTAAAATCTTGTTAATTACTTATAAAGCCCTGAATGGTTTAGCTCCTCAGTACTTGAGCGAGCTCTTATCGCATTATAGTCCTCCACGTCCGATAATACCTAGAATATCAAAATCGACTGCGGGCGGCAGATCCTATTCCTATTTAGCACCCAAACTCTGGAACAGTCTACCTAACACTGTTCGGGAGGCAGACACACTCTGTCAGTTTAAATCTAGATTAAAGACCCATCTCTTTATCCTGGCGTACACATAACGCATTAATACGCTTCTATTATTCAAATCCGTTAAAGGGTTGTTAGGCTGCATTAATTAGATCAACCGGAACCGGGAACACTCCCCATAACACACGATGTACTCGTTACATCGTAAGAAGAATGGCATCTACGCTAATATTTGTCTGTTTCTTTCTTATTCTGTTTCTCAGTCCGTATCCGATCAGATGGTGGATCAGCACCAAGAGATGATGTCTGCAGCCCTGAGACATAAATTTAAATTATAATAAACAAACAAATATATATTATAAAAATAGACCGAGAAACAATAAATAAAATATACATTACAATTATAACAAATTAATAAATAATATAAATGAAAAATATCAAATATGGTCAGAGGAGAACTGGCCCCCCGACTGAGCCTGGTTTCTCCCAAGGTTTTTTTTTCTCCATTCTGTCACAGAGGGAGTTTTGGTTCCTTGCCGCTGTCGCCTCTGGCTTGCTCAGTTGGTGTCACGAATCTGGTCTGCACTCCCGTTCATTTACCACTAGAGGTCACCCGCTCACCACATGGACTTTCACACCACACATCACATGGACTCCAATTCCCATCATCCAACACCGATCACAGCTGTCACCAATCACTCATTGCACCAATCACACGCACACCTGATCACACAGCATCACTAATCACACACACTATTTCAACCCTGGACATTCTCTCCCTCGTGGCCGAGTATTGTATGCATTATCGCTGCCCTACAGAGCCCTATTAGTTTTCCTTGCCTTGCCTTTGTTTTCCCGTGTTTGATTTTAGCCCGTGTTCCCTGGATTATCTCTCTGCCTTGCCCACTGGATTCTGTTCGCCGATCGTCGACCTTTGCTTGCCCTAGGATTACTCTTTGTTTTGTCTCTGCCATACCTGTTTGCCATTGTCTGACCCTGCCTGTACGACCACGTCTTTGCCCAATAAAGTATCGCCTCTCGTCTCGTCAGCCCCGTAACAGTTGGGGACACTTAATTTCTAGCGATTATCGTCGATTTGATTGCACAGATACTATTTAAACTAAACTGAGCTAGACAATGACATCTCTGAATTCAATAATGAAATGCCTTTAACTGAAAATTGAGTGTTTAATCTTATCATTATACATTACTGACACTCTATCCTCCAATTTGATACTGTTAAGTGCTTTGACACAATCTGTATTGTAAAAGCGCTATATAAATAAAGGTGACTTGACTTGACTTGCTACGTTTGACACAATCAGCCACAACATTCTGTTGAATAGACTAGAAAATTATGTTCGCATAATTGCGTTGGCATGGTTCTAATCTTACGTATATGACCGTCATCAATTTGTAGCAGTAAATGAAGAAGTATCATATCGTGCAGTATGGAGTTCCACAAGGCTTTTCACCCTTTACATGTTACCCCTGGGCGATATCATCAGGAAACATTGTGCCAGCTTTCACTGTTATGCTGATGATACTCAGCTCTATATTTCTTCGTGGCCCAATGAAACATACTAATTCACAAAACAGAATGTATAGCTGATATAATAAATTGGATGACTAATAATTTCCTACTGCTAAATTCTGATTATCGGCCCCAAAACCCCCACATGTAATAACCTAGAACACTGTCTAGCACTTGATTCCTGATTTGTCAATTCATCATCAGCTAGGAACCTAGGCGTGCTATTTGATAGCAATCTTTCCTTTGAAAAACATGTTAGTGGCATTAGTACAACGGCATTTTTCCATTTTAAAAATACATCTAAATTATAACCTATGCTCTCAATGTCAAATACAGAAACATCAATTCATGCAGAAATGCTAATTCATGCGTTCATGACCTCAAGGTTAGATTATTGTAATGCTTTATTAGGTGGTTGCTCTGTGTGCTTAATAAACTCTCGCTGGTCCAAAATGCAGCAGCTAGAGTTCTTACTAGAACCAGGAAGTATGACCATATTAGCCCAGTTCTGTCAACACTGCACTGACTCCCTATTAAACACTATATACATTTTTGAATTTTGCTGATTACTTATAAAGCCCTAAAAGGTTTAGCTTCTCAGTACTTGAGCAGGCTCATATCGCATTATAGTCCTTCATGTCCACTGAAATCTCAAAACTCTGTCCATTTGATAATACATAGAATATCAAAATCAACTGCAAGTGTTAGATTCTTTTCCTATTTAGTGCCCAAACTCTGGAACAGACTTCCTAGCATTGTTAGAGGCAGACACACTCTGTCAGTTTTAATCTTAACGATGAAGATGGGTGCCTGCTTGAAATGCTTACAACGGTTGTTATTACTGTTAATTCCTAATGCTCAGAATCTTTCCCTGGATAAAACTGAAATCCTGTACCACCACTTTTTACCCACTGCTTTGAATACATTGCAAGTCAATGGAAGATTGCAATCACAAATGTAATAATATATATAAAACAGAATTCTCCTCATAGCCTCCCGTAGCAGAGGAAAACACATTTCAGGTATTTCATACTGTACCTTTGAAAGCTTCCACCACTTCACCACTGACATATAATGACTGTTCCATGCTCTCCCCACTTACCTCATGAGCTCCTGAGGTGTCCTACATTTATAAAAAAATATATATATATTTGCATGATAATCTTCTACTTGCAAAACACTTAATGTGGTCACATTGGTCTTGAAAACCTGCTAAACGATTACGCTTAAAAATACATTAGGTTAACTATTACGCGGTCCAAATGTTTTTGTTCCTTGCTTATGGTCTGAAATGACATACGGTTGGTTGAGAATTGTCTGGGTAATCGAACAAATCCAAATTTGTGTCCACGGGTTTGGCTTCAACTTCCTCCTCACTATGTAAGGAAGTGGAGTGTAATGGATTGGTTCTGCGTGGAGCGGAGTGGAGTGGTTTCCTCAGTGTATCCTTCAACTGAGTGAGGAGCCTCTCCTTTGCAAGCCTTTTTTTGTCTCTGAACCAAAGTCCACAAGAAATAAAAATACAACAATGTAAATACTGTACATGTTATATACAACATACAAAACAGGGAAGGGCCAACAGGACATCTGTACGTGAATTCTGTAAACAACTGACTTTTAAAAGGGTGGTTTACTGTTTTTTTTCTAGGCTTGATTGTGTTTATGGGGTGCAGTCTAACGTGTTCATGCTTCATTTTTTTTTAAACGCATTATTTTTCATATAATTTACCTTTATTCCACACCGCTCTGTCCCTTCTCTGACAAACGCCTCGATTACTTCCTGTTTTTATGAAGCCCCTCCCTCAGAAATACGTGATGGGCTCTGATTGGTTAGCTGGCTCAGTGTGTTGTGATTCGCTAAACCACGGAGCGTGCGTCTAAATGTCCCGCCCCTCAGCTCGGCGGCATGCTCCGGTTGTATTGTAAACAATGATTTATAACAATATAGAAACGTCTATATTGCTTATCAATTTGAGCCCGATTGAGAATATTAGTGAGGATATTAGTGAAGAGGATCACGCAGAACCTGTGCAAGCACGGCTCTTAATGGTATGTTTGTTTGTTTGTTTGTTGTCTCATACTTTTAGATACGCTGTTATTATGCTACTGCTTATGTTAGCTTTTAATATACGGTTTTATTCTGATTAAAGCTTTAATACAGTACGGCAACCGCACACGCGTCCATGTATAACGCTTCTCGTAACAGTTTGTTGGAGCTGATCTGACGATCTGAATGAGAGAGAGAGAGAGATGCAGAGAAGGGCGAGCCAGGAACAGTATTAAGAACCTCTGTTTTAGAACATTGATTTTGAAACTTGTGAATCCATTAGAATCGTTAGAAGACAGAATCGTGATTCATATATGAATAGATTTTTTACATGCACCCCTAGTTTTCTCTTCCTCTTCTCTAAAGCAGCGCAGCATGGCCTCGCCCACTTCTTACATGTTCCCGAGGGTGGGGTTTATCTGGGTCAGTGACGTATCAGACCCGGGAAGTAGTTCGTTGTAGTCTCTTACCAGCCGTTTTTGTAGGCATTAAACTTCCAGAATTTTAAAAGACGATATCTCTGTTTGCATTGAACTTTCAGCGCTGCAACTTTGCAGATATTGTTTATGCTCAAACAGCAACATTACACACTAACTAACGTTAAAAAATTGAAATTGCAATAAACCTCCCCTTTAAACAAAACCATAGATCTTCTGATTTGTAATATCTCTGTAATAATCATTAAAAGGATATTCCGTCTTAGGACTGCAAAATCATCAACATGAGGTTCAATTTTATTTAAAAATTTCATGTATTGCACAATATTATGGTAAATACTCACTTTTGCTTTGTCATATTGTCGATTCATCTCAATGTCTGTTTCGTCGTCAGAACTTTCGAAATGTTTTATTTTCTGGAGCAAAGACAAAAACACATTATACTGCATTTTCAAGGGATACACTATGGAAGCATATGGATAGAAATATTCAATTGATAAAGCAATATGCAAAATAACATGTAAATGCAATATGTAAAAAGGAAATTGTTATACTTAAATTATAAATAGTATACTATTTATATACTTAAATTTATATTTTCAATACCATATGTGTCACGAATCCTGCCCATGCACTTCTGTTCACTCACCACCAAAGGTCACCTGCTCACCACATGAACTCTTGCACCACACTACTGTTGCATTTTCACCAGACTACAATTCCCATCATCCATTGCACTGATTGCACACAGCTGTACCAATCACACACTCACACCTGAGAACTATCACACAATCACACACCCTACATAAACCATGGACTTCCGCTCACAGATGGCTGAGTATTCTGTTATGGAGCTGGAGGGACGTGAGGCGTACGGATCCATGTGCAAGCTTTATTTAGTGAACCTAGTCAAAACATAGGCAGGGTCAAATATCAATAAACAGATATGGCACAGGCAAGACAAAAGAGTATTCTGAAAACATGTGTGGGTCGACGATCGGCGAAAAATATCCAAAGGGCTTGACAAACAGAGTCAGAAAGGCAAGACGAAAGGGCATTCCAAAAACACAGAGCAATAATCAAAAACACGGGTAAACAGGCTAGGCAAGACTAAGACTAAGAAACCAGGAAAAGGCTCCGTAAGGTAGCTATCAGCAAAGACTGTGATAAACGCTATACAATACTCGGCAATGTAACGGACTGTCGTCAAATAAATCATGGATGTGATTGGCTAAAATTGTTAGAGACGGCTGATTGGCTAGGAATAAAATAATCTTCTTTTGAAAAAAAGGATTTGAAGATCAAGCCGGGTCAGAGTGTCAAAAATCTATGCATTGGTGAATTGTGTGGCATTTATTTAGAGGCATAAAATATATTTGTGAATCATGATCAATCCAACAGACATGCATGCACTACACAGCAATGATGTCACACAAAAGAAGATATAAAGAATATGTACTGCATGACTGTAGCCAACCATCAAAGGCTACGAAATATCGACGGATAACAGAATCTGAGGTAATTTATTTTTTTTCTGTTAGGCCTAACGACAACAGTCAAATAACAGCTTTAACATTAGAGCTACTCTAATAATAATAAGGCATAGTGCTTTGTTTATTATAGAATGCTTTAAGGTGCAGAGGGAGTTACAAGAACTCTCAATCGCCCATCCTCCCACAAAGAAAAGAGACAAGTCTTAAAAGAAGTATGCTACATTATGTAATTTCACACAAAGTTATGGACATACTTTTCTCAGTGGTTCATATTATAATATTATCTAGGGAGGGCAGTAAGTGTGTGCGCTAAACTGTAACGTTAGCCTATCAGACTGCATCAGTTTTTGATACAAAGGCTGTGATTATGTTGGTTCCTATGACAAATCATCATCCCTTGAGGTGTTCCCATATTTGGCCTGGTGACATTTCTATTAATCTATAATCAAGCCAGAATCAATAAATCGCAATTTAAATCTTTGTTTCTTCTACAGACTTTGGCAGGACACACAAAACAAAATCCTCAGAGGTAAAATGTCTCCTGATTGAAATGTGAAAAGTCATTCTTTTATTGAAGTGAATATAGGCTGACTTGTTGCATTATTATAAATGTCCTGAAATGGAAGTAAATTAGGGGGAGGCTTAATTTACCCTGTTGTTTGTCAGTGCACTAATAGGGACTGTTTGAACTCCGTGTCCTGTATGTGTATATGTGATAGAGAGACATGAAAAATTGCTCTTAGTACACCCATTTCTCCTAATGCCCACTGTCTATTGTATGGCACATTACACAGCCTGACAGTGAGGGAGTCTGGAGACAGTCCCACTGAGTCCAAGTGATGGAATAGACTCTGTGCACACGCGTAGCGGTGAACTTCCGCTATCGCTAGAACGCTAGAAGTCGGGATATCAGTTTCCGGTTTTCATTTGCGTTGCTCAAAATGTCAGTATTTACTAGACATCTCCGAGATCTGCCAATTAACTGCCAAGTTAATGCCTGGTCCCCTGCTCCAGTACGCAAGCGAAACAAGGGATTCAAACACAATATATTGAGTTATGCACAAATAGTTTAATCTAATGTGTTATTTCGGCTAAGTTAGTTAGCGACATGTTCATTTTAGAAGCTTGTTTTTCTCCATTTTAAACGCAGACTTGTGTGTTGTTGTTTTTGGGTGATAACTGTATTATCAATTGTATTAAACATCTCCCTCTTTCACTTTCTAATAAAGATCAGGGCACAGGTGAAGCATTGTCTGGTCATTGTGCTACAGGTCCATTTAAGAACACTTTTTAGCATACACTTTTTTTTTTTTTATATAAAAGTACTTATGGAAATAATAAAAAATAATATACTTAACTGTAAAAAAAAAAAAAAAAAATGCTGCTTTTGGACACTTAATTGCAAGTTAAATGCAATTAAATAAAAAATGTGCACTTTTGTTGAACCACTTAAGTACATCTTTATATGTAATGTCAAAATTATTCCAGAAACTTTATTTTGACATTATTATAAAGTGTACTTTTTAAAACTTTCCTTGTTTGTTAAGAATCATAGTCATGAAATTGGGCTCCCTTTAAGTACACTCAGGTGGCCTGTTATTACAATTATTAATATTATCTGTAAGTGAATTTAGCATCACAATATAATATATATTATGAGAATTTCAAAAAAAAAAAAATTATTTATATATATATATATATATATATATATATATATCTATCTTAACTTATTACTACTAAATTATTTGTGTTGTTGAAGAGTAACTTTAAATGAGTGTTGAGATGAAGGCAAGGTAATCTAAATGCAAAAATAAGGTAATTTAAATTAAATATTCAGTATTGGATGTTATATACACAATAACAATGATAAATAAAATAAAACCTCTAGTATTGCCCACTTTTTTTTCCAAAACATTTTGATATCCAACAATAAAAGTCATTCCAGCTAAAAACATTTAATTTGCCACCACTTACCTGCCTACTGTAAATGTTTTCATTAGTTTTGAGTAACATTAAACATGAATGACCTTAGCTGAATCTCTAGGAACATCAGGAACACCGAGTTATAATAAGTATATGATTATAACATGAACAAAAATGCATGCAGTAAACCGAATGGGGACCAGCAAGGTAAACTCACCTGCCAATTTTAGCCACTGTTTTCATTACATACTTTAAGAGTTATATTAAACATGAATTACCTTGGCAAAATCCCCGGGACATTAGAAATGCTGGGTTATTAAAGTAACGTTAGCAAGCTTATAATTGTGGATTTATCAATCCTAGCTTCACCATACACTTGGAACTGTGAGTTTTCTCAGCATTCCTCATCATGGACCTGTACCACAATGACCAATGACTTCACTTGTGCCCTGATCTTTATTAGAAACTGAGAGGGGGAGATGTTTAATACAATTGATAATTGACAATTTAAAAAACATGATGCTAACTAGCTTAGCCGCTAGATGCCGAAATAACACATTAGATTAAATCATTTGTGCATATAACTCAATATATTGCGTTTGAATCGCTTGTTTCGCTTGCTTACTGGAGCAGGGGACCTGGCATTAACGATACGATGGACATCGCTGATTCTACTTGGCAGATCTCAGAGACATCTAGTAAATACTGACATTTTGGGCGACGCAAATGAAAACCGGAAATTGATATCCCGACTTCTGGCGATTACCCTCCATGTCAGACCAAGGCAGCCCTTGTACTCACATAAGTGGGGACCAACAGGATATACAGATGCTAACAGAATTACAGGTAACAATTAATGTGAACATTTCCCATTTTTCTTATCAAAACCTCCAATAAATAAGTTAGTCAACACCAGCTAGACATAAGTCACCAAATTTTAAATACTTTTGGTCGAAACACTCTATAGTACGGTTGCATTATCCATTCATGACAGGTTTATGCCAATGCAAGCACTTGTTCAGCACTTGATGGCTATGACACACATTAATTCGTGGCCTAATGGTTAGAGAGTCGGACTCGTAATCCAAAGGTTGCGAGTTCGAGTCTTGGGCCGGCAGGGATTGTAGGTGGGGGGAGTGAATGTCCAGCGCTCTCTCCACCCTCAATACCACGACTGAGGTGCCCTTGAGCAAGGCACTGAACCCCCAACTGCTCCCCGGGCGCCGCAGCATAAATGGCTGCCCACTGGTGTGTGTGTGTTCACTGCTGTGTGTGTGCACGTTGGATGGGTTAAATGCAGAGCACAAATTCCGAGTATGGGTCACCATACTTGGCCGTATGTCACTTCACTTTCACTTTTAATTGATAGTGGTTATGAAAAACTTTTGTGACTTTTTTTCTTGATGTAATGTGATGGATCTTCACTGCAAATAATGCAGATACAGTTTAACAAAGAACAACTATCACATTTCAGTTTAATTGGCTTTTTTTTTTTTTAAATGAACAGCTACAATGTACCTTTCAATGTAAACGTGAAAATATGTCAACAAAATTATATAAATGTATTTAAAACACCCAGTCAGATTTGTGTATCTGGCTATGCTTCGTCAATGGACACGTACATCTATCCCATTATTCATTGCAAAACTACTCAAATTTGGTTTGGTTGCATATTGTAAATAAACTATCTTAAACCATTATAAAGAGCACCAAAGTAAATGCAGTTATTAATGCTTTTATGTATGACAGGACATATCCTGGACACAACCAGAAGAAGGTTAGTAGCTTGTATTATTGTATGTTTCCCTTTACACAATGAGTCTTTTGCTACAGGTTACCATAATTATTATTATGATTATGTTATCACAGGCAGACCCATTGCCAGAAGGAGATGATCCTGTGTATCCCGGCGCACCTCTGACAAAAGGACAACATTTACTGTTGCTTATGTCCTTTGTACTAAGGCACAATCTTACAGCTCTTTCACTGGACCATCTACTGACAATTTTCAATGAGCATTTTCCAGGCATGGTGCCAGTAACCACATATCTTTTCTGAAAAGCTTATGGTCAGTATGGAAATTATGAACCCCATTTCTATTGTCCAGCATGTGAAAACTACTTAGGGAGAAATACTGGTGAGCTACAGTGTGACATTTGTCATACAGTAACTGATTCAGATAACTGTCTTAAAAGTGGATGTTTTTTTCCTGGTTCTTAGTTTGTCCTCACAGATCAAAACATTGCTTGAGGAAAAA
The DNA here is from genome assembly GCF_012432095.1 of Onychostoma macrolepis. Lineage (NCBI taxonomy): Eukaryota > Metazoa > Chordata > Actinopteri > Cypriniformes > Cyprinidae > Onychostoma > Onychostoma macrolepis. The sequence goes on along the minus strand of NC_081157.1, from coordinate 12,247,206 downwards.
CAAACAAGTTTTCAAAAAGATAGGCTGATTTCAGATACCATTTCAGACATCCAGTGTGTAGAAGAGTATCAGAAACTTAAAGAATCTGGTGCAATGGGTGAGGATGACATATCTTTCATTTGGAACTGTGATGGAATCCCACTGTTCAGGAGCTCCAAGTACCAAATCTGGCCCATACAGTGCCAGGTTATAGAGCTCGAGCCTAGAGAACGCAAGGCAAATATCTGTCTTCCATGTCTTTGGTTTGGGGAAAAAAAAAACCCTACATGCTCACATTTTTGAGGCCATTCGTAGATGAACTGTCAGTTCTACAAAAAAGATGGTATTAAATGGAAAGACTCAGAAAACGTAGAGCACAATTCCAAGGTTTTTGGTTTTATGTAGTTCTGATTCAGTCGCCCGCCCACTTCTAAGGAACACTAAACAGTTCAATGGATTTTATGGGTGTGACTTCTGTTACCATGTTGGGGGAGGTCCTTACACAAACAAAGCCCCTGTGCCAAAACTTAGAACTGAAGTTGAGCACTTTGATCACGCATTGGCCGCAACACCTGAGAAAACTGTAATGGGAGTAAAAGGACCTTCACCTTTTAATGAAACTTGAAAACTTTCAAATGATAAATGGATTTGTTCCAGAGTATCAACACTCTGTCTGCCTTGGGGTGACAAGGCAACTAGCTAATCTGTGGTTTGACTCAAATCATGAACAAGAGTGGTACATAGGAACAAAATCAGACCTTATTGACAAAGAGCTAGTTACAATCAAACCACCTGTTCAGATAATCAGAGTACCACGATCTGTGGTGGGTGTTACAGTCAGTCAATGTGGATTTTATCATTGTTTCATTGTAAAAGGAATACTGTATCATTCAAGCACTTACAGAAGTCAAAAAAAAAAAGTATAAACTCAACAGTAGAATTACTGGATGGACGAATGTGCAGAATTCTTAGCATGTTAGTATTCAGATTACACCATTTATCAATGCACTGTGTATTGGTTAGGGAGCTCAAGAAGACTGGTAAACTGCTCTGCAGGGACAGTGAACTAAACATTACTTCCACTTTTGTGTCTGAGGTATTGGAGTCTAACAATGTATGTGCAGTACCCACTGATATGTTCTACATAAAATGTGCTTTGATAGAAACAAGAGCCAAAAAATACGTTATTCCACTCCCAAATAATATAGAGAGAGATTACACATTACTATGAATGTGAGATGTCTTACAAACTGCTTATCCTCCAAGCTTGCAAGTTGTATTACAAAATTTTCTGCAATACAAAGCACACCGTTTAGAAGAGATACTGTTGTCATACCTAAATATTAACTGACACAGACTGTGCGGTGGTTAGTGATTTATGTTTGATTACTGTCAAATGTGAAATGAGTCAATCATTCAAATATCTGTTTTCTATCTAAATATCTGTTTAATGACAATAGATGCTGAAAATATATATATAATTCAGGTTTGTCCTTTTGTACTGCAAAAGCACACTTATGTAACATGCTTAATAATGTCATCTTAGAGCATTTATAGTAGCCTAAGCACCTACAGGGTTTTGCTTACATTTCTACTGTATTTTTAATGAAAATCCAAATAGAAGATATATATACATAAGTGTGATTATATATATATATATATATATATATATATATATATATATATACACACACACACACACAATCCACTAAAATTTTATGTGAAGTGATTGTTGGATTCTTTTTCCCAGATGAAAAACAAGTGCACTTCCATAATTTAAAGTGCTCTATTTTTGTGCACTAATTTTGTACTTAATATACTAAAAATAATCCTTTAGTACTTCTTAAGATCATCTAAGTGTACTCACCTGTGCTCACCTAATTATTTAGCTACCACTTGTATTACACTTGAGTGTACTAGTGTATGAAAGATGGGTTCAAGTGTACTACCAGTGGTAACAAAATACATTTTTTAAATACAAAGATAGTATGTTAAAAGTGAATTTTAGTTCATTTTCATGTCCCAAAATAGCACAATAAGTTGACCTTAAGAAGTACTAAAGGATCATTTTTAGTATATTAAGTACAAAATTAGAGCGTGAAAATAGAGCACTTTAAGTACATTATGGAAGTGTACTTTAGTGTATTTATATTATATTAAGTGTACTTGAATAGCACATTTGGGAAAATGTCATTTTAATTATTAAATTTCTAATATATTTTAAGTCAAATCAATTTCATTTAACACTAGAAGCGCCAGAATTCCAAAACTACTAGAACAGCCATGAGCGGGCATTTTGACCGCTATATTATAAACTCTATAATCTCTAAATAAATTGCCCAAATGAGAGATTAATGTATTAACTGTGTTAGGATATCTTTAAAAAAAATAAATAAATAACACCAACATGTAGACTTTTTATTTAGTTAAAAATGATAATTATAAATTTAGAAATATTCGCATCATTTCATAGTAAAATGTAATTATTGCATATTCAGTATTTCTCTGTATTTATTTTACATAACTCAGAACAACAAAATAACATTTAAAATGATCTATTTGATTATGATTTTTTTTTACAACATTTATGATACATTATAACACAGAACATAAGCTGGAAACAAGCAGCTCTAAAGTTAAAAAGAGTCACGAACGAAGTTTGGAACCATAAAACAATTACGCTACAAATTTTATATTAAATAAATATATCTATATCATGCTCGGCTATTTAAGATTCACAGTCAACACAAGTTACTTCTGTTCTTCTCGCACAATTTCCACACACGGGTTTGTGGCATTTGCAACAGGTGTCGCGCGTTTTATTTTGTTTGCAGATTCTCCGCACCTGGCACTGTCTCCGTTTTGGTGTCAGTTGCGGGGGTTGATTGTGCTTTTGGTTGGGACCTTGTGTAAAGGCAATAATAATTTGTAGTCCAAGAATTTGTATTTATAATAAAATGAGCATATGCTAATAGTACTGGAGACGCTGACAGAGACAATAAACCGCGGGAAAGAACAATAGAATCGCGCAAGATTTAAAGCGGTCAATATGACCGTTATGGCTTTAATAGGTAGAAATGCTCATATTTTTTTTGCCTTTTATGTAATTTATATAAAATCTATTGTAAGTAAAAATAGAAACACTTTTAGGAAAAGTCACAAACCAGCAAGATTGTTGAATAAAAAAATACAAAGTTATTGTACATATACATTTCAAAACGGTCATTTTGACCGTCATGGCAGTTCTAGTGTTAAACTTAGTACACTTTTAGATAGTTATCCTAACATTGAACTAATTTTTAAAGCATTCAGAATATACTTTTAAGAAATACACTAATAAAATTCTTCTGTATACTATTGCAGTAGTACACTGCATTCCTATGTATTAAAAATCTATTTAAATATCAGTGGTATTTAGTATACTTTTGAAATTGCACTTAAGTACTACTGAAGTAAAAAAATATATATACTTTTAATTAGTGTATTTATAGTGTATGATTTTCTTTTGCACAAAAAATAAGAATGTACTACAAAGAATGTAATACAAAACAAGTATTTTTTTTTAGTGCACTCAAGTACACTTTATTTTCACCTGGGATGGCCTCTAGCAGGGGCGGTTTCTTCATTAGGGCGATCGGGCGATGCACCACCAAAGTGTGAAAGGGAGGGATTTTTTTTCTACCACATTCAACCACAGTCTTAGGCTAGCTGTCACTCTTTTAGACTGTTTGGTCTGCCTCTGGATATAGTCCAATCAGCGTTAACTCACGTTCTGTAGGGTACCACCTCTATTTGAGCAATTTCTCTCTGGCCGAGAATCGCCCAGACTCTTCTCATAGACGTCCATACAAAGATTTTTGTTTTTGTTTTTCCAACTGCAGGCACTGCAATCTCTGTGAGTTCCAGGAGGCTAGCACTAACATGCTTTCGTCATCATGCATAACCTTAAAGCTGCAGTCCATAACTTTTTTTGGTTAAAAATTATCCAAAATCAATATTTGAGCAAGTACATAACCAGCCAGTGTTCAAAACTATCGCCTTACTTTAGCCCGATTCACAACGGTTAGCTTATAATAATGTTTTCTAATTTGAGTGGTATGGGTAGGTTTTCGCAGAAAATTCGAGCGTGTTCTATATGTTACTCTATATTCCAAGACGTAGGCTAGTGGTGACTGACTGCCACACATACTCCTCAAAACATTAGATTCATCCACGCTGGAGCCGTGCCGATGCACAACCCACGCAAGAAAGATAATTCCGCACACAGCTGCAATAGCAGGTTTTCAAACAGAGATGGAGAAAAAGAGGCAAAACTTATGGACTGCAGTTTTAACTTGTGCAGCGATTGGTGGGAACAAACATACCTCTTTTAATAAGAAATATGAAGTCAGGACTAGTCTGTATGGGCTGAATAAATTCAAACCAGTATCTTACCAGTAAAGTTTTGATGGGTATTGATTGTAATAGAGGTAAAGACAATTACAGTGGCATACAGCCCTGCAGGCACACATCAAAGACGTTGATATTTGGTTAAATTTAGGTTGCGACACCAGGTGACTAAAATTCAATGTCAAGTTAATGTTATGATGTGAAACGTGGAATAATAGTTTTACTTGAAGAGTAACGCTTTATAATAACTACACACTATGAATCATTAGTTAATCATTAGTAAATAGTCAATTCCTCATTTACAAAGCATTGTCCCTACATTAATAGACATTAGTAAGCAGTTTATAAATACAGATGTAAATGCTTTGCTCTTGATTTATAGTCATATTTATAATGTATTTATTGTATTTTCATACTTTATCATCAAGTATTATATTATTTATTTACAAACCAGATATTTTCATCAGTGTTTCTTTTCTTTTTTTCTCAAGATGGTGCTGCACATGGCAGCCATTGTGCTTGGCTCTCCAGTTGTTTTAGTGTTTTTGTTAGTTTTTCCTGTTTTTTGTTTGTCAAACACGATCAGTTTCACCAGGGAAGAACTGCTGAACATTCGGCAGAACACACCACAAAATCTCCAACCGGTTTTTAATTATTCATATATTTTGCAGAACACAGTAGCCAGCGGAGCTGCGGCTCTGTTTAGACGCTTCAGGACACGCAGACGGGGGAAGCGAGCCGGCATGCTCGTGAAGCTCAGACAGTGCGAATTTTGAATGCCGTTGCCTAGCATCCATCTGGCGAATCTCCGCTCTCTACCCAACAAAACGGACAAACTACTTCTGCTTTCCCGGTTAAACAAGGACTTTTCAAACTCTGTTGCTCTGTGTTTCACGGAAACCTGGCTGAACGGCACCATTCCAGACAGCGTGCTTCATCTTCCTAACTTCCAGCTAATCAGAGCAGATCACGATGCAGAATCAACGGGAAAATCGTGCAGCGGCGAGACATGCTCCTACATCAATGAAAGGTGGTGTAGAGATGTAACAGTGTTAAAGAAGATGTGCTATTCAGATCTAGAAACGCTTTATCAACTGTAAACCTTTCTATCCGCCACGGGAGTTCTGCACGTGAGCTCAGCTTTACAGAAACTCGCTGATCAGATTACAGACACAGAACAAAAACACCTGGACTCTGGTTTTAATTATTCTAGGGGACTTTAATAAAGCAAATATCTCCGGTGAACTGCCAAAATATAGACAGCACATCACATGTCCACCAGAGATAGTAATATACTGGATCACTGTTACACAGCTTTAGGACTCTCTGATCACTGTTTGGTTCATATTATACCGACCTACAGGCAGAAACTGAAATCAGCTAAACCTGTTTTAAGGACTGTAAAGAGATGGACTAATGAGACACAGCAGGTTTTACAAGCCTGTCTCGACCTTACTGATTGGAGTGCTTTTGAAGCTGCTGCAAACGATCTGGATGAGCTCACAGAGACTGTAACATCTTCCGGACTGCTGAGCGAATCGTTGGTACAACCCTCCCCAGTCTCCAAGAACTGTACTCATCCAGAGTGAGCAAAACGGCTGGCAAAATCACTCTGGACCCCTCACATCCAGCACACTCCCTCTGAACTGTTGCCGTCTGGTCAACGCTACAGAGCTCTGAGCACCAGAACAGCCAGACACAGGAACAGTTTCTTCCCTCAGGCAATCCATCTCATGAACACTTGACAATAATTGTGGAACACACACTATTTATACACTTATACACTTATTTATCTAACACACATACTTAGTCTACATTTCAATTTGCAATCCATCTCATGAACATTTGAACTCTTAACAATAAACATGAAACACACAACACTATCATACTTTTTATTTAACACATACTTATTACATTTCAAATTTGCACCTAACATACCTGTACATACTGAATTGTCTATCTTGTATATTGTGTTTGTGCTATTTTGCATATTGTCCATTTTGTATATTTGTACATTATTTTTTTATTATTGCCGTCATTCTGTCACACTGTGGAGCTACTGTCACTAAAACAAATTCCTCATATGTGCAAACATACGTGGCAATAAAGCTAATTCTGATTCTGATAAGATCATTTAGAAAGAGTAAGTCAATTTTTAAGAAACTCTTTAAATGTACATTTATACATATTATTTAGACATATTGTAATAGTTACTCAGCGTGTTAATAAATGCTTTATTAACATGTATTCTTACGGTAATTCAGGTAGTTATAAAACATTTAGTAGTTGTAAGTTAACTATTTATGTGAGCTCATCTAAAGTGAGGACTACTTGTGCATAAAAAAAGCTTTTACAAAGGAGATTTAAAGGCTCAGTTATCTTCTAAACAGAAAAAGGAAACAAACACAACACAGTGTAATACAGAACATAAAAATTACTTGGTAACACTTTCTATGAAGCCCATATTTATAATACATTATAAGGGTATTTTTAAGGCATTATAATGAATGCATAATGGATTATAAAAAACCTTGTAATATGTTATATCATCTTATGAATATTCATAAGAACAGTTTTAATGTATTATAATATTTACTTATTTGTGGTTATAGCTTTTAAGAGTATGATGATTTATAACACACAGTGAACACGTTGCATTCACTTAAGTTACAATGTATTATATTTCTCATAGTTATAATGTATTATAAGTCTCATATCTTGCCACCTTTCTTATGCTACTTTACTTAAAGCCATCAATGACCACTTGTAAGTATAGTAATAATAATAGTAATTGTAACTGAGTTATTTGGGACTATATTGCACTGGGTTAGGTTAGTTGCATTCGCACTGGTGCGTCGGTCAGAACACAGGAGGCATGAATAAGAACTACAGAACGGAAATATACAACATTAAATCTACATCTATACACAATGGAAATATCAATCAGTTATGCTACTGAATCCAAGTATAGTAAATATATGGTGAATAAATGGCTTAGGCAAGACATCACTTATGTTTCCGAACGAACTCGCAATATCTTCAGTAAAGGACAATCATAAACTTACATGTTGTCATTAACGCACAACTTGGACGCATATACCTTCGACCAAGCAAAGTTAAATTCAGTCCATATTCTGGAGAACCCTATGCGATAGCTCGTGCAGTCAACTCAACCGGAACTGAAAGTTACTGACGTGCACAGTAAACCCGAGACCTGATTGGTCATTCCTTCTCAACATCGCCGAACAGTCAGTTATGGGGTTCTGAGTCTTTGGCATGTTCATCAATGGCAGAAAGAGGGATTAGTCTGCCGACTGGTCGGGTATATGTTTTATTCTTAACCTGGATCTCCACTGATCGGATGTGACCATCTGATCCAGGAAAGGTCTTAACTACTTTACCCACTAACCACATAGCACGTGGAAGTTGTGGGTCAACAAGCATGGCAATAGTTCCTGGGGAGATGTCACTCACATCTGTATGCCATTTGTGACGAGCTTGGAGTGTTGGCAAGTAGTGGTGAATAAAGCTCGACCAGAACTGATCTGTAAGCACCTGGCTTTGCCTCCATCTCCGCCGCCCCATGAGGAGGTAATTGGGCGTAACAGGGTCAAAGTCCACTACATTGGAAGAAGTATACCCCAGCGGTTTACTGTTTAGGATTTCTTCCACTTCTATGAGTGCAGTCAGTAGAACCTCTTCAGTTACTGTTTGTGAGCCAATGCTGATACGAAGGGTGGTTTTGACAGAACGAATCTCACACTCCCAGGCACCACCAAAGTGTGGAGCGTTTGGTGGGTTGAAATGGAAGGATATTTTCTGCTTAGCCAGTTGCTGTTGCAGTTGAGGGCTAAGAGATGCAAAGGCCTCCTGTAGTTCCCTTTCTCCACCATGAAAGTTTGTGCCCTGGTCCGAAAACAACTCACAAGGCTTACCACAACGGGCCACAAACCTCCTCAGGGCCATCAAAAAGGAATCAGTGTCTATGGAGGTAAGTAGGTCAAGGTGAACACATCTTGTAGTGAGGCACTTAAAGATTATCCCCCATCGTTTCTCGCACCGTCTGCCAAATTTGATTTGAAATGGCCCGAAGCAGTCCATGCCAGTACTATAGAAAGGTGGTTTCTGAAGTCTCAATCTGGCTGGTGGCAGATCTGCCATTTTTGGAATGACTGGTTTGGCCTTCCACTTCTTACATTCTTTGCATAAATGTTGCTGCCTACGGATAGCTTCCCGACCTCTTAATACCCAGAAGTTTCTCCTTATTTCTGCAAATATTCTCTCTGGTCCTGGGTGGCAGAGCTTGTTGTCATAGTCCTTTATTAATAGCTTAGTGACTGTGTGGTGAGGATCCAGCACTATGGGGTGGATTGCTGATGTCTCCAATCCTGCACGATGCAGGCGACCATCAACTGGAATGACCGGCAGGACTCATCATATTCTGGTGCCAAGGTTAACCTAGCCAACATTCTATTGTCACGAATCCGGCCTATGAACTTCCATTCACCCACCACCAGAGGTCACTCGCTCACCACATTGATTCTCACACTACACAGACACTTTCACATTATCTTGCACTACAGTGTCCTTAAAAAGTCTTAAATTCAGATTCGATGGGTCTTAAATATTTTTGGTCACATTACCGCTAAAATATCTTCAGTCTGACAGACCTAATGACTGTTTACAATTTTTTTTTTTCTCCCCCGCGGTAACAGTTACTGCATCATCAGAGAGAATCACACTAGCAGAATACAGGTCGAACTACCTTCTTAATGTTTAATACTATACTTATATATTTATTATTATTATTATTATTATACACCTACTAATGTTTAATAATAATATAGGTTGAGCTACAGCTGATCAGCCTTAGCTAGTTTAAAATGTTTTTTTTTTTACTTGCCCGACCGGACATATAGCCTGATTAAAACACAAGTGACAAAAAATAACCAGCGATGCATCGAAACGTGAGAATGATTCTTCTAATTGTATTAGTATACATTCAACGTAAACAATGATTAATAATGGATAGTGTATTTCTGGTATCAAGGTCGCGCTGTTGAGGCTCACTCTCTTTGACTCTTTGTGAGAGACTTCAGATCAAATGAGCGTAACCGCAAACAAAGAAATTCAGAAGAAACACACTGAGGTAAAACATTCAGAATGTTTAGTTTCAGAGTGTCCGCGGGTCCTTAAAATGTCTTAAATAACGTTTTCCTAATAAAAGGCCTTAAAGTCTTAAATTCAGATTTGATGGGTCTTAAATATTTTGTCACATTACCGCTAAAATATCTTCAATCTGACGGACCTAAAAACCGTTTACAATCATTGGACAGACCGAAGATTCATCCACCCCCTCAGTAGTTACTGCATCATCAGACAAAATCGCAGTAACGTTAATGTTAGGAGAATACAGCTCGAACTACCTTCTTTGTGAATATAATATTCTCAGTAATAATAATAATAATAATAATAGCCTAAATATAAGTCATGCTACAGCTAGCTGACCACCAGGCTTCTAGCTAGTTTAAAATGTTTTTGGCTTTTTTATTTGCCCAGCCGGACGAACATCCTGATTAAAACTTTAGTGAAAAAAAAAAAAACCAGCGAAGCATCGAAACGAAGGAATGATACTTCTGATTTTAATAGATTCAACGTAAACAGGGATTGATAATGGAATGGTATTTCTGGTATCAGTCGCGCTGCCTGTCTCTTTGTGAAAGACTTCAAATGAGCACAACAGCACACATAAAGAAACCCTGAAGAAACACAAAATTCAAAATATGTAGTTTATTTATAACATGATATAGTTCAGTAACATACCAAGGGAGCTATTCGCTGAATATTCCCACGATTGCAAACGTTACACTGATTTTAGTTCAATAAACAAACAATTAAAGTTAGTTAGTCAAGTTATTAAGTTACTTGCATTTTAAACACAATATTTACTGTTTTGTTCTGTTTCACCAACGAAAATAGTTCCAAACAGGGATCACAGCAGAATACACATTCTGCAAGCAGCACTCAGCGGTGTTTTGTTTCTGAATGATTCAGCGTTTTGACCGAATCGGTTCAATTAATGACTCAATGACTCACTCGTTAAGTGAATTACCGCCACCTAGTTTAGTTTAGTATGTTGAAAAGTATGCACCCCCCCCCCCCCAAACATTTCTTATTTGTATATTCATAAATGTATTTAAAACATTAACCTCATAACATTATTTATTGCAGTTGTAATATTGCAGTGTAAATTATTTAATCTGACTGCTAACATTATTACAGTTTATTGATAAATTGTAATAATTTGACATGAACGGTGATGCAAACATTTAAAAAGTAAAAAAATAAAAAATAGGCCTTTATAAAGGTAAATAAAAATATGCAGATTTAAGTATGTAAAAGCTGATAGAACACTGATTAAAATATTGCTTCAGAATAATTGTTTACACCACCAAAAATCTCAGTGATGTGGTAGTTTTGTGGGGATATTTTGTGTGGAATATTGTCTGCTGATATGAAAAGTTATATTGTAGTGAAAAATATCATTTATGACAGCGATTAATTTTCTTTTTAAATTAAACACATTAAATAGTACACACATGTGATCCTGGACCACAAAGCCAGTCTTAAGTCGCTGGGGTATATTTGTAGCAATAGCCAAAAATACATTGTATGGGTCAAAATTATAGATTTTTTAATGTCAAAAATCATTAGGACATTAAGTAAAGATTAGGGTTGGGTACCGAACTCTGTATTTTTAAGGGTACGGACCGAATTGCGTCTGTACTACCGAGTATCGATTCACATTAAATCATTTGGTACCTGAGAACGCATTTGGGCGCTTACGAGAGAGAGAGAGAGAGAGAGACCCTTGACTTGTCACCCCTGCAACTCTTTAAAACACAGCACAGAGGGCAAACCGAAATGTTCTGAAGTGTGCTTACATTTCTAGGGTCATATGGTTTCCGAGAAGACGCGGACAGGATGCGGAGTCCATTCATAAAAACTGAATTTACTCTGTAGCGCGGAATGCCGCAGAATTCATCAAGTTTTGGATGAATAAAAGAATGTCTGTCACTTAATTTGAATCGCGATATGAACTAGTGTATGTGAATATTAAAACGCAAAAAGATGGTTTAAATATGAATCCTGCATGTTCCGTTAGCCTCGGTATGTATGAATGGCGGAGACGCGGTTGTGTTTACTTCACAAATACTGAAGCACGCGTGAACTCTGCATCTCGCTACATGAACACATGAACTTACAGGCTGTGAGAGTCACTTCATGACAATTTTACCGTTTCATTTGAGAAAACTAGCATCATATCAAACTGTATACACTCAGAAACTTCATGGCAACCTGTCAAAATAAAAGTGCGGTTTAACGTAACAAAAATAGCCTATATTACTCTTGTATTACTTTTGTACAGTATAATGTACGTCTTTATATATTCCATTTACTGACAAATTTAAATAAAACAATTAAATGATAAAAAATAATTGGTTACTTTAGAATTGCGAACAGTTATTCACTATTAACTATGACTTTTCTCAATAAATTCTTAATTGGCTGCCTATAGAGAATGAGGATTATGTCACAGTCTTTTCACTCTGCCGCCATATTAGCAGGATACGCTATCCGTTGCCATGGTTACTTCGACAGCGAGACCAAGAGAAATAGCAACAGGGAGAGAGATCAGATTAATTTAATACTAATAATTTTAATTTAAAAACAAACAAATAAACAAAACTTACAGTAAATAAATAAAGCATTTTTTGTATGTATTTCTTAAAGTAAAAACATTATTACAAATTATACAACTGGTCAACGGCAGCTGGTACAAAGAGAGGCAGCTAAGCTTAGTAAATGTTTATAATTATTTGCATATAGAGTCCTTTTACAGCAGGCTACAAACATTACCACGAATTAGGCTATGTAACTGGTCAGCGGCAGCTGATATAAACTGCAGCAGCAGCTACAGAGACAGTCAAACATAAAGTTTAGTGGCAATATGAACAGTAGACGGCATGAACAAAACTACACAATATAAGAGAACTTACCGGAATGAAAATGTAGAGAACATACTCTCATCGAATGAGAAATCTTATCGAAAGTTAAGTCCTTTCTTCTTACAGCGGCTATCCAAGCCATCCGGCGTCTTCTAGTCACATCAGCAACATGCTCTCCTTCATGCCTTTTCCATGTTGGAAACTTGAAAAACCTAATAAAATTGTGGATTTTGTCTCCACGAAGGTCGTGTGACCTGCTATGGCAGTTTTTCACACAACAGCAGAACACAACAGCAGTTTCCACAAAATCAACAGAACTCGACAGCAACAAACAACCAACCATAGACTGTAAACAAACAACGGAATCCTGCTAAGATGGCGGCAGCGTATAAGTTACGTCACATTCTCATTCTCTATTAATAGTTAGTAAGGTAGTTGTTAAGTTTAGTTATTGGGTAGGATTAGGGATGCAGAATAAGGTCATGTAGAATAAGACATTAATATGTGCTTAATTACTACTAATAAATTGCTAATATTGTAGTAATATGCATGCTAATAAGTAACTAGTTAAGAGACCCTAAAATAAAGTGTTACCAAATAATTATTACAACCACATTAACCACTTAATTGTAGAAAAAAAATACAATTATTATTAAAACTTATTTAAAGGAATAATCACACAATTTTTCTACCATGTATTAATATTAACAGTAAACCTTTGTTTGTTTGCCAAGAAATTAAAAAGAAATAAATGTTTCATGCCTTCATTTGATTATCAGAAAAAATAAAACAAGAATTTCTGGAAGAAAAAAAAAAATTGTAGGGCCCTATTGTTCAAAATGTTGAAATTGAGAGTTTTGGACTTACTTTTTCACTGAAATAAATGTTTTTGTTATTACACAGAGAGTAAAGTACCGAAAAAAGGTACTGGTACTGTACTGGTTCAAATGTGAACGGTACCCAACCGTAGTAAAGATCATGTTCCATGAAAATATTTTGTAAATTTCCTACCGTAAATATATCAAAACATAATTTTTGATTAGTAATATGCATTGCTAAGAACTTCATTTGAACAACTTTAAAGGCGATTTTCTCAATATTTAGATTTTTTGCACCCTCAGATTCCAGATTTTCAAATAGGAAAAGCTTGCTTATTTTTCAAATGGAAAGCTTATTTATTCAGCTTTCAGATGATGTATAAATCTCAATTTACAGAAATTGACCCTCATGACTGGTTTTGTGATCCAGGGTCACATATGTATGTAATATAATGTGTATTTCCATTACAGGTTTAGGTCTTAAATTTCAAATAAGTTGGTATTAAAAAGGTCTTAAAAAGTCTCTTAAATTTCACTTGTTCATATCTGTAGAAACCCTGAGTTTATTCATAACATGATATAGTTAAATAACATACCATGACAAGTGAGCTATTTTGCTGAAATTCTAACGACGCAAAAAGCATTCGGATCACCTACAAAGTGCACGCATGCATTACATGAAATCTAGTGCGTGCGCATTTAGAGTGAATGAATCAACCATTTAAATGATTAGGGTTAAATCGCAATGACTCACTTATTAACAGCGACTTGCTGCCACCTACTGGCGTTTTTAATTTCACATTTTATTATTTAAATAATTAAAAATATCAGTATTCAACATTTTATGTTTAATATATCAAAACATTGTTAATGCATTTGTAAAAATAGGCCTTTGTAAAGGTAAATAAAACTATGCAGATTTAAGTATGTAAAAGCTGATAGAACACTGATTAAAATATTGCTTTAAAATATTGTTTCCACCACCAAAAATCTCGGTGATACGGTGCTTTTGTGGGGATATTTTGCATGGTATATTGTCTGCTGATATGAAAGGTTCACTGTATATCTTAGTAATAAATATAATTTGTTACAGCTATGATATTTAGTTTTCTTTTTATGTTAAACACATTAAATATTACATATATGTATGTAATATAATGTGTATTTTCATTACAGGTTTAGGTCTTAAATTTCATATAAGGTACTATTAAGAAGTGTTAAATTGAACTTATTCATGTCTGTAGAAACCCTGATACTAGGGCCCAGTATGAGTACTGGACTGGCCCCACATAGTGTATATGCGTGTTTTGATTAGGTTTTTTGAGGCATCTCACCTGGACGGTGTATATATATATATATATATATATATAGATAGATAGATAGATAGATAAAAGCAACATCAGTATTTCAGTTAGGTAAATGTCAGTTTTCTGCATGCACATTCCACTGTTTATTAATCTACAAACTCACATGAGTTTGTAGAAAAATGAAAGTGTGCAATTTAAAAAAAATCATACATTAAAATGTTGTACAGGTTCAATATAATACTTCATAATCATTTTCTGACACATTTTTTTTATACTTTTCAGGTTTTTGTAAAATGTTAACATTTTGATAAACCAACAGGGTTATACCATCTCAACAACTGGTCTTATGTAATTAATCTTACATAACATAAAAATTGACAGTTAACAGTTAAAGGCTTAATTCACCCAAAAATTAACATTCTGTCGTCATTTGCCCAACCTCATGTCACTCCAAACTCATAAGAAATTAATTCATTTTCAGAACACAAATGAAGAATTTTTTTTTTTTAATCGGAGAGATTTCTGTTGCTCTATTGAAAGTTTACTTCTGCAAAATGCTGATCTTTCAAAACATTCATAAAGACATTGTAAAATAAATCCATATGAATGGAGGGATTTAATCCAAGTCTTCTGAAGACTTTTATTCTCATATAAACATTGATCAGTGAGTATATAAAGAAGTTCAACGGTACTTGCACGAGAACAAACTTCATTGGTTCTCACGCGTCAAGCAAGCAGTCTTAACCTTCCATTAATTAAAACTAAATGCTGTAATCATTGTCCTCTGATCAGTGTTTATATTTGCAAAAAAGCATAAATTATATCTGTTCATATGAAGTGACTGTCTTTTCAGGAGACTTAGATTAAACAGCTCCATTCAAATGGATTTATTGTATGATCTTTCTAAGAACATTTAAAAGTGTTTTGGGATTAGACTTTTAATGGAGGGCAAAAAATCTCTAAAAATATCTTAATTTGTGTTCAAGAAATGAATGAAAGTCTTATGGGTTTGGAACAAGTAAATGAGGGAGAGTAAATAATGACAAAATATTCACATTTTGGTGAACTACCCCTTTTATCCCTTTATCAGTGCTCTTCTAAATGTGACACACTGACACAATGAAGAAACACAAAAACAACAAACTCAGCTGAACTTACAGTATAATATTAAAATATATTCTGTCTCAAAAACTACACAATTTAGAAACACACACAAAATATTTCTCGTGCTGTTCTCTTTCCACTCGTCTCTGGTCCCAGACAGTACAGCACTTGAAGCCTTTTCTGCCTCTGCTTCACATCATTAATCATAGTACTCTTCCTCAGCCAGCCTGAAAGCCCATATTTCACAAATTAACTTATGTCAGAAAGCAAATTCAGAATTATGTCATTCAAAATTAGTGCTATATCGGCTGGTGAGGAAACTTATTTCTCCCTCCGGTGAAAATGGCGGCTAGACAGCCACAAAATACAAAAATTGGCTATATGACTTGATAAATGTCAGGCAACAAATCAGAGTCAACAAAAATGACCTGAATTTAAAAACTCAGTGACATTTTACGTTATTAACTGTTACGCCCCTCAAAAAAGATAGATACTTTAGTTTAAAGGTCATTTAAACTGTAAAAACAAAGTTTCCGATGCTTGAAAACACATTAAAACACCATCCAACTGGTTTGGCCATCAAAGTCCTGCTAAATCACAAAAACCAGTATGTGTGTGTGTGTGTGTGTGTGTGTGCGTGATCACTTCAACTGTTTCCTTATACCAGCAGAATCAACTTTAAACACTTATTGTCTTATTAATAATCACTGTATAAAGGTCTGCTTTTATTTGTGTACACTCACAATGAAAACAAAACAGATTTTATATATAGAACATGTAATAATATTTAGTATTTTCACATCTAGATGGAAAATTGTAATTTGCACTACTGTCTGTTCGAAATAAATGAAAAGAAACTGAGCATAGTAGATTTTTTCCTCCCCTGTTGTACCGAAATCGTATCGAACCGTGACCCCCGAACCACGTACCGAACCGTGACATCTGTGTACCGTGCCACCCCTAATGTGTATAGATACATACAAGAACATGTGCATATTATGTATATCTGAAGATGTTTGTGTTAATGTGTGTGCGCATGTACTAAGTACGTATACGTAGATCTTTGTATAAATGTGCACATGTACTTGTATCTATGCATGCATTTATGTATGTGTAAGAAAAAAAAAGTGTATGAATGCATGTATAAATGTATTTTTTCGGATCAGAAGTTCTTATTTTTGCAGACTAAGGGGCATTTGTGGGTTGTATGATTGAAGATGATGCAGTGGATGTTGTTGGAATTGTTGATGTTGAAGGGGATGGTGTGCTTTCTGGGAAGTCCTCTACCATAAATTCTTCTAGATTGTCATTGGATGGGAAGAGTGTGGTGGCAGAGGAGTACGTAGGTGAGGATGGTGTAATTACTATGCCAGGTACATCGAATTGTATGGTGTGAGGTTTGGTTGTGGTTTCGATGTGTGTTATGTTGTTCTGATGTAGTGTAATGGTTACAGGTGGTAAATCGAGCAGTGGATCTACTATTGTGTTACTGTTTGCATTGTTAGGAACCTTAATGATGGATTTAATGAATTTGTTCTCAATTTAGACATTTTTATTGTCTGTTGGTGTTTTGATCGTTAGTGTGCCGTGTGTATAGTGTGTTATGCATGAGGATTTGTAGAACGCATTGCATTTTTCACAGTGTACTTTGGATGCAGGAAGTGGCATGTCTGGGATGTTGTGTTTGAGTGGACAAATATGCAAGACTTCTACTGTTGCACCGATTATGTCAACAGTGAGGTTCTGGGAAGTGGCCTGGTTTACATAGCATGTGTCTTCTTGAATACTGAGTTCTGAAACTGTATGATCTTTTGTTGTTGAAAGGAAAGTGGTTCCCTGAAATTTGCGAACTGAAAGATGCGCCAATGAATACCAACACCCAGTTGTAATGCCCTGCTCACCCCACACAGTTAGATCAATAGATCCAGTCTGGTCAGCAATTGTAACTTCAACTCAAGCTTCAGCAGACTTTTGAGTTTGCTCAACTTATTTTTGTGGGAGATTCTCAAATTTTTGTTGTATAAACTTAAAACGACAAGTTGAGAAAACTCAAAAATTAGCTGAAGCTGGTTGCCTTAAAATTTTAAGTTGGCTCAAAAAAACTTTTTTTTTTTACAGTGTACATTTAGTGCGATGTAAGTGTATTTCTTCAAACACATTTAAAATATACCGTTGTACTTGAAGTACAGTTAGAATATATTTGAATATTTGATTTTTATGTGCTTCGACAACATTTGAATAGCCTTTCAGCTCATTAGAAATGCATTATCAGTACACTGTTATACTGTATTTTTTTCTCAGTATTCAGTGACATATTAAAAAGTGCAAGCATTATTTTATTTTAGCTGTTTTTTTTTCTTTCATGTTAATATTCATTTTTCTAAATGTTTTGTCATTTCAAAGCTTTGACCAAATCCTCATCGAGCTCGACATGAGCATCTGTTTTTATCCTCTTGTCTGTCGTTACTCTACAACACTCTGAGTTACAATCAACATAAAATTAGAAGAAGCACAACAACACCACTGAGCAGACTTCAATCGCAAAGACACCGATATCGTTATTTGAGCCAATAAAGCAACCTGTGTGTATTACAACTGCAGTAGGCCTACACAAGCTCATATACTTTAAACCCATATAAAATAAAAAATTGAACATAAAATATACTTATCCCCGGTTTCACAGACAAGGCTTAAACCTAGTCCTAGACTAAAATGTAAGTCTGAGGTGTTTCAACTGAAAGAAACTGATTGATCTTAAAATATATCAGTGCCTTTGTTTTGTCTCAAAATGCACACCAGTAATGTTTTTTATAAGGCACGTTTGTAAAAAAATTACTTTAATGTCTTAATTGAACTATGGCCTAATCCTGGTTTAGTCTAAACCCTGTCTATGAAACCAGGCCTTTAAGTAAGAAAGTATGTTTTCTGTAAATACACAAAAATTTCACTTAAAGTATGCTTGTGTTTTAGAATATTTCTTTAAAGCTTAACTAAGCATATGTTCATTACCAAAGTTTTTGGAAAACATATTAAAAAATAAAATTTTAATGCACTTTAAATGTTAAATGTACTATAAACACACTACTTGAATATCAAGTATATTTTAATTTGATGTCTTTTTCACTTGGGTGAGGATGAACAAACATAACACCCGGAAGAACTTAAAGAACTGAACTTAGCTTTTATCAAACGTAAACACAGACTAATAATACAGATATATATTGATATAATTTCATTAAAACATAAAAAGCCCTGTGATGAACAAAGTATTCACAGCAACATTTAAGCTGCAATTTCATTTTAATTAAATGAGCGAAGCTAACACAAATGCCATAAATGTCATGTTTTGTAAAACAATGAAGAAATAAGTTAATAACAAATAAAACAGAAAGTAAAAAATAAAACACAGATAAGAAGAGAGTTAAAGAGTGTCGAAATGTGGCTGTCTGCAACTATAAATAAACAATAAAACTGTAAAATATACTTAAAATATATACAATAAAACTCTAACTTTAAATTATACTCTTCTGACCTAGTAAAAAAACAACAATCTTAAAACAATGAACTTAAAATAATGGTTTGTTTGTTTAATTACATACTGTGCCTTTGTTCTGTAACAGCAGAGCATCTCAGCCTTCAATAAAGCATCATGAAAAGATAATTTACAGCAATCAAAACTAATCTGTGATCTGTGGTAACGGCTCATTATATTGTGTTAATGGAAGCCATTTCAACAAGCAAACTCACAAAAGACAGGCTTTGTGATTTAAAATCAGTACTGTGACAAAACAACCTAAAGTTACTTCAGTCAAACTAAAGTATGGACATAAAGTATTTAGTACAACAGTTGGTTACACTTTAATTTAAGATGATATAGTTAAAGTGTAATTATTAAAATAATCACTGGTAATGAATAATTCTATAATTTATTGCTATTACTGTAGTAAATACATGTAGTAACTATTTCAAACAGGTAAACTATATCAAATAAACTGAGTATAATAAAATAATGTGTGCATTTCATTACCAAGTTGTTGTAATTCAGAATATTTGAATAAAAAAAAGATAACCAAGGCTGCATTTATTTGATCAAAAACACTATTGCAAAACATTATTACAATTTCAACAAACTGTTTTCCATGTGAATATATGTGAAAATGTAATTTATTCTTGTCATTGTCATTTCAGTGCCACATGATCCTTCAGAAATCATTCTTATATGCTGATTTGCTGCTCAAGAAACATTTCTGATTATTATTGTTGAAAACTTATGTAACATTATAAATGTCTTCACAGTCATTTTAGTCAATTTAAGGCATCCTTGATGAATAAAAGCATTACAACAGATGTCTGAATGCATTATTTCCATAAAAAAGAAAAGAAAAACACATGCACAGCTTAATATTAGTAAAAGTAGCAAGAGGTGTCTGGCCACGCCTTTGGTACTTCTTATTGGCTGAGCTTCAGCAGGAGAGCCCCGCCCACACCGGCACACACAAACACAGGAGGTGGAGTCTCTGCTCTGCTCTCACACACACACACACACAAGTGTTAAACCTGTGAACTGATACACACTCCGGAGCAGAAGAGGGCGTTCGTGCTCCTACAAGCTGAATGCTGTAAAACAAACAAAGAAGAAGAAGAGGCTGCTGCTCTGTCTCTGTGTGCTCTACCTTCGAGAACAAGCTCTTCTCCTGCTTCAGATGCTGTGACTGCTGCGACGATGATTGAACGAGACCAGAAGAGGTGAGGCTTGTGTTTGCTTAAGACGCTGTTTCTCCATGTTCACAGCTATATAAGAATGAGCAGTGAAGGTCAATGGCTGTTGCATCTGAATTAGTGCAAAAGTTGGTACATAAGTTACATCTAACATCCAAATGTCTACAAATAATTATCTTGGAGGTCAAGGGAAGTTTGATGTTTTGCATTGAAAAAGGTCGTTTCTGTAACTCAGACAAACACTGTTCAATCTGCACAAAACCCCACACCTTTAATGAGAAAACACACCTACATGCCAATATTCAGAGATAGTCATAGCGCCAGCTGCTGGCAGCATATAGTAATGTTTCACTGACATGCACTATTACACTGCAACAAAAAGCTGATCTTAATATTTCTAGTCAAAATATCTAAAAATTCCTAATTAAGATGCATTTACTAGATAAGCAAAATTACATAAAATTGTTAGTTTTGTTTCCAAGGGGGAAAAAACATATTAGGTGCATTTTGCTTAAAATGTCTAATAATGTTTAACACTGACATGCACTATTACACCGCAACAAAAAGCTGATCTTACTTAATATTTTGTCTTGTTTCTAGTCAAAATATCTAAAAAATTCTTAGTTAAGATGCATTTTACTAAATAAGCAAAATTACATAAAATTGTTAGTTTTGTTTCCAAAGGAAAAAACTAAATTAGGTGCATTTTGCTTCAAATGTCAAATTATCAGGCAGTGGGGAAAGAAAATAATATTGTTTTAAGAGTATTTTAAGATTTGAGCGGATTCTTAAACGGCGCTGATTGGTCATTGTGTTCACGCGCTCAACAGATACATCTATGATTGGCTTCAATGATTAATGAAGCGCTCCCCAGATAGCAAAATTAGTCTGGCCCACCTCTGGGCCACAACCTTGCTTCACTTCTGGCCCAGTTCTGGCTGGGTCCCCGGCCCAAAACTGGCACACACACTGAAAACAGACTCAAACAATTTCCTCTGGCCCAGATGTGGCCCACATCCTGTAAAATGACTCTTATTTATTGAAGTGGCCCAGATCTGGCCCGCATACTGTAGAGTGACTTCTATTATTTTATGTGGCCCAGGTCTGGCCCAGACACTTTAAGCCAGATCTGGCTGAGACTCGGCTTGGTCCCCGGGCCGAATGTGGCCAGAAACTGCTAAATGTAATTCAGCAGTGAAACACAAATACAACCATTTAAAAACATTAAAAAGGCTTTAATTATAAAATTACCAAATACTTTAAATATATATGAACAAATGCACTACAGTATAAACATTCACACTTTTTAAACCACAAAGTAACAAGTAAATTATATTTACTGCATATATATATATATATATATATATATATATATATATATATATATATATATATATATATATATATATATATATATATATATATAAATGAAGAGTTCATTTGCAGAAACAGATAACTTCGTTTTAACTATTTTAAAAATCATGTCTTTTCATTGTGCATTCCAATTAATCTCAATCAAACTGCATTCAGGTTGTTTTGATTAGGTAAAGAATAACTAATAAATACTAGCTAACTAACACAATAAAACAAAAACATGACAACAAAAAACATGATTTTTAAAAACGGAGATATCCGTTTTTGCAAATAAACTCTTCATATATAAAACATTTTGTGTCATAATTCAGTTCAGTTCTTATCAAATGGTGTCAGTGCAGACAAGTCAATAATATTGCTGAATATTAGGTGTCTTCATCTAAGCAAGACAAAATGCAACAGTGACAAGGAACCCAAACCCAAACAAGACCCGGCTCAGTCAGGAAACAGTCTCGTCTGGCCAAACGAATGAACGTGGTGTGATTATTCCAGGCTGCATCACAAGTCAGATTGTGGATTGATATCATTCAGAATATTTCATCCAACTTCTTCTGCTTGAAGTAATATCACGCCAGCAGGTGAAGCTGGTAAAAAGGGTCTGCGCAGAGGGCTTGTCTGGTTCTCGTAGTCTTTGCTGAGGATCTGTGCTGGGGCCATCAATGAGGTCTTCACAGGGATCTGTCATCTAGCTGACATGGTCTCCGCTGACAGTCAGGGATGTGTTGTGGTTGTTCCTGGGTGCAGGTCCACCACCTGGTCTGGATACCGACTGGATCAGCTGATTATTGTAACCCAGGGATAAGGGTGAGACAGTATATAAGCAACTAATATAAGCAATGATGTCATTCTTCTTAAAAATTAACATGTACATTAGATATTATAGGAAGTGTTGCTGCTTACCCTAATTGGTGCAGCATACAAATCCTTTAAGAGATTTGAATTATAGAAATGTGATAGTGTGTCATGTGTATTGAAGGTTAAAGAGATGGTCTTTTAAACTCACAGAGTGTGTCTGCCTCCTGAAGTCCACCCTTTTGATCAGCTGGAGCCACCTCTTCATAGTCCCCTTGACCTCCATTTCAGCAGCATTAGCTTGAAGGTTTTTTCCAAATTGCAGCCTTGAAATATGTACAAATATATATTGTAAGGTAATTATTTAATCTTGAGCATTACAGCTTTTTACAATCATTAGGACCAGAGCCAGAATTCACACCTTATATGTTTGATGAATGTTCATGCAGCAGCTCAGAATTTCTGTAAAAAAATAAAATAATGTCAGATTACATATATATAGTGTTCAGATTAAACTTTTAAATTTGTTTGCTCATAATAATCCCCACCACAGTAAAATAAGTATGATTTTAATCACATTACATGGCATATCTATGCTTCAAAAGTTTTCATTCACTCTAAAAACTGAACCTGCTCAAGTGCAGCAGACAGATTAGGCCTCCATTGAAGAACAAATGATGATGCACTTACATTATACAGCTTTCTCTTACGTATCTATAGTGTTTATCTCTGTCAGAGCTGCCCAAACGGCAGTGTTACCACAAAATAAATATTATTATTAAATTCAGATTGCACATATTGAATTATCTTAGCAGGTGTAATGCTACAACAGCGTGCTCAGTTTGATTCACAAACAAATGACTCATTTGAATGGTTAAGTGAATCGAATCAGAGAGTCACCAGATGATGTTTATGGCGCCCAGCGCAGCTCGACTCCTATGATTCAATAGCAATCACTCGTTGAAAAGACGAATCGAATGAATTCTAGCAAACAAAATAGAATTTAACTCATTAAAACGTAATTACCTTACATTATCGTGCACTGGATACAGCTCATCGGTTTTTCATATTAAAAAAAATTGCATATTGTTTTCCTAAAGAGACTGCGCCTGACAGTTAGGCCTAACGTTACTCATCAACACTCAATATATCCAGGACCGAACGGTTTTTCTGACGCTATTATCATCGCAAACCTAACAGAAACCATCTAAAAACTATACTCTTCGTGGCATTTAAATATCAAACAACACTAGATTGATCATTAAATAACTTAACTTACCTTTTTGCAGCTGAAGTATTCCTCTTGAGAACTGTGTCCGCCGAAATCTCCTCAGGATTAACCGCCAAATCTTTCTCTCAGCGGCTGATCTTCATTCCAGCAGCGGCCGCCGGAGACAAAACCAGCTCGGGCCGAAGGTAGATACACGCAACTACACCGAGTGTGGACCTGCCGCACGTACAACAGCTTTCAGCCAAGATCGGCCCAGAGAGAAAAAGCCGTCTGTCAGCCAGAAGTGTTTTGTAGAGTCGGCGCGGCTCTGGCCCATTATCTTCTCACCGACGTCGTGACTGAGCCGACAGTGCCGCATTTCAGCCAGAATCGGCCCGAGTGTGCTTGCTATGTGGGTCGGTGAAGAGCGTGAACAAGCCAATCACAGACCATCTGTTGAGCGCGTGAACAGGATGACCAATCAGCGCTGTTTAAGAATCCGCTCAAATTTTAGCGGGAAATGGACGTTTTTAAAATTTCAGTGCCGAATGGTATCGCGGTCGGTACTTTTGACAACACTGAGGTAAAGCATGTTATTATGAAATAAGTTATTGTAACTGAAGCATACAATATCCATATCTATTGATAAGAGTCCTTACCTGAAGACACCTACATGCCAGTATTTAGTTATAGCAGCAGGAAATGTGGCAAATACAAATTACTTTTAATGTAGTCCTTCTGTATTCATCTACTTAAATGCATATTACCCACCATGCTCTGTTAGCCCGTTCATCACGGCTAGCAAATTAAGCATTTGTAATCACTGTTCTACTACAGAAACCATGGTTAATCTGTGGTAAAACTATATTAACCATATTTTTTTTTAAATTCAAAACCATGGTTAATTTTCACAAGGGTATTAAAGACAGTGTGCACTTTTACACCCATTAACGCCCATTCCAGGTAGAAATACTTATAGGGTAGGCCCTGTTCTGCTGCTGCCTATTTAGTTTATTTTAGTAATATTTCATAACATTTGTTATTTATTTTTTCTCGAAGGCCTGCTGAACGCAACATTGTGCACTGTTTGCAGTGCTACAAGCCACAGGAGAGCCTCCCTGTTCACCTGGCCAGGGTGTGCATGAAGAAAAGCACACCAGAAGAAAGAATGGAGCAGGTGCAGAAGGCCAGGGCTTCCAGCAAAGAGTGGATCCGGAGGAACCGGACCTGGAATTACGAGCATCTCCGTCAGCTCCTGCCTGACAGACGCTCTCGGATCACCATGGTCAAGGAGCTGCTTCGCCGTGGTTTCTTCATCATTAACCAGCCCGAGGAGTCTGACATGGTCTTGGACCCTGAAGGTGACTCGGCCACTGTTGATGCTGCAACAACCGCCGAATCCTCCGGAGATCCTCGAACCATGTCTGCTTCTGTGAGGATAAAGATGAAAGAGGCGGGTCTGCATGGCAAGTTCCCTGCCCGGTCCAAGCTCCTGGTGAGCTTTAAAAAGTACCTGACTGTGTCAAGGAAGGTCCCCAACTGGCAACAAGAGGTAAGATCTCTTTTCACTTTCTATCCTCAGCACAATTTCCCAAAACGATGGGACCTGATTGTTTATACCCACTGTAGAGTAGGTCATTCCAGGATGACTCACAAGGAGAAAATCCTTCAACAGGTTCTCTCTGCCAAACCCCTTTATCTCTGAAGCATGTTTTTGTGCTGGTTTTAACCCTGCGAGATAACTTGTTTTTTTATTATTGTTAACTCTTTTGAAGAGATTTTTAAGCCAAATACAGTTTATAGCGTAAGTAAACTTAAAAAAAACTAATATGTGACCCTTCACCACAAAACCAGTCATTGAAACTGAATAAATAAGCTTTCCATTGATGTATGGTTTGTTAGTTACTATTTGAAAATCTGGAATCTGAGGGTGCAAAAAAATCAAAATATTGAGAAAATCGCCTTTAAATTTGTCCAAATGAAGTTCTTAGCAATGCCTATTACTAATTAAAAATGACGTTTTGATATATTTACAGTAGGAAATTTACAAAATATCTTCATGGAACATGAATATTCGAATGATTTTTGGCATAAAAGAAAAATCCATAATTTTGACCCATACAATGTATTTTTGGCTATTGCTACAAATATACCCCAGCGACTTAAGACTGGTTTTGTGGTCCAGGGTCACATAATTTGCGTTTAACACAATGCCAGCTTCTGTAGCTAGAAAAATTTATAACAAACAAACTATTCGTAGGTCTTCTCGCATTCATGATCGCATTGTTGACATTTCTTTTTCACCGTCTTTCTTCAAAGGTTGACAACGTGTCCCGTTTCCTTCGGTACTTGCAGCCCACTGGGAGTGAGCCATCTATGGACTTCCTGTCAAAAAGCAGAGAGACCCGGGACTTTTTGATCGCCCTAAAGCGCACTGACATGTGTCCAGCCTCCATCCTCAATTACATCAAGAGCATGAAAAGGTTCTTGGAGTACTTGACGCTAAGGCTGGATTTAAAAAAAAAAGACCCTCAGCTGCGGACCAACTGCCAGAGTTACACTAACATGCTGAAGACTCTGCGGAAGACTCTATTCAAGACCAATTATGACAAGACATGTGATTTCAGGTTAATGGATTTTTATGTTCATTTTGCATTGCCCTCTTTTTTTTTTTTTTTTACTAATGTTATTGTTGTTTCCTCACATCTTCTTTAATAACCTGCCTTGTTTGCTATGTTTAATCCAAACACAGACTCGATGGCACTCCCTCCATTAAAGATTGCCAGAAAATTTTGAGAGTGGCAAAGCCAGACTTCCTGAGGATCCATGAGAATCTGCTTACGGGGAAAGAGGTCTCAAATACAGAAAAGACGTTGTACCGCTATTATTGCGAGGCGCTCTTGATCTTCCATCACATGCAGCGCCCAGGAGCTGTGGAAGGCTTCACAGTAAGTTCAACTATTTCTAGTTTGTATTCATGACATGCTGTAATATTTGAACACGCATGCAATAGTAAATTGAACATTTTCAATCAGTGCGTTTACATGCACCCTCTTAATGCGATTATGAGATTTTGTGATTAAACTTTACCTTATGTAAACACAATAGTTCGCTCTAAATAATGCGGTTAAGCTTATAATTGTAGCAAGCATATTCATATTAACATGGGTAGCGTACAAATTGAAATATACAGGCATGTAAACTTTTTTGCCGCTTTGACCAAATTACGCATGTTCTCGTGACGTACATGAGTGATGAGACACGCACCTGCAGTAATATGCAGATTAGAATCAATGGCGGGAATGAAAGCATTGCATTTCTGGGGAGCTGAGGAAATAGAGTTCATGTTGCATAATGCAGTGCATTGAGGGAAAATTTTTAGGCGCGTCACAAAAAAAAAATGTCAGAGGGGGGCACAATTCTTGGGAATAATGAAAATTGCATGTAAACTGGAGTGAAGAGCTCTTGACGTGTTGCGAAGAGCTCCCTCATAATGCGATTTAAGTCCTTACTCTGATTATTGGAAATAATCGCATTATTCGTGCGTATGTAAACGTAGCAGTGCTGTCAAATGATTAATCGCGTACAAAATAAAAGTTTTTGATTGCGTAATGTGTGTGTTCTGTGTGTATTTATTATGTATATATAAATAAACACACATACAGATTATGTAAACAAAAACTTATTTTGGATGTGGTTAATCGCGATTAATCGCTTGACACCACTAAAACGTAGTCGATGTTGCAGGATGCTGACTGGGTGGAGAGGATTGCACAAGGTGGCAGGGTGGTGATTGGCGTATGGAAGGAGAAAACTTTAAGTATGCAAATCGCCTTGACACAAGACGAGGAAACTGTAAGTTTTAGTACGATTTAAAGAGTATATTGCATACCCACCAGTGTTTTACATTCAGTAACTCTTTGGTCTTTTTCCATAGTGCTTTCAGCTGTATTACAAGCAGATCAGGGCTAAGAACATTGGGCTTAAAAAATTCTGCCAAAGTTTTTTTACTTCGACGGCCGGCGAGGCTGTTCACAGCGTCTCACAAGACATGTATCGCCTCCATGAAATGTACGTACCTATACAGATCCGTATGTGTGTAAATGGACACACTTTGTGCCTTGTCAGTCACAGTTAACATTTCATGTCTTACTGCAGGTATAAGCTGGCCCCTTTCAGGAGTCAGGATGTACGGAGGGCTGTTGAGACTGCTGCAAAAAAGCTCCCAGCGGACAAACGTGAGGCCGTGAATCATTACCTGGCCCATAGCGCTGATGTGAACAGAACGCCACTGCCGCAGGATATTGTGAATGCAGCTGTACTGCTGGACTCCTTAAAGGGGTAGGTCTCTTCATCCAACCAGCATAACACATCACCAACAACTTGAACATCTGATTAGCAAGTTGTACTCATTTTTCTTATTTTAAACTAGTGTTGTGCAATTAATCGAAATACAGTTTTGATTTCGGCTTCCAACGATCGAGATGATTATTGTGCCCCAGTCCGCCCCTTTCCAGTGGTGCGTTTTCGCTCCTCCATAAAAGCCCAAACTTAACGTCCAAATCAGTATAATCGTGTAACGTGATTTTCGCAAAACGAGTCGTGCTTGACTTATTAATGTTTGAGATTTGTTCTTATTTTTAAAAGTCCGAAAGAGAACTCGCGCTGTTTTGTGCATGTGCTCCGACATGGAGCAGAACATGGACATGTAAAGTAAACTTTTAGCATAAACTGTTCGCCTGAACTGTCTTAATACACTCAAAAACGTGTCGAAATGCGGCACTTTGCGATTGTAAACCCTCGTCAGTTATGCCTTAAGTGAACGTAAACATTTGGGAATGAAAATACGTGCAACTCTTAAAGCGACAGCGGGTAATATTCCTTCTGCTGTCTGTAATTTTAATCAAACAACAAAAGACCGAAGGCATTTTGTAGCTTTAATTTAATTCTTACAGTGAAGACTATTAGCTGAATACTTAACTTGCATTAAAAACTTAAAGCATTTTTCAATAATTTGAGGATTTATTATTTTTACTTATTAGCCTAGTATTCTGCTGTGGTATTGAAAAATGTATGTATTGCTATCTTTAAATTGATCACTCAAATTAATGACCCACTAATAATCGTGTTAAATAATTGTGATTACAATATTGACCAAAATAATCGTGATTATGATTTGCCATAATCGAGCAGCCCTATTTTAAGTATCGTTTTCTTCACTTACACAGCACTTCTTTGGATGATGACACCTCCTTGGCTGAACTGAGTACTGCTGGAACCAGCACACACACTTCACGGAAAGACTTCTCTGCCTTTCTGGACAGATTTCCAGTTTCGCTGGAGGGCCGGCCACCAACCAAAAAACGGCGGGTCGATCTGGGGTTTCCTGAAGACCGTGTCTTTTACGACAAGTGGAGAACTGCCCAGTATACCCAGAGAGAGGAATATCTGCTGTGTGAGTCCCCGATGCATTAATAAAGCACTGACGCTCATTAACTCTAACACTAAATAGGCCATTAATTCATTGTAACAAGTGAATTGCATGAGTTAAGTTATTTCATTCTTTCTTTCAGCACACTTCACACACCGCAAGCCGTCTGTCTCAAAGGTGGCAAGGCTGATTGCGCAGGAGGGTTGGAAGGCCAACTGTCCAAAGCCAGAAGAAATCGAACGGCTGTGGAAACCAGCGCCCACAGGCACCATTGAGGCAGATGAGGTTATAATAAAATGTGTGTCTGAGCAGGCCTGGACAGGCCTGGCCGTCAAGGACTTTGGTGCTGAGGAGGGTCTAGGTAAGAAACCTTTTCGTTTTCCTTGTGAGAGGAGAAAATCACTTAAATATACATTTCAGCCACCGTTAGCTGTACCAAGAACTAAAATGTGACCCTGGACCACAAAAACCTTTTTTTGAAATTTAAATTTATACATCAAGCTTTCCATTGATGTATGGTTTGTTAGGATAGGACAATATTTGGCCGAGATACAACTATTTGAAAATCTGGAATCTGAGGGTGCAAAAAAATCTAAATATTGAGAGAATCGGAGATGGTCCTCACTGCAGAACACAAGATCCAGGGGGTGTGGTTGGATCCAATCCAACTCCTCCCACCTTACATATACCTAAACCTACCCGTCTCCACCCCATAGATGTGGATCCAGCCCCGCCCCCTGGATCTTTGTTCTGCAGTGAGGGGCTACTGGAAAATCGCCTTTAAAGTTGTTCAAATGAAGTCCTTAACTTCATTTTTGGTTAGTAATATGCATTGTTTTGATATATTTATGGTAGGAAATTTACAGAATATCTTCATGAAACATGATCTTGACTTGTTATCCTAATGATTTTTGGCATAAAAGAAAAATCAATAATTTTGACCCATACAATGTATTATTGGCTATTGCTACAAATATACCGGTGCTACTTATGACTGTTTTTGTGGTCCAGGGTCACAAATACTGAATAGTTTGCCTGTGTATGTATTGTGTATTCAGTTTTGATCTTAAAATGTAATGTTCTCTTGATTATAGGCGTGGTTGCCACCCGACCGTTTTCTAAAGGCGACATTGTGTGCGATTACCACGGAAAGGTAATCAGAGCAGCCGAAGGGATGGCCATGATGGAGGGACTTAATGACGACGCCAGGTACTTCTTCTTCTTCAAAGCTGGACAGAGAGACCTATGCATCAATGCAAAGACTGGCTGCGATTGCCACCCCAATACAGACACAGTTGGCAGAAGAATTAAATGTTGTTCTAAGAGGCCTAACCTGGAGCCCCTGCACTGTGTGATGAAGGTGAACGGAGAGGACAAGGATGTCATCCTCTTCAAGGCGCTGCAGGACATCAACATCGACACACAATTCAAATTTTACTCTGGAGTAATGAGAGAGTCTTTCCTTGGCCTGGACCTGGACTGGCTGGATGAGTAAGCCGGCTCCACAGGTCCAATAGCTGCTTCTCCACTGGCAGGCCAGTGCGAGCTAGTGCTTTCAACGGGCTGGCGGGGCAAATAGCCTTGGACCAGTAGCACCAAGCCCAAAATGAGGCTGCGTTTCTACTGTCGGGCCAGTGCTTAATCAAAATGTCCTCAACATGCAACGGCATGCAACCTCATCTCACAAACAAGACGTTTTATCACATTGGAAACTAGCAAGATTGCAAAACAAACGTGATTAAAAAATTATGTTTGCCTTTTTTCACGTGTAGTATTAAAACCCAAGGAACGTTTTACAATAAAAACGATACAATAATTAATTTGTGCCAGGACTGCTCTTTAATCATGCAGAAATTAAGTGGTATTTACTGTAATTTCCCAAAAGAAAGAGAACACACATACTTATTAATTTGTGTCTGTTTCTGTTTATTTGTAAACACACAAAAAACACTGGGGCCAAAAGCATGCACATTAAAAACATTATTGGTACATTATTCATGTGTACATCACATTTCTTTAGAATGATAATTTTTATTACTCCACCAAATTAGATGATCTGAGGAGCTTTGAAATGCGCTCTCCAGTACCAATATAGTGTTATTTCAGCCAGCGCAACACAGAGAGATCCCAAACGAAAAACTGGAGTTGTGATATATTTTATGACATGAGAGCTAAATATGGATGTCAGGCAGTCCAGCATAGAGACAAGATGTATTGAGAGGTAAAATATGTAACCAAATGAATACATGATTGTGAAATAAGATCTGTCTGATATGATCCCTAGCACCCCCTTTCTGATTGTAAGAGGCGACCTCTTCTGTAATGCAACCCGTGTCTGGGCGCACAAGAGCCTGGTATTTGAGGAACGTGTATGCTGTAGCTGCTTCAGGTCCAATGCAATAAATTGGCTTTGAATTCATTAAGACGGGAGAGGTTGGAAAGACCCGGTCCAACCCTGAAATGATGGATGATAGATCAACCATTGGATGATGACTCGGATAGTGGATATATTTACACTCCAAAAAAAAGGCCAGAGATTCATATTGCTAGAATCACAAATAACAAACTCACAAAATTCTCTCCATTTGCAGTAAAGAAAGGCATTACAGGCATAGCATAACAGTTAAAGATGTTAAAAAACTATGGTCTGGAAAAATCCTAGTAGAATGCTTTAAGAAATGCCATGCCAAAAACACCTTGCATGCAAGCATGCTGGCAAATGATTCAATAAATTTATCCCTCATTCATGAGAGTACCATGATACATTATTTTTGTGAGAGACCAGTTTTATGTTTTATCGTGTTTTTGAGTAAATTGTATGAAACGTATTCCATTGTTGTATGATACCTGACTCAACCATGATTTCCAGGGTGGCACTGTCTGTATTTAGCACCATAATTGGTGTTGTCTTAATTTTATAAATATCCAGTAGTGCCATTTCTGTCCCCAGGACATTGTGTACAAATATGCATAAAAATATGTCCCCAGTCTCTAATGCTACATTTTAACATGAAATATGCTTTATATATTTTTATTTAGCATTTTTGTGCGCCTCCATATCCCATCTGTGCTTTAAATACATTTATTTCAAAATAAATCTATAATATTTTAGATAAAATTCACATTTTAGTCGTGTCCCTACGTTTTCACCCCATAAATGGCATACGGACTACCATATGAACTTATGTTAGTTTACATTTTCTACATGCGTTAAAATGCACTAATAGGTAAGTTAATAAATATACTGATTGAAAGAAAATTGATATTGAAATTCTGAAGTAAGTCTTGTGCAGTTGCATGGCCCATAAACTGAGATCCAAAGAACCTTGACTGAACACGGTTATTTAACCAATTCCAGTTGCTTGCTTTTAGTTGTTTGGTTAAGAGCCTCATCAAACATGATCACAAAAGCACTGCACATACGGCGCCAATCCAAACTTAGGTACATATCTGCTTTTATCTTTTCAACATGTAAATGTCTGCACAAGCCCGGAAACATAGCTTTGAAGACCTGCTCAATCCCATCATTTGACCTGAATGAGTTATGACTTGTTACCATTCTCAGCACCCAAATCCCCTTAGTGTTGGTGTAGAGCCAAAAACAGTCTGGAGGTCAGATCATGGTGTTGTAGATTGTGGATTCCCAACATCCATGGTAACATCTTTGCAAGTGGGAAGAGTGGAACAGAAACCTTCACTTCTCTGTGTGTGTGATTCCACCGCCTTGATGCCCATTGTATCCAGTTTATACATTTCCAGGCACTGGCTTCAACCACCACGAGAACTCATGATTCTCAAGCTATTTCTCATTAATCTTGCATTTACCCATTGCAGCAAGCTATAGTTCGACCCATTATAGTCTGCTACCCTAAAGTCAGGTGAACATATTTTTAGCAAAATGTTGAGTTTACACATCAAAACAAGTTAGCTGAATGTTTACTATATTTCGCTTAATGAACATAAATAAGAAAGTTGAGTAAACTCGATATTTTGACTTCTTCATTTGAGCGGTTAACTTCACATCACTGCGCATGCGCAAAGCGCCATCTCTGGATTATACACAGGGTTTGCAGTTTCAAATATCAACAACGATGAGGAAAAGGGAGTGGATGTCTTCTTGACAAGGTCAATTCTTTTCTACCTAGATTAGAAGTAAGCCAAATAAACTACACAGTTAGGTTTGTAAATGTTCCTAAAAGAAAGAATGAACTTCGTGTTGAAAGAAGTCTGGCGGCTAACTAGTTAGCGAGCTTTGTTTTTCAAGCACTAGCAGTTAGCATTTGAAAGGCAACGTTATGTATTAATATATATGGTTAGAGGTACAGTTCAAATGTTTATGTCGATTAAGCGAGTATAGAATTAACTGTATAGAGGTTAATTATGTGTTGGCAGTGCTGGGCGATATGCTAGTTAGTAGTTAATCTGGTACACAGTTTTTTTTTTTTTTTTAATACCGTGATATCAGTGCATATGTGACCCTGGAGCCAGAGTCCTGCACGGGTCCTGTTTGATAAACCCGCACCCGCCCCGCACCCACAGTAGTTAACCGATTACCCGACCCGTTATCCGACAGCAACACTAATTTAATTCCGGACCCGACCCGACCCGTTTGACATAAAAACCGTGACCCGAACCGCACCCGCATTAAATCTACATAAGGCAGACAAAACACCTTTATTTTATTTTTAATGTAACAAGCAATTAACAAGTCATTCTGAGTTAATGCGTTAATATTTTAATAATAAATAATAATAAATTTAATAATAACATTTAACACACGCAGCCCAACAAGTTAACAGAGAGAGAGAAAGCACCATTCAACGTGTAAACAATATAAAACTATTGCGGACTAAAGTTTTTATTCAAACTGTGAATAGATTAACTACAGAAAATATAATCACTAGATCTACAGTTGTCAATCAATGTCAATACAGCTGTCGATTGGCTACAGTGCTCAGTGTTTGCAAATCCCGCTGTAGAAGCCCGGTCTTCAGACAGAGCGCGCGAACACAAGCACGGGACAATTTGAAAGGAGCTGCCGTTCAGCGTGTACTGGATTAAGTCGAAATAGTCTTGGTTATAATTGTACGCGCAACCCGCCCGTGCCTGTCACCAGTCCGACCCGCACCCGACACGTCAATATTTTTCCACCCGTTACGTCAATTTTTGCGGGTACCCGCCCGCGTGCAGGACTCTGCCTGGAGCACAAAACCAGTCTTAAGTAGCTGTGGTATATTTGTAGCAATAGCCAAAAATACACTGTATGGGTCAAAATTATAGATTTTTCTTTTATGCCAAAAATCATTAGGATATTAAGTAAAGATCATGTTCCATGAAGATATTTTGTAAATTTACTACTGTAAATATATCAAAACGTCGTTTTTGATTAGTAATATGCATTGCTAAGAATTAATTTGGACAATTTTAAAGGCGATTTTCTCAATATTTAGATTTTTGTGCACCCTCAGATTCCAGATTTTCAAATAGTTCTATCTCGGCCAAATATTGTCTGATCCTAACAAACAAAGCTTATTTATTCAGCTTTCAGATGATGTATAAATCTCATTTTCGAAAAACTGACACTTAAGACTGGTTTTGTGGTCCAGGGTCACATATGTGAAACTGTTGTTATCACTGGCCAACAAAGTATATGATGACTTCGCCACGAAGAAACACATGAATGAGAAAATAAAGTGCAGGATGTGTAAGATGATAAACGTGCTTATTCACACAGACCCGCAGAAAGTATGCAATCACAAATTCAGCACTTTTTAGCAGCTTAGTTTGCTTAAATTGTCAGATACACACAAAGTTATATCAAAATGTCCATAATGAGTATTCACGTAAACAGTCAGGTCTGAAGTGAGAGTCAACAGTTGAGAGAAAAATTGCCTGTGTATCACTAAATTTGATCTGTGCATTAGCCTCATAAACCTGCTGAAATCTATTCCCTTAATGTTACAAAAATAAAAAGCTAAGACAACACTCGCTGCTGAAAATACTAACACCGGTTGTAGAATTAGTAGTTATACAGAATTGTATTATTATTATTTGTTATGTTTTAAACATTTAATATCAATAATTAGTAGAAATCTAAAATTGATGCTGTTTTTTACTGCAGGACTCAAGAGCAGTGGCGCCTCCAAGGGGGGGCCAGGGGGGCCACGGCCACCCCTAAAATGACACTGGCCACCCCATTGCCCCCAAACAGAAAGAGTGGAGTGTTTTTTAGAATAATATTTTTTTTACATAAATTAACATGGACATTGACGAAACACTACATTAAAAATAAATATAATAAACTTGTATTATGTGTACCGTAGAATTCGCTCTCAACCCCTCCCCCTCTTTACCTGCCTTGCGGCGAGAGACTTCGCGCTCTCACACAGCCGCACTATCGAAGCACTGCAGCACATGGTCTGTTCAAGTTCGAGAGATGCAATCAACGCGGGAGAGGAAACTTACAAGTAAAACTTAGTTTTCGTATGTTATATAAAACTAGTAAATAAACTAAATAGTTTATTCTGTCAAACTCACATAATACAATACTGTTTGGCTATAGATTAGGCGTCACTAAGGCATTAATTACGAACTGATCTAAGTTTTTATTAGATTAATATTACTCAGGGCTCTACAGTGCGACCATTTCAGTTGCATTTGAGGCTGAAAACTAGGCTACTGCGTGCGACTATGAAAAAAAATATTTAGGAGAAACGTGCGACTGACCCAGTCAGCATATTTGAGTTTGCGCTGAAGGAGCTTCAAAGGTTTCTAAAGTACTCACAACCTGTTTGGCTGCGTTGAGTAATGTAGCCTATCACTCAAAAATAGCCCAATTGCTTTTCAGGGGGCATCCCCTGGTAAAAATCATATTCCGGGGGGTAAAATACGAATTTTTTTGGCGGGTTCCCCTGGTAAAAGTCGCATTCCAGGGGCTAAATATCACATTACTGGGGTCGCCTCAACCCACGGACATGAAAAACATCCCAGAAAGAGTATTAAAGTAGCCTAACTGTGCGTTCACACCGCAGGCGGCGAGAGCGTCAAAGTGGCCGGAAGTCATTAATTTTCAATGTGAGCCGGCGGCAAGCAGCGGCGAGAGCGGCGCGGCGCGGCTTGGACGGCGAGAGCGTCAAGGAGAGTTGAAATCAGGTCAACTTTATGGTAATGAGCTATGACGCGGTTGGGCGGCAACCAATCGGAAAGTAGAAGTCCTCCGCTTGAGCGGAGTCCAGAGAACGCAGTCCTGTAAACTTTGGTTCCGACCACATTAGTTCCTAAGCATTTTCACGCTAGAACGCTTGTTTTTCAGCGGGAATGCAATTCATTTGCTCAAAACAACACCAATTTGACCAACTGCATTTAGACTAGCACTTAACCACGGACACAAAAAACACACCACACAAATGGCTTTTATTGGTTTATTTCTTTAGCAAACATGTAACTATAATTAAGTTCTTTCCATCGATCAATTTTTTACTTTCACAATTAAAATATTTCATGAGGTTAACTTATACCCTACTTTTGGTCAGTCTGCACAAGATCAACATGCTTGTTTGCTTTTCGGCTCCTTTAAATACAAGACCAAACGTTCGATCGTCAGAGCGTCAACGGATCTTACTACAGCGTCGTTGGCAGGGCGGCCAGAGCGAATTTTGACGCTCTCGCCGCCTGCGGTGTGAACGCACAGTAATTCGGACTTGCCAACACTGCCCAGAGGTGCCTAGCTGAAGTACATTATTGAAATTGTAAAAGATATGCGTTATTTGGTTGTATGTTGTTTTGCAATATAAAAGTTATTCGTTGAGTTAATTAGTCTCATGCGGAGTTGTAAGTCACGTGGCTTTGAAACATGATACACGTGAGCCTGAAAAGAGAGGTTAATTTGAGATTATTGTAAACATTTTCATAATGTTAATGCTGTTTGTAATACAAGGAAATCACTTACCTGAAAGATATTGAACATGTGTTGCGATCTCTTACTTTTAGTGGTACTTTTGATGGCGAGCTCGACCTGGTCAAATACTAGGAAAAGAGGAAGAAGTAAAGTGAATTTGGTGTCACTGTAAATCAGTAATTACTGAGAAATTGAAGAGTTTATTATTTTTTCTTCTTTACATTGAACAAATGTGATTTATTTGTTTCTTATAGTCCTTTTGTTGATTTAATTGTTATTGTTTTCTTTTAAAAGGCTTACTATTTTATTTGGGGAAATTTA
The DNA here is from genome assembly GCF_012432095.1 of Onychostoma macrolepis. Taxonomy (NCBI): domain Eukaryota; kingdom Metazoa; phylum Chordata; class Actinopteri; order Cypriniformes; family Cyprinidae; genus Onychostoma; species Onychostoma macrolepis. Next base: position 12,209,856 of record NC_081157.1, on the reverse strand, counting down.
TTATTGAAAGTAAAATGCTTACAGTACTATTGATTCTTGTGTTTTCAGTGCGTACTCACTACCTCCTGTAGCCGTTACATCAAATCAACGTCACGTCAAGTTTTTGACATAAGTTTGACCTGCATATTTGACCAGTTTTTTGATGACAGACTGATGTCTTTTCAACATCAATTGCCCTCTGGGTTACTTGCTTGTCCCTTAATCTGTTTCTCTTGTGTCTCTCCTCACAGGCTCAGTGGTGTTCTCGCAGCCGTGCCAGTTTCCGTTGAAATCGTTCCGACATATTACCACTTCTTGTCACGTTTCACAATGCCCAACCCCCCCTGTGATCCTGTATTTTGGTCCTCACTAATTTAGCAATACAAATATTTACACACACATTCAGTGGAGATCAAAATTAGAGAACAATCTATAAATACTTGATTTTCTCTGAATTATTTTCATCACTGAAAATTTGAGGGAATATAAGATGTAGGTATACCACTGTTCCACTAACATGTTTGACAAAATAACCAAGGCATTTTGAGGAAAACACAGTGATCAAAATCAGACAACAGTAACCACTGTACCACAAAGGAATATTACAACTAAAATTTTGAAGGGTTACAGCTGTCAGAAATGAATAGGAATAGGAATAGAGGCCCTTAAGCACATCTGTGGCTGCAGGTTTCTCACACTGCACTGGTGTGATCTTGGACCAACCTTCTTCCAGTCCATTCTATAGTTCAGTAACTGTAGTGGGTTTCTTAGCTATAACTTTGTCTCCAATGATATTCCAGAGATTTTCAGTTGGGCTTAGATCCATAGCAACAAGGTCAACCCCACCCTTACTCTTAGCTTAAGACTTCCCTCTATTCCTTAGTAAAAGTTTGTCTCGGCAGCTTTGTGAATAGGTTTTAAGAGAAAACTCTTTTTAGGAGAACTCTTACTGCTAAGATAAAATGTTTTGTGAATACGGGCCCAAGACTCTGGGCTGGCCATTTCATTATCTCAATGTTTTCAGCTTCAAGGAACTGCTTTATCCATTTTGCAGTGTGACGGGGCACTGTCTTGCATGAAAGTTGCAGGCAGATTGGGAGATGCTTGCAGGGAAGGAGGTTCTGCTAAACATTTGCATTCACCTGCTATACAGCTGTACAAGAGTCCCAACTCCTGCTGCAGAAAACATCCCGTAAACCACAATGCTTTACGCACTTTGGGTTCAGTCTTTTCTCAGTTTGACGCCAACAAATTTTTTCCCATCTGACTCAAATAAATTAAACTTACTCTCGCCACTAAAGTGAACTTTGGACCAGTTCTCCTCTCTCCACACAACATGCTCTTCGGCAAAGGTGAGCCTTTTATTTCTGATAAGAGGTTTGGTTACTGCAGAGTACACTTTTTAGTCTGACTCCTCTTAAATGTGCTGAGACAGATCCATGCCATGTTCAGCACTGAACTGGGGCCGGTTGCACCAGCTAGACGTAAAAAAGCTGGGTGTAAGCCCTACGCTGGGCTTTGCAATGTCCAGCTTTACGATAAATATTTACACCTGTTGCACCAACTAAAACTACGATCAGGCGCAACTGTGCCCGGCGTAGATGATGCACATCCATGCTGACACATTCTCCTGCAGTGATAGCATAGACGACGTTCACGCTGTAACAATTGAACCCACCGTGCCATGATTTCGAGTAAACATTTTTACGCATTTTTATATCTGAAGTCTTCCTTCATGTTCTCATGACAGATTTCTTCAAACAAACATTAAAAATGAGGGCAGCAGGTTAAGTAAAATATAATGAATATAATACCATGCGAATGCTTCTCTCTAGCTATTTTTTTCTAGCCGATTATCGGGTTTATGTACAATGTCTTTCCTGAGGTAAATGTGACTTTACGTGACATTGTGTGTTTTACTGACGTCTTCCTGTGGCTGAAAAACCACATTTGTAGTTTGTATTTTGTGATAAAAGAATTTGAAAGCTGATACTTTATTTCTGAAGTTAAAAAGCACAAAACTTACTGCGATTATTGGATGGCAGGCACACTACAAATAATGAATGGAATTAAAGACGTGAAATATTTCCAAGCATTTACGGTCTTTCCAAGCAAGATGTCGAATGGTACAGTTCCTTTTAATAATCCCAGATCATTTGTAATAATTTACTGCATAATTACAAGCTGTACAGAAATATATTTTTATTAAGTCAATTACTGTCAGCAGCGTGGTAGTCAACACCGAGCTTCACGATTGATATCGCTTATCCTGCCCGAAAAGACCATAAACATTACAGTTCACATCTGCAGTAATAATTAACTAACAGACATGAATCCTAAAAACTAATAATGTCCGAGCAAATCATGACTTTTCACTTTACCCCTACCTCTGACTAGGAGTAAGATTTAGTCTCAGACGTAGCACTAAATTCTACGCACGACTTAAAGTGCATTTTACGTCCAGCCTAGCCTAGTCTTACAACCAGGTGTATGTCCAGCTGGTGCAACCAGCCCCTGGTGAGCAATTCCATCTGCAGTGTTGAACCGATTCCCCATTGAGAGTCTCCACATTATCCTGTCTTCCCGTGCATTTGTCTTACGTAGACGACCAGCCTTTTTGGGGGACTTGAGTGAATTAGTGTCATTGTAAAGTTACAATATTCGAAAAATCACAGATTTGAAATGATCAATTTCTCTTCCATTGGTTGAAAGGGTCATCCCATTGGACTTCACCTGGACACCCTGCTGTTGCAGAGTTTCAGTCACCTTAAGAGCGGCCTGCCATCTTGCAATCTCAGTGAAAATGAAAATTTTATAACCTGTTGTTATAAAAGCTGCAGTGTTATTCTTTTCTTTTTTTTTTTTGAGCCAAATCTCAAAATTGTCCTATGGTGTGATTGTCTCAAGCATGGTTTAATAAATTACAGTTTTTATAAATCAAAAAGAAAAGCATAAAAATGTAAATAAACACCACCGGCATAATTGTACAAGTGTCTATTTTAGTAAATGGTGTTGTCACGGCCCTGCTGGTGTGCCCTGGTTGGCCACCAGATGTCACTGTGTGTGTTAGCACATGGCTTGTTGTTTGTTGTTGGTGCCATGTGCTCTCCTGTCTATTGTCTGACCCCGCCCTCCTTGTTATCTTATTATTGTTTCAGTCACTTCACCTGTGTCCTCCTCGTTTGGCTCCCCATATAGTCTCCTGGTGTATGCAGTCCTGTGCTGTTACGTTGTTTAATGTCGGATGTTTCATGTCGTGTGTGGGTTTGTTTACATGTGCTGTGGTCTCTGCCTGCCTGCCTGCCTGCCTGCCTGCCTGTTTTTCCCCTTCGGGGTGGTTTTTGTTCATTTTTTGTTGCTCTTTATTATTAAAAGACCCACTTTCTCCTGCACTTGAGTCCTCGCCTCATCTCTCGACCATCCCGTGACAGAACGTAACAGCCAAATGAGGACTCAGCGGAGAATGGGCTCACACCATCCACCAGCCTCTAACGTCAGCAGCCCCCTCTACCAACGCATCCTCCAGTTCCAGGCCCTGAGCTCCCTCCGTCAGCAGGGCACTGACGTGAGGAAGTTTACCCTGAGGTTCTGTGGTGCAGCGGAGGGCGGGGTCAGACAATAGACAGGAGAGCACATGGCACCAACAACAAACAACAAGCCATGTGCTAACACACACAGTGACATCTGGTGGCCAACCAGGACACACCAGCAGGGCCGTGACACAGTTAACCTGACAGTAAGAATTTTGTCCGACAAATTAATGAAATGGTTTAAAAATTGATTTAAGTATTTTTAAAATTAGTTGTTTAAATTTTAAATTTAAATGAATTTTAAATTGAATTGAAATTTATACATAAATTTAGCTTTTCTAAAAAACAAAAACAAAAAAAACAAACACAGGATGCGCTTTCTGCTATCTTGGTTTCCATAAACTTGTTTGTACAGCACGTTACAAAAATGAGCTGAAACTCAGCACAGCCTACTACTTGTTTTTACTACAGTTTTTTCTTTATCTGTTATTTGTGATTTAACATAATATTGTTGTTTAACAGTTAGGAAAAACACAGAAATGAGCATGACTAACACCGATTTATCAAACAACCTTCTACTTTACCTCATTTAGCTATTATCATGGTGGTTAGGCTATTAGTACATTTTAAGGTAAGACGCAGAGTTGTAGTTGTAAAATATACAGGCATCATGCCGTTTTCAAATTTCTTTCAATTGTAAGTTTGACAGGATATTTTCTCAGTTAAACACAACCTCATCGTTTCTCAGTTATCTTATTTCCAGGCCTGTTTTTAGATTATTCGAATCTGAACTGCTTTGCTTATTATTGTAAATATTTATATTTATATTATGACTATATATAATGCATATTTTCAGTCTCAATATAATAACTCAATATATATATTTATAAAAACACATTACAATAGGATTCATGGAAATAAAATATATTAGGCTAATTTTAGTAATTAGTGGTATATAAAAAATATAATTTCTGAAATAGATCACCTTGGCCAGCTGTGGGAAATGAGCAAACTACCTCCTGCCTGTACAGATCTAGTCTGGAGGTGAGACTGGATGACCGCATTGCATTTGACTAGAGTGACTTTGTTTTCTTGAAAATTTAGTGTGACTTCATTTCATTTTTCAATTGTCTGTATGCAAGGAGTGTGTTTGGGGACAAGCATTGTTTTTACTAGCATTTTTCTATATTTAACAGATTAATAATGCAGAAACAATATAAGATTAAAACATGATTTATTGTAATACATGTATAACTTCGTAATTTCTTTAGCTCTGTCTGTTGAAAGTAGAACTGGAAATTTTACTTGTTTTAGTAAAGATTATATTATTAATCAATATTATCTTAAAGGTCATTGCACACTGAGTCCGAAATTATCGCATGCGTTTTTCCGGTTTTTTTTTTCGTATTCCTCATCCTTTCCTATCAAATGCATGCTACGTATGCGAAAACGCAGAAAAACATGATTGACACAACGTGAGGTCGTATTTATTATTTCGGACGTGCTATGACCTTTAGTCTTAAATTCACACTAGTTAAATGTTTTAAAAGATTTGTTGTTTCAATCAGTTATGTTTAAAAGAGCTTGTGTATATTGCAAAACTAAAACATTCAGAGACATGAACACAAAGAGAAATAACAGCATAATCATAAACAGTTTGATCAATAGCAAGGGGTTATGAGAAGTGCTATTGCTAATAAAGAGCTCTTGAGAACTTTTAGAACTTGCGTTAAAATCCAGCTGTCAGTAACTGATTCCAAAAAGAGTGCATAGTAAGGTATGTCATTGCAGTCAGGAGCATGAAATATTGTAGACAATAGTTATAGCATGCACATTCAACAATTGCGGAAGTAGAATTAATTTAACCAAAATCAATATGAAACAAATAAAGCCAAAATGGTTTATAATAACTGGACATTGTGCCCATACTGGTCCCAGCATGCAAAACCTACCTTCTGCTGGTAACCAGCAATGCTGGATTTTTCAGCAGGGCAACCTCCTCCAGGAACTATGCTGTCAAACAGCTCACACAAACGAGCAAGGCAGTTACCTTTTTGGAGCCAGTGGACATCTGTCTGAAAAAGACATCCAAACGTCTCATCATTTTCCTGACAGCTGTCAGAACAGTAGAACAGTCGGTCATTCAGGGCATGGGCTTTTATTTTGTTAATTGCCTTGACTGTGACATTGAGAGACTCCTGGATAACTAGACTGATACATTTATATTTATATTTAGTCATTTAGCAGACGCTTTTATCCAAAGCGACTTACAAATGAGGACAACAGAAGCAATCAATTATAGTATTAAAACAACTAAAAACAGATCCAAAACTAAAAGCTAAAACTTTATAAATACTATTGTCAGGGATCAGTCACAATCATCACAGTCACCACCCAGCACGCTCACTCACCTGCCTTTTGCCACTATTGTTCCAGTTCCCCAAGTTCCCTTCAATAAACCTGCTTGTTATTCACTCACCTGTTGTGTTAGACCGTGTTTTGTGACAACTATATATACACATTTGAAAAATAAAGCGATTACATAAAAATGACAAATGCATACAACAAAATTTCAAAACTTTACATTTAAATGGAAAAACAAAAAATAAAGCTAAAAACAATTCAAAATATTAAAGAACAAAAGCTTTAAGTATAATAATGATTCTAACATAACACTAACCCAAACACCAAAAAAACAACTGCATATACAACCACACACACAAACATATATATATATATATATATACACACATTTATAAATTCAATATATATATTATTTAATTTCCATTTAGTTTGTTGAAGTATTAAAATAACTCAAATGAAAAAACTAAAACTTAAAAGACCTATCCAGACATAATAAATTCAGATCTAATTTAACTCAAATTAAAATAAATAACAAATACAAATCAAACAACAGTAGTTTATCCATAATCCTAAAAAACAACACTGCCAAACACATGCTAAAAAACAACAACTTACTTACACATTGTCAGGATTGGGACTTATTGTTCTTTGTTTTTCCCCTGTCCTTCCTTAGCTTCCTAATATGGTTATTTTCCTGTTCTTGATTGTTGATTTGATCCTAGGTGTGTCCCCTTGGTTCCCTCATTATCCTTAGTTTAAAAGCCCCAGTCCATTCAGTTCGTGTTTGTCAGTCCTTGAATGTCTTCCTTTTGCTCTGTGTAGCTCATTTAATGATTAAAGACTCGTTTTGTGAAATTCCTCGTCTCCGTGCTTCCTGGACTCCCCGTGAAGCGTGACACACATAGTAAGAAATGGTTATAAAAACTGAAACCGAAGTGAAACAAGTAGTAGGAAAGAGGATAAATAAAAAGCGATACTTATATCCTTTGCCGGTGTCCCTGCACGGTGGAGTCGATGGTCTTCACACGAGGAAGCCTTCACATGACAGCTGCCGTGGTAAACTAAGCTTTTGTATACCTGTTTAACAAAATACTAGTTGAATTCAGCTGGTATTCACACTTCCTTATTTTTCCACAACAAATGGCCAAGCAAGCACGGACACTGACAAGATACGTGATACAGAACGAGACCGAACACGATATCAGCACATCTCCACACAGACAACTTATCTGGTAGAGTACCTTTTTGAGGAATCCAGGCTGAAATTTTTTTATATTTTTACATGTATTAATAGGCATACTTTAGATACAGTTAACTTAAGGAACAAATCAGCCATACAACTTTTTTTTCTTTTTTACTTTTGTGTGATCTACTTGCATGAAAGTACCCCAAACATTTCATCACATTTTTAATTTTTTTTAGTTTAACCCAAAAAAATGTTAAATGATCAATGTCGTCTTAATTTTCTCTTCATTACCAGAGAAGAAAGGCATACATTGCAGTTATGTTGGAATTAATACCGGACCCGGACGCTGATGTGGATGCTGACGCTGACCCTGACCCTGACCCTGAAATGAACCTTGACCTGGACCCTGATGTGGACAATAACGTGGATGCTGACATGTACGTTTATGTGGAAGCTGTTGTAGATCTTTCTTTTTTTAATTTACCTTTCCCCTTTATTTTTGGCACAGCATGGGGGTTAGATATTTCCTGCCACCCTTAAGAAGAATCGTGTATGTTTTTGTTAGGCGTGGGTGTTTATATTAATTTATTAAAATTAGGCTACATTAAGTGATAGTAAATATTAAAAAAGTCAGATGAATTACTTTTGTTATTATCATTGTATCCTTAAAATGCTTCTCGCAGACCACATATCCACCTTTCTGAAGCTGTTCTTTTGTTGTTTTCAGAGAGGTCTGCTCTTCTGATATTGTGTAACCACACTTTTTGCCTTTAGTAAAGAAATTCATAAGAGTCGATTCAATTTTGCTGTGGGTTTTTGTTTCCAACTGGAAAAATTTAAGTGACCATTGACTGTTATTTCAACTGAAGAAAGAAGATGCTGAGATTTGTAATTCTACATTCTTCGTTTCATAAGTGTTGCCAACTAGATGCACTATACATTTTATTTAATATTTTATATTTAATATTTCTTTTTCTAACGGCTTATAATAAAACACAATTTGTTCAACTTTCGTCATTACGAGAAAACTTCAGATAGTGGCTACTGGCTATTCTAAGTTGTCATAGGTCTTGGTAAGATTGTTGTAGGTCATTGACAACAACAACAACAAAAAAAGTCATACTTTTTGACAATGCGATCTTCATTCTGTGGAAATCTGAACAGTGACAGCACCCTACCGGCCCGGATGTTGCAATTAAATACTGCACACAGACGTGGCATACCGATGGTTTGTATGTTTGTTGTTTATCAGTATGTAACGTATGTTTTACTGAACAAAAAAAAAGTGCGAATTACTGGTTACTGCAGTGCATTAAGCCACAATTTAAGATTGTTTTATTCGGTTCATTTAAAATAAAAAAAAAAACCTTAACACTGATACCAGTAAAAATGTAATTTTGTTGAAATCTGGAAGCCATACAAATAGCTGCTTTTTATTAAAATATTCATATTTTTTACCTATATTATCATCATACGAAGCAGTCACAAGTCATTACATTTCAAATCTATTGAAACGTGAAAGTGTGGGGAAGTCATGGCCTAATAGTTAGAGTCTCAGGTTGAATAACTGACTGTACCTTTTACTTCCAGGTTTCTCGGTTGCTTTGGTACATTTCTCAGATCACAGCTGAAACTCTAAAAACTATATATTCAACTTCCACATCATCTAGTCACTTGTGCTCATCATTAAAGCAATTTGTCTCTTTTGAACAAGTGCTTTGGTACATTCATACAATTGATTGTGTCCAGTTGTCTGCTGTTTCCTATTATCAGTTGCTTGTGTCATGTTGCTGTTGTGTCAAGATTTTAGGATTAAAATATCAAAACATTATTTCTGCATTTGTAACTGCTGGTTAAAGCATTCATGTCCTGCATTAAACAGTGTGTAAATGCATCTAAATGCCTCTTCACTTTATTGATTAAATATAAGAATTTGACGCAAAAGATAATGCACACTTCTAGAAAAAAAAGGCTTTATAAAAGTAAAAATGCCCATAAAGGGGCAATAAAAATAACTTTTGTTGGAAAATATTAATTTCTATCACCGCTGTGAACTGACCACGCAGAACATGAAGAATATCAAAAACTTTAGGAGTCAGGTGTCTAGGGCAGTCCTGCAGCGCAACACACTCAGAAAAATATAGTCTGATTATCGTTATGGATAAAAATCAGATATCGCACACCCCTATATACTAAATACTTCTTTGCTTGTTTGGTACACATAATTCACTGATCATCTTAAAATAAGCTTTTATCTTAGAAATAGGTTTTCTCAACAACAACAAGGACACGACAAACAAAATAAGTGAATCACAATTATGGGTGATTCTTAGACTGGGCACTTTAATGTTCTTTGGTCATATTTTTAAAAATACATATAATTTTGGACAAATTCCTCTTTCTTTGTCAAACTAACAATAAAACCAACTTTAAAACAACCTCCTTATAGGTGTCAAAATCACTGTTTTCTCCTTGTCGCACACCCAGACTTTTAAACTTCAACAATGAAAATACAGTTTAAAAATATGACTTATCTGGTAACTATTAATGTACCTGAATTAAGCACTAGTAAAATAATTAAAATACATTATAGTATTTAATGTGAGACCACTATCAATATTACTTTTTATACAAAATATAGCTGTCGCACAGTATTGGTGTCATTTCCACCACAACACTGTAATGTTCCTTTAAAAAGTTTGTGTGAAAGATTGTTTAGGTGGTTTCTATGGAAATGTTCAGTGACATCAGAGCACATGTTGGACATGGAGGGAATTTAAATTTTCATCAACAACATGTGAAGAAAAATCAAGGTAAATATTACTTGATCAGTTAATATATTTATTCTACGTCATTTCCAAACATGCTGTACCTTCAGGGGTGTTTTTAAAAAGCTAAAAATTTTAAGTTAAATAAGAGTATTTTGCATACATGAAATGCTAAGTATTAATTCAAAGCTAATCAGTGAAGCTATCTTCCATTTTTTTCACAAAAAACTACAGAAATGTCATTTCCACCACACTGCCTCTGTGGTGGAAATGGTTACGGAGTACAATTGATATGTTTAATGACTTTGTGAATTGAGTTTAATAAGTGTGATGAGTTTCAGACTTTTTCTAATAAATATATCTGCTGTTTCTCTACATTCACATTAATTCATTGTCATTTCCACAACACCCTGTCATTTCCATCACCACACATTTTAAAAAAATATTGAAAAAGTTCTCATCACACATTAAAAATGTATCCACAATTTATGAGATCATGCTCTACTTAATATAAAAATTCAAGTTATTTATTTTCTAATAAGCTGAAGAAACACCCTTATATAAGATTTTATTTATTTATTTATTGAAGGGGGCGGGGTCTGGCTAATATTGTGAAATATCATTGCAATTTAAAATAATGGTTTTCTATTTTAATATATTATTTCTGTGACGCAAAGCTACACTCACACTCTGGATTTATTTATTTATTTATTTTATTATATCTCTGAGATTTTGATGGATCACACAGCAACTCCGGGAATTCCAGTAGGATTTACAGCGATCTTCATCATGTTTTCAACACTCCGTCATGAGCTCAGTGAAATGTTACAAGTGGTTGTTAATAATCAGTTCTCTGATTGGTTGAAACCGCCACGGCAAAAAGCTACAATTATTTTTTATCTTTGGCGGCACCAGCCACGATGCGCTGTGCTTGTGGAAGCGGCCGTAGGCACATGTAAATAATTTAGAAACAACAACGGAGTATCTTTAAAAGCACTCTTTTATGCAGAACTACTTTCTTCCGCCTAGGGCTGTAAGATTCTGAAATTTTTGGAATCGAGTCCGATTCCGATTCCTGGTTCTGGAATCGTGGAATCGATGGAATTCGATTCCGAGAATCGATTCCTCTGTAGTTTTCGATTCTTTTACGATTCTTGTATTTCTAGATCGAAGGAACCTAATCTCGCCATGACTGCAGGATATAAAGGTCGTAGAAAGTATCCTTCTCATAATATGAAGCTTTATTTGTAAAAAAAAAAATTACGATACATTTCTATAGCTATGATTGATTTTTAAATAGTAATTTTGTCTGCTTTGCCCGTGAAATTAGTCATAGCTCACTGCTCAACAGGCACATGCATATGGCATGAATTGAAAAAGACATGAAGTGTCTAAAATGTGCACAGTTCAGCTGTATGATGATGTTTACTTTGACTGTATGCTTTGGACAAAATTAACAAACTGTACATTGAAACAAAAAAAACAGAACATTAACATTAACTGATAGAGCTCGTGGTTTATCTGTCAATCAGTTGCTTGGCCACTGATCTATGCTCGTGGCGTTTTCTAGATCTTTTATATATAAAACAGAATCTTTTATCTCACAACTGTAATTACGGCTTTTATTGAGCATGAGGGAGGCGCTGTGTTTTAAGGCAGACAAGCAAGTTTGTTTGATCATTCTCTGGGGGAATACCCATTGCACAGTCCACACTTTGATTGATGTCTTTTGGACCAATAGTTTTTGAGAAAAGTGGGGAAAAGTACCTCCTCCGCATGTGTACAGAAGATGATAAGCGTTAACGGTGTTCTATAAAGAGTGCATAACTTTAATTTCAATGACGAAAATGGACATTTAACGGGTCAATTGAGAGCTATTTATTTATTTTAACTGAAGAAAACAACATTTCAATGAATAAGAAGGGTGAGTACCTTTTTATTTATTTTTTTATTTACTTTAAATTACTTTAATAAGCTAGAGGACCATGCGAGCTAGGCCTTATTGTGTCGTGATATTGATTATGGCATGTGGGTTAAGGATGAACCATTTGAAACGTTAGTGAATAAAGTTACCATATCTTTCTGAAGACAAAGAAGAGCAAACAATTTGAACTGATTCAAGATATTTAATGATTAACCAGTGTGACTTAAAAACATAAATGATCAGGATGCAGGTGCGTGTGTGTGTGTTTACAACTATTTACATTCAACACTAAACTGATTAAAAAAATACCATAACTAAAAGTTAACATGTTCATTTTCTGTGTGCACTATTTACATTGTGTGTGTGTGTTTTTATGTGGACAGACAACATTTATGGCAAAGCCAGTCGGTGTCTGGCACTTCCTCCACCTCTGCGCATTCCAGGTGGAACCACAAATGGCACAGGTCACACTGGACCCATTCATCAATGGCCTCATCTGCTGAGCCAGGTGGCCAGGCTGGCAACGGAATGCGACGCCTCACCTTCTCCTTCCTCTCCAGGGCTGGACTCATGAGGATGTTAGCCAGACTCTCTGGAATTACACCTGCTGTTACCAGATATTTTTTGTGGGCCACTCTATTAATGTTGCAGGTGGGGCAAGGTGTTTGAGTGATGGTTGATGTGTCAGTACGTTGAGTGCTGGATTGGGTGGCGGGAGTGATAGATGGTGTGGCGTCACTTCCATCTGCAGATGGGAGCACTCTCACCACCTAAGAAAATATAACGTATGTAAAACTCATTAACACACTTGAAAAGAAATGCAAGCAGCTTAGAGGATGAATTATTGTATTAATGTTAAAATTACCTGGGTTGTGTCCACAGCAGTCCTGGACAGAGGAAAGATGCCAGCTTTGCAGAACCCAGCCTTGATGTTTTGGGCTGTGACAGCAGTTGAATACACATGTTTGAGGAGAGCTGAAAACTGCTTCTTCCCCAAAACAATGTCCCCTCGCACCAGACCCATCCTGGAGGCCATGGTGGAGAAAGCAGTTTTCAGTGGGTTGTATGTATGTGTGTGGTGTGGGCAGGTAGGCAGAGAATTTCAACTTTATTTTCTCTGCAGAACATGATTACGTCACTTGAGACATGTGTCTCGTGTTTAAAATTTAAAATTAAAATTAGTGGTCTCTCCTCAGGAGCATATCTAATAAAATGGTGGAGCCATTTCAGGAAGAGCTCTGAGTCAATGTAACCCTTCTCCTGGATGCCATAGAGGGCGTTGGGGGCCCATCCAGCCGGGGTAAATGATGAAGGGTGGAGTGCTGTCCCCAGCTGTATTCACACAGCAGTGGACCGTGATGTGCTCCCTGGTCGTCTGCTGCTGCTGATAGACATGTTTCCTCCCAGTCTGGCACAGGATCTTCTCCCTGGACCGAGGCTTGTCTCCAAAGCCGGTCTCATCACAGTTGTAGCTGAGATGTGGTTTGTTCTCCAGCTTGTGCTTCACATAAAGGGCCTCGTACAATTTGAAGAACCCTTCAATGGCCTCTGGTGTAGCACCATGGAGTCTGGCTCTGTCCTGGGAATCTGCCGTACTTGAGGCCAATTCTGGATGGCGGGCCTTAAACCACCACACACATCACTTGGCCCCTTCTCCAGGTTTACAGTGGTGGTCTCGGTTCTGCCACTCTCCTTTATGATCCCAATAGGAGGATCTTTGTTGACATCTTTGTACGCATGCGCGAGTGGTTGTGTGGCAACAAAACAAACAGTATGGCGGGCTGTAAAGACGCGACGAGCACTTTCAAGAGAGTTAGCGGGCGAAATCCACAATATATAAGCACTTTAACATCTGAAGACCGGAGGAGGTTTGGAGAGAAGCTCCAAATTTGTATTGGTGACAAAATTGAAGTTATTCAAAGCCCATATGAGATCTGGGATGACAAAAAACGTTGGTCCGACTCGCCGGTGTCTTGGCCACCAATCTGCTGGGGAGACATTTATTCTTATTTAATAGAAACCCCTGGACCCTTCACTCATGAAAGATTAAAGATTTAAGTTTTGCGATCCAGAATAGCCCATTTTTATGTGAGGAACATAGTCTGGGTGCTGTGGATCGCGGTTTGGGACACCTGAATCAGAACGCGAAAACATATGACTCGGTTGATTTGACTCAGTTTTATTTTTTATTTTTTTCAATCTTCTATAAATACATAGTCACTAAGACTTACCATGAACAAAATGAGCCTCACAAACTCGATCAGAAGCTGCAGGAATCCAGGCTTTCTTCGGAGCGTCCAGGTTCAATCGCCTAATTGCACGCAACCATTTCTTTCGTTTTTCGCGATCCTTTTCGGAGGGAATTCGAAAAAACTTTTTATCAGGCCCCCAACGAGCCGTACAATCGACCACACAGCAAGAGTGAACCATCCTCTTCTCTAAATCCTCATCCAAACGTGCAAAACAATCAAATTACAGGTATCTAGCGGTGTTTTCTGCCACACGATTCCCATGATGCAACGCGACAAACGTAAACAATGGCGTCACAAAAGATCCACCTATAGCCAGTACTTTGACGAGGGATCTTGTCACTGGATAGCCATGGTCCACCATCCAGAATATAAAGGAAAGGAGAGCCTCTTCCTCTGCAGGTGTCAGGGCCGAATTAGGGTGAGGGTTATGGGCATATTTATTTTTTTTATAGTCCTGTAGAGTGGTGTGGGGAATGCCAAATTTTTTTGCTGTTGCCCTCAAACTTGCTCCTGCCTTCACTTCCTCAACTGCCTCTTTTAACTTCTCCTTTGAGTACTGTTTTTTCTTTCCTGACATCTTTCTTTTGCTTTACTGACTTTCCTTTGAAATATGATATTATGTTAATCATGTAACTTAATGTTAATTTAACCTTAACTTCAAATGATTATCAAATTGTTTATATTCACAAAGTCTTGTAATTATACTAGTTAACTTGATGTATGAAATCTTATTAAATAACTTAAATGTCTGAATATCCTATCATTGTGTTTAACTTTGTTAATGTTAAGTTAAATAACTTCATGAAAATTTGGCAATGAAATAACACAATCAATTGAGTTTTAGCTGTTAGTTTGTTTAATTTGTTTAAGCATGACAATTAAAAATGTTAAATCAAATGAATGTAAGTTAATGCTAACTTAATTGATCCTTTATTAATATAAATGTAGCCCGGAGTAACTTAAAAGAGACAAATAAAAATGGCCCCCATTTAAATTTTGAACTTTTTCCGATCCGGGAACAATGGTAATTCTTGTGACAATTTATTATGTATTACTGGATTATACTGTGTTGTGAGTAAAATTAATCTTGTTAAACTCAGGTTCATCAGCAGGTTGCACCCACGCTTTACTCTATGCATCAGTAGTTGAATAACAAGGAAACAGTATTCAGTACGTGATGAGCTTTCGTGGTACACGCAACAGACGCTCCTCGATTTACCTGTGTTTTTCTTGTCTGTTTTAACAGGTAAGCTGATAATTATTACTCTATAGGAACACAGTATACTGTTGGGTATTACTAGAGTCGAATTTCTGACCTGAGGCATTATAAAATGTTGACTTTAACCGTGATTAAGAGTGCCGTACATAAAATGGCGGATGAGAGTGTTATCAATTCCAAGAAAGACTAACTTTCAGCACGAGCAAAGTGAGAAGTAAATGTCTAAAAATACATATAGTGGAGATGAGAATGCAAAATGAGGAATAATGATGAATTAAATAGATGTGTACGAACATCGATTAGTCGTGTGTAGTGACATACAGCCTGAATTAAGAAAGCACACGTGTCTATGATAACACGTTAACATGATAAAACTTCATTTAGCGTCACTCTGTCAGCCATTACATTTGAAAGAACATTCGTGAAATACAGTTAATAAGAATTCCAGTCAGATTCAGTGGTAAAATGCTTTTATTAATCATTTTGTCATATTGTTATGGAAAACATAGTAACTTGTGTCCGGTTAAGACCTAGTTCATGAAATAAAATCAGATAATTCACATATTTCATAGAGGATTAAAACTGATTAAAAAGAGTATTAATACAGCTTCATAGTTATCAATGCTGGAGTAATACTGGTAAAAAAAAAAAATTAATCATCCTCATGGTTGTTTATAGAGTTTGCATTACTCACTTGTATTCATGTTAAAGTGGGTTTGTGATGTTTAAATTTTATTTGTCATACTTTTTCTTTATGCTGTGTGCGAGTGGGCACAGAACACATTCGGATCTATGAGTTTAGAGCAGATATTTCTTGAGAATTGAGTGTGGTTTAAAGAGTAATGTGTCCAGTGTCGGGTATCCGCATTAAACATTTGCACTATAAGACATGTTATTGTTTATGATTATCTGTCACGAACAAGGAAATAGTATTCAGTACGTGATGAGCTTTCGTGGTACACGCAACAGACGCTCCTCGATTTACCTGTGTTTTTCTTATCTGTTTTAACAGAAAATAAATGTGTTGCCATAAGAACGGACGTCGTATCCTTCTTGAAAGTGTAACACACATTATGCTGTCATGATGTGAACACATACAAAGTGGTTTTGAATTTGTCTCTTGACTTTATCGAACATAACAAAGCAAACCATCAGATTTATAGTTCACCATTTCAGAAAGAGATACTTTATTGCTCTTAAATAGTTGATAATTTCACCTTTTCATGGTGTGGTAACATAGGTTACAAAACACGTCATTCAGTGAAGTGCCAAAAAAACCAAGTAGATGTTGTGAATAATTGTGACTAACTTAATTTTATTAATAAATTGGCATGTACTGTATACAAACACAGTGAAACAGGTTCAACGTTTTTATTAAAATGTAAGACATCAAATATTAGGACCCAAGAGCTCCTTATTCAGCTCCTGTACTTCTAGTGTAGTCTCAGCCAATGAGATTCTAAGCTTTATATTGATATAAAATACTTAACTGTAGCCTTAGAATTGACTGAATGACAAATAAATTCCTACAGTTAAATTTCCACTGATTTTGACTTCACTCTGGCCAGAGAGCTACCGAACGAACCATAGATGGGTGTTTTTTCTGTGTGGAAATTTTCAGATTTATGCTGGAATTACTGATTTTATTTGTCATACTTTTTCTTTATGCTGTGTGCAGTGGGCACAGAACACATTCGGATCTATGAGTTTAGAGCAGATATTTCTTGAGAATTGAGTGTGGTTTAAAGAGTAATGTGTCCAGTGTCGGGTATCCGCATTAAACATTTGCACTATAAGACATGTTATTGTTTATGATTATCTGTCACGAACAAGGAAATAGTATTCAGTACGTGATGAGCTTTCGTGGTACACGCAACAGACGCTCCTGGATTTACCTGTGTTTTTCTTATCTGTTTTAACAGAAAATAAATGTGTTGCCATAAGAACGGACGTCGTATCCTTCTTGAAAGTGTAACACACATTATGCTGTCATGATGTGAACACATACAAAGTGGTTTTGAATTTGTCTCTTGACTTTATCGAGCATAAAGCAAACCATCAGATTTATAGTTCACCATTTAAGCAAGGAATTGCTTAAACTTTTCTGTTGTCTATTTTTGTCATTAGGAAGACACTCCTGTCCAAGGAGAAGACAAAGCTGGCCCTTCCCAACCACCAGCTAGAGCGAAGAAAAAATATGCTAAAAGATCGTCGCAGGATGATGAGCAAACAGTGTCTGCTGCACGTCTCAGGCGGAGAGTGGCGCCAAGTGGTCATCGCCCACAATTGAGGTCTAAATATTCCCATTTTAAAGCATTTATTCAACAAAAGGTAATTTATTTAACAATTTGTGATAACATAATATTCCTTTCATAAAGACTGTAGTACTGTGAGAAGCATAAATTAAATCTAAATGCACATTTTCGCTGCTCTAGCTGTCTCCCCACCCAAGCGGCAGTCTCGCGTTTAGCTTGCCCAACGTCCATTTTCAAGCGCACCTAGCAAACTTACTGAAACTCTCACTGGTGGGAGGGTCTCTCTCGTGATTGGTGGGTGAAAGAGGGAGAAATAAAGATGAGACAGATATATATATTTTATGTATGACCCGGAAGTATTTATTCAGTGATTGGCGGTACAAAGTAATCTGTACGGAACATCGTTGTGTACGGAACATGGTTAGTCTACGTTAACATTAGGCCTAATTGTTAGGCGCAGTCTCTTTAGAGAAACGATATGTAATTTTTTTTATATAAAAACCGATGAGCTGTATCCAGTGCACGATAATGTCAGCTGATTAAATTTTAATGAGTTAAATTCTATTTTGTTTGCTCTAATTCATTCGATTCGTCTTTTTCAACGAGTGATTGCTATTGAATCAAAGTCGGACTGCGCTGGTGGCGCCGTAAACATCTATACGAGATATACAACACATTTGGCCTGAGGACCAAGCTGAGTCTCAGCCAGATCTGGGTCTTAAGTGTCTGGGCCACATAAAATAATATAAGTCACTTAACAGTATGCGGGCCAGATCTGGGCCACGTTAATAAATGAGTCATTTTACAGGGTTTGGGCCGCATCTGGGCCAGAGGAAATTTTTTGGTTTTCAGTGTGTGGGCCAGTTTTGGGCCGGGGTCCCAGTCAGAATTGGGCCAGAAGCTAAGCAAGGTTGTGGCCCTCTGGGCCAGACAAATTTTTTCTAATTTAATCAAAATCAGACCTCAACTCACAAATTCTTACTGGGGGGGCAATGCCCCCCATTGCCCCCCCGTAGCGCCGGGCCGGGCCTGGCCTACGTTCACAAATAACAATGATTTGCGCAAAAAGAGTGATTAATTATCGATTGAGAATTTGTTATTAATATGGTCTGGTGAAAATAATAATATGGACTGCGAGAAAATAAAAATAAAAAGAGTAGGGCTGTTGTGAGTGCAGGCAGTCTATAGGGACAGCATATTTCAACCTATGATTTCAACCCAGTGGCATGACACACCGGCCCTAGCGGCCAAAAAACGGACCGCCCACCAGGAATCCTTCCGGTGCTCCCGATTAGTCAATCCGGCTTCATAGTTTCTGTGCAATCAAGTCGACGATGTCGCTAAGCAAGTCAGAGGCAACAGCGGCAAGCAAAACTCCATCGGTGACAGAATGAAGAAAAAACCTTGGGAGAAACCAGGCTCAGTCTTTTGCACGCCAAAGTCAATTTCATCTGGAATGCAATAAAGATGTTTTTAAAGCATTTTCTGCATAGATAAAAAAAAAAAATTGGCCAATAAATAATTAACATAGACAAAACTGAGTTGCAGCAAATCCTTAAAATTTTAAGGTATTCAGGATAGAGCAACATAAAAATCAGAAAATATGTGCAGCTATACAATTAAAGGACAAAGTTTCACATATATACCATTATAATTTGTATTTAATTTTTTTAATTGTATACAATTATAAAATAAAACGCGAATTATAATTGGGCCTGTTTTAGGCTTTTCCATTTTTTTATATTTTAGACTGTGATGAAAAAAATGACAGTTGATGAGTTTCGGTTCATCATTGTGCACTGTAAAAAAACATCTGGCAGACGTCTTTCAGATGTCAGTTTTACATACATTCTAAATCATAAACATCTTAAAGACATCTAATAGACGTCTATTTGACATGTAAATGGAGATGTCCAATAGATGTATTGCAGATGAGCAAATACTCTTTAAAAAAAAATAAAAATAAAAATAACCTCTTGCAGATGTAAATGCAGACGTCAAATAGACCTCTCTGAGATGTACGTGTGCTATCAGGCTTAAGCAGCCAGCGGCAGCAGTGAGTTAATCATAGCCTGTGTTTGATTAATTTAGTCTTATGAAATCATCACGACTTGCCTAAAATAAAATCTATAAAAACAATTCAAGCATATCACAATGTTAGTTTAAATGTTTAACCTATATAGATGTGCGCTGTTAGATGCATATCCAACAGTCTGTGTGCACAGTGGAAGCTGAAGCGCGCTTTACAGGACATGGAGGCGCCAGCACGATCAGCTTTCTGCCGGTCTTGAACAGGAGCGCTTCTGTAAAAAATTTCAGACCTCCCAACTCAATTTTCTAGTGACTGATTACATCTAAATTTTTCCATTGGCCCAATTGCAATTTCTGCTTTCGATTATGGCAACTGTCTGTTAAAATTGGCAAGGACTGGAATTGAGAACCGGTGCGCTAATGCAATTGTAAGATTAGCAATTGCCAATTAAATGAAGAAGAAGTAGTGGTAAAGGATGTGAAAAAATGGCTTCATCGGCTAAAAAATTAAAGCGTGACCAGAAAAATGAATCGGTATGTGGGTATGTGCATAACGTTAGTGCACTGAAGACTGCAGCTCGAACTTGCAACAAATATTTTAATGCCGTGCTTCAAGTGAACCGGGACGAGTTTCACATTGTAGTCGTGTTTGCCGCGGAAAACGAACGTGTTTTCTTCAAGCCACCAAGAACCAAAGTCCAGTCAAATTGGACCAGATCAAACGTGCTGTTAGTGAGTGTCTTTAAAAAAATAATAGAAGCCCAATAGAAACAATCACAGAAATTCAAATGGTTTCCATTAAAATACCATTATAAACCATTAGCTTTTTCCAGTAAAACCACTACAAGATTCCTTTTTGTCATGTGTTTTGGGCATTTTTCCAATAGGATTTAACATCCCACCAATAGAATCCATCACATACCAGTAGACACCATTATAGTTTCCATTAAAATCAATAAATACATTACATTTTCTATTGTGTTTTGGGCAGGGTTCTATTGTTTGTTTTTTTTTAGTTACTGATTAGTAATGTTTTTGTTAATGTGATTGTTTGCATAGGTAATGCTGCCAGTGAATACGACATTCACTGTGGTAGCACTACAGATCTTCTTGTGGTGGGAAAACTTGGTTTCCAGATGAAAACTCCATCACTAATATTCAAGACAGCGGCAGCAGTGAGTTAATCAGCCTGTTTGATTCATTTAGCCGTATGAAAACGACTTGCCAACCATGGACAGGCTGTTGTGTAGTGGTAAGTAGTGGAAATCCGTAGATCACCAACCAGTGTGTGTGTGTGTTTAAAGGAAATATAAGGTTTGGATCTAGCTCTTGTTGGCTGTTTTGTATTGTTATAGAAAATTCTGACATCTCTATTGACGAGCCAGTCCCCTCAGACATTGAGATGGAGGACACGACCCCGACATCCATGATGGTCCAAAGTAAGTGTTATCTTTTATTAAGTCTTTATATCCTGATGCAAGTCATTGTATCCATTTTTACTATTACAGCAGAACACAAACTTTTAGCGTGGCCACACAATTTCAAATTTTCGTTCGGGCGCCAGACCGTTAAATAACTGTCGAAAATAATTATGACCCCAATAATTATTACCAAATAAAGAACTCTCCAAATTCAAAGTCAAGAGTTATTTCACTTCAGTCATGCATGCAATTAACAAAAGGATTCTTTTCGGGGCATTCATAGAACACAATACACATGCTCAAAAAAAAAAAAAACTTTAGATCACAGTTTCAAACTTAGAAAATGAAAATGGACAGAATCAATCAAACTAAATTCCCAAAACGAATGATATGATTGGCTTCTTCTAGCTAAGGCCGATAAGTTCTGTGAGGGATCTGAGATCGACAAAAGCTCTAAAAGCATGGAAATAGCATTTCATCTCTTCTATTTTTCAGAATAAAAGAGGGGTTGTGTGCCAGAATAATTTGGGCAGCAGTTCGTTTCGATAGTCTCAACTCTTCCTTGTGCAGAGTCAGATACATCCAAAGATACTAACTCGATCTTCCTGTTGTATCCCTTAAGATTGAAACTCAAGCGATAACGGTTTTTCTCCAAAGATGACCTCAATTATTCGGTGCAACCGTACAGCAACTCCATTCTGCCATTTCCACCTGGCTCTCACTTCCGTGACTCGACTTCCGTCTTCTTCTTCTTTGACGTTTTATGGCGGTTAGTATCTTTGGATGTATCTGACTCTGCACAAGGAGGAGTTGAAGCTATCGAAACGAACTATACCGGAGTTCATCGGCACGCCAAACGGGTTTGGGGATTTTATTTCTACTCCCTTCTAACTTGACTGCTGCCCAAATTCTATTTTGATATAAACCAATTATGGTGTGAATTATTATTATTTTTTAATTTAGTTGTTGAAAAAGGAACAAGGAAGTATTTTGTAATTAGGCATTTACAGACAGAATATTCTTTTTTTTTGTTGTTGTTGTTGTTGTCTTACGGTATGCTCTACATCTTATCTTGGGAGCACCCTTTGATTTTACATCTGTAAGTAATTATCAGTTAAAGTAACTAACGTTTATGATGTTGTATCAGATGATGTTTCAAGATTTCTCTGTTTTTGTCTTCCAGTGTGACCTTCCAAACATACGGAGATGGTGGACCCTTATCCTTCTGGAGAACTTTGGGGTTTTCTCTGAAAGGTAGATGCTGGACATTTTCTATTGTTAAATAGAATGTAAATTGTTCATTTGATGCCTCTTAATTTGAAGTGTTGCTCCCTTGTTCTATTTTCTTCTGCATGTGACAGAATTGTCAACATAAAAACTGAGCCACCTTTCATAGTTAAGCTCTTATTTTTCATTACCTCTAGCATTTATTAAACACATTTATTTTCCTTTCATAGACACAGTGTGGATCATTGATGACAGCTATATCAGACGTGGTGCCCAGAGAGCTGCCCAGACCATGGGAAGCAACCTCAGTCTGCCAGGCATCGGTGTCTGTTGGCAGGGGCGTCATGCACCTATTTTTTTTTGAGGGGGCACAGTGTGCACAACAAACAGAAACGTGTTCACAAATACAGACGTTAAAAGCAATATTCTATTTATTTTATATTTATACATCAACCAAATTGAAGCTCCTTTCCTTTGATTAAATGTTTTGGATAACTTTGTAGTTCTGTCTGAATGGGACCTCTCTTAATGTAATTCTCCCTGGTCAGTCGATCTTTTGGGATAATGAAGTCTGAATCTGCTTCTAAAGAGGCAAAGCAAGTAATGCAACATGTATTAGTCAAACAACAACAAACTTTCTGACATACACATAGAAAAACATGCTATACATCAACCAAATTGAAGCTCCTTTCCTTTGATTAAATGTTTTGGATAACTTTGTAGTTCTGTCTGAATGGGACCTCTCTTAATGTAATTCTCCTGGCCAGTCGATCTTTTGGGATAATGAAGTCTGAATCTGCTTCTAAAGAGGCAAAGCAAGTAATGCAACATGTATTAGTCAAACAACAACAAACTTTCTGACATACACATAGAAAAACATGCTATACATCAACCAAATTGAAGCTCCTTTCCTTTGATTAAATGTTTTGGATAACTTTGTAGTTCTGTCTGAATGGGACCTCTCTTAATGTAATTCTCCTGGTCAGTCGATCTTTTGGGATAATGAAGTCTGAATCTGCTTCTAAAGAGGCAAAGCAAGTAATGCAACATGTATTAGTCAAACAACAACAAACTTTCTGACATACACATAGAAAAACATGCTATACATCAACCAAATTGAAGCTCCTTTCCTTTGATTAAATGTTTTGGATAACTTTGTAGTTCTGTCTGAATGGGACCTCTCTTAATGTAATTCTCCTGGCCAGTCGATCTTTTGGGATAATGAAGTCTGAATCTGCTTCTAAAGAGGCAAAGCAAGTAATGCAACATGTATTAGTCAAACAACAACAAACTTTCTGACATACACATAGAAAAACATGCTATACATCAACCACATACACACACATGGACAGAAATGACTAAATTCCCAAAACGAATGATATGATTGGCTTCTTCTAGCTAAGGCCGATAAGTTCTGTGAGGGATCTGAGATCGACAAAAGCTCTAAAAGCATGGAAATAGCATTTCATCTCTTCTATTTTTCAGAATAAAAGAGGGGTTGTGTGCCAGAATAATTTGGGCAGCAGTCCGTTTCGATAGTCTCAACTCTTCCTTGTGCAGAGTCAGATACATCCAAAGATACTAACTCGATCTTCCTGTTGTATCCCTTAAGATTGAAACTCAAGCGATAACGGTTTTTCTCCAAAGATGACCTCAATTATTCGGTGCAACCGTACAGCAACTCCATTCTGCCATTTCCACCTGGCTCTCACTTCCGTGACTCGACTTCCGTCTTCTTCTTCTTTGACGTTTTATGGCGGTTAGTATCTTTGGATGTATCTGACTCTGCACAAGGAGGAGTTGAAGCTATCGAAACGAACTATACCGGAGTTCATCGGCACGCCAAACGGGTTTGGGGATTTTATTTCTACTCCCTTCTAACTTGACTGCTGCCCAAATTCTATTTTGATATAAACCAATTATGGTGTGAATTATTATTATTTTTTAATTTAGTTGTTGAAAAAGGAACAAGGAAGTATTTTTTAATTAGGCATTTACAGAGAGAATATTCTTTTTTTTTTTTTTTTGTCTTACGGTATGCTCTACATCTTATCTTGGGAGCACCCTTTGATTTTACATCTGTAAGTAATTATCAGTTAAAGTAACTAACGTTTATGATGTTGTATCAGATGATGTTTCAAGATTTCTCTGTTTTTGTCTTCCAGTGTGACCTTCCAAACATACGGAGATGGTGGACCCTTATCCTTCTGGAGAACTTTGGGGTTTTCTCTGAAAGGTAGATGCTGGACATTTTCTATTGTTAAATAGAATGTAAATTGTTCATTTGATGCCTCTTAATTTGAAGTGTTGCTCCCTTGTTCTATTTTCTTCTGCATGTGACAGAATTGTCAACATAAAAACTGAGCTACCTTTCATAGTTAAGCTCTTATTTTTCATTACCTCTAGCATTTATTAAACACATTTATTTTCCTTTCATAGACACAGTGTGGATCATTGATGACAGCTATATCAGACGTGGTGCCCAGAGAGCTGCCCAGACCATGGGAAGCAACCTCAGTCTGCCAGGCATCGGTGTCTGTTGGCAGGGGCGTCATGCACCTATTTTTTTTGAGGGGGCACAGTGTGCACAACAAACAGAAACGTGTTCACAAATACAGACGTTAAAAGCAATATTCTATTTATTTTATATTTATACATCAACCAAATTGAAGCTCCTTTCCTTTGATTAAATGTTTTGGATAACTTTGTAGTTCTGTCTGAATGGGACCTCTCTTAATGTAATTCTCCCTGGCCAGTCGATCTTTTGGGATAATGAAGTCTGAATCTGCTTCTAAAGAGGCAAAGCAAGTAATGCAACATGTATTAGTCAAACAACAACAAACTTTCTGACATACACATAGAAAAACATGCTATACATCAACCACATACACACACATGGACAGAAATGACCAATCACCTTTTCCTTAATCTCCATAAAAATGTATTAATTTTGTGAGTTTTTTGCGGACCACCTTGCCTTCTTTAATTTCATCTGTCTCCCGCCTTGTTATATGATTTAATCTAACTCTGCAGTACCACGCAGAAGCCATCTTCACCAGAACATAGACATGGTTAGTTTCAACACACGTCAAACATGTGACTGTGCAGCTGTGGGAAGAGATTCTTCTCAGAACAATCAGAAAGAACCTGGGTGACAATGGCTTCTGTTGTTCCTCTTCCCCGTGCAGCCCTTCCTTCATTGGTTTTTAGAAGCCGCTGAAAGCATCTTTCTGTAGCTTGGCAAACTGCAGTGATGCCTGGAGATGGTTTCTGTAGGCCACCTCTGCCAAGTCATCTGAGGTCAGTGCTTGTGAGCAAGGCATGCAAGTCACTTTTTTATCTTTTTCACAATAAAGCCTGTGATTTAAGAGATTACTGTTTCCTTGTACTCAGACAGATTGTCAAAACCTAGAAGGTCAGAGAGGGAGTCATATGTAAATTAATCATATTTCAAACAGAAAACAAGTTTATTTTTCTCACCCCATTGGCAGATTATTTTGCTTGTTTCAAGCAAAAATCACTGAATTTTGACTTGTTTTTTTCTGAAAACAAGACAAGAATTTTTAGATATTTTGTCTGGAAACAAGATAAAAAATATAAGTAAGAAAAGCATTTTTTGCAGTGAACCAATTTCCACTGTTTTGAAGGTCTCACACAAGCTCTGAAAATACCTGAATTTGACCTTTTATTTATCCATTTCTGTACAAGATACAACAATTCCACTAGTATCATTTTAAAGCAGTGAATCTATGCTTTAAAATCATATAAAATACTTAAGCCTTAGAACCTACTGAATGACACATAATTTACTACCAACCAATTTCCATTGTTTTGAAGGCTTCACACAAGCTCTGAAAATACCTGAATTTGACCTCTGGTTTCTCCATTCCCTCACAGACTCGCCGGTCAGCATCGTTTACGGTCGGAACTACGACGCTATCTGATCGTCTTCGAACCTCTGACTTTCGTTCTTGATTAATGAACACATTCTTGGCAAATGCTTTTGCTTTTGTCCGTCACCTCTAGCGGCGCAATACGAATGCCCCCGGCCGTCCCTCTTAATCATGGCCCGGGTTCCAGAAACCCACAAAATAGAACCGGAGTCCTATTCCATTATTCCTAGCTGCGGTATTCAGCGGTGATGGGCAGCCTGCTTTGAACACTAATTTTTTCAAAGTAAACGCTCCAGGCCCCGAGGTGACCGGACACCCAGTTAAGAGTTTATATTAATATAAATTACTTTATTGTGGCCAAAAAATTGCCTGAATGAAAAATAATTTACTACAGTCTTCCTGTTTTCCTATTACAGTACAATATTCACAAAACAACATTCAGAACATTAAGTAAAGCAGATATATATATATATATATATATATAAAACATAAAAAACTCAGTGTTTTGTGCCTCAGAACCTGTTTGACCTCTTTCACAGTCTTTGTGTGCAGACAGGGGGGATGGTTTCACACCTACATGTGTCTGCGCACACAGCCTCTGAAAGAGAGGAAAAGTACACTGAAGCACTTTCAATGTGTGTTTTATTTCAGAATTGTTCAGCACACACACACATTGTAATACTGTACACAGAAGCATATTATTAAATACTATTTGAATATTACTGCATATTTAAAGCATACATAGTTTTGCAGTCTTTAAGCTTCGAGTTTTCCATTTCAGAAAAAGATACAACTATTTTTAAAGGGGAGATTCTAAGCTTTATATTAATATGAATTACTTTATTGTGGCCAAAAAATTGCCTGAATGAAAAATAATTTACTGCTGTCAGATTTCCATCCATTGCTTTGAAGGCCCGTGCACAGAAAAGACCTGAATTTAAGCTTTGAGTTTTCCATTTCAGAAAGAGATACTTTATTGCTCTTAAATAGTTGATAATTTCACCTTTTCATGGTGTGGTAACATAGGTTACAAAAACACGTCATTCAGTGAAATGCCAAAAAAACAAAACAAAAAGTAGATGTTGTGAATAATTGTGACTAACTTAATTTTATTAATAAATTGGCATGTACTTTATACAAACACAGTGAAACAGGTTCAACATTTTTTATTAAAATGTAAGACATCAAATATTAAGACCCAAGAGCTCCTTATTCAGCTCCTGTACTTCTAGTGTAGTCTCAGCCAATGAGATTCTAAGCTTTATATTGATATAAAATACTTAACTGTAGCCTTAGAATTGACTGAATGACAAATAAATTCCTACAGTTAAATTTCCACTGATTTTGACTTCACTCTGGCCAGAGAGCTACCGAACGAACCATAGATGGGTGTTTTTTTCTGTGTGGAAGGCACATGTACAAGCGTGTTGTCTCTTCTTTTCATTTTGAGCCCATGGAAAAGTGACTCTGTTTCTGCTAAAATACCCTTAGCACGGTGTTTTGTAGTTGGCTTGAATGGTGCTTTGTGTCCTTTTCCAAGTGGGTTGCGGCTGTGTAGGACATCAAAGGCCGCATCAATTGTGCGCAGGATTTGAACTTTGGCTGAACATCCACTGAACTGGTGATAATTCAGCTCCTGCTCACAATACTCACAACCACACTGCTGCTAAAGAGCTGGGCTGCAAAATTGACCTTCATTGTCTGATTTTGCCACTGAATGTGTGCCATTTTCAGTTTGTTGCCAAGATGCAAGCCTTCCTTCTCCTGAAGCTTGTGGAGCTCCTCAATGTACCGCCACCTTATCTGCTGGCCATCTTCTCTTACCAGAACCTCAAACACATTCCGAAGAAGCCTAAGCATGTGACATGTATCCAACAGCACATGGACTTTTTGTGTGTGATCCTCAGGATGGAGAAAATAAAGTCTCATGTCCATGATGTCCAAGTTAGCACCAAGCTCCCGGATCATTGCTAAGTTTTGGGAGGGTCCATCACATGTCAAGGAGACAACCCTAACTCCGACTGTATGAAACCTAACAAGGCTCTCTCAGATGATACTTGCTGTCTCTGGTCCTGTAAAGGTTTGAAATTGATTGCAACAACCATGAGGACCAGTGCTTGTGTTGCCACAACATTTTCTATCTCACCACCACCGATGGCAACATAGCCATTGAATTTGGTCCCCACCAAACTCAGTTTGCTTATGAATGTACATTTCATCCATCATCAATGAGCAAACTTTCTTCTGCTCAGCAACATGACTTTTTAAAGCTGTGAATGAAGCAACAGTAAATCCAGGATCTGCAGAGATGCTACTGTACCATTTTCGTGTGGTCTGAGGATGAGGCAAAGCCAAGAGAAACTTCTCTCTCACATAGTCATAGGCCTTTGGAGAGTAGAAGTGCAGTGTAGTTGCAAACTGCTTCAAGTTTTCGGGAAAAACTGATTTTTTCTTCTTCTGGATTCTCTGAAAGATCTCCCGGGGAACATCATCCAGACTTTCAAGAAGAGAGACACATTCAGATGAAATTATAAGTTCTATCATGAATGATGTCTTGAGCAACAAAAGCCTGTTTAGATGTGTCTTCCAGCATCATGACACTGCTCTGATGGGCAGCAAGGCTGTTGGCACTATTCCCATTGTCTACATATGCAACCTCCTCATTACTATTTACAGCAGAAATAGGGATGCCACTTACCACCTCATTAATACTTACCAAGCATCTTCTTTTTGGCTGTTGTTCTTCGCCATTGGAGAAAGAGAAAATGGTAGGCACGGCAGTGTCCTTCAGGCATGTCCTCCCCTAATAAAAATGACAAGAAACATAAAAAATATGACATTATTGCAGAGTAAATAGTTTTAATTCATAACTGAGATATATGTGTTTGTTTCATTAATTGGTCTATCACCAGTATGAATGTACAGATTACACATTAAAATTATTATTTCTATTAAAAGAATATGTAACTGTGCTCAATAACTGTCATTATAAAATCATGCTGTCCTGCTGTCTTACTTGGAGAATAATTTGTTTTAGCAATTCTCACTCTGTGATACGGTATTTGTATTAAATGCACTGAAATGTAAAGGTTTGCAAAAAGTGGTCATGTTGCTTGATTGGTCAAATCTTCAATTGGATTTTTGCATTGGTGAAACACTAAAATTCACTGATGTGTCACTAATTTCACCTTAACAGTGGCCTAATCAAATATTTAATAATGTAAATTAATGTATGATGGTCAATATTTAAATTTCAACTAAGTTACTTGACTCTTTGTAAGGTATAAAACAAGCTCTCTGTACCCTGAAGTGATGACTCTCGAAGTGTTCACTGCACAGACAAGAAGCCTTATTAGGAGTCCAATTCTGTCGTTTCATGTTAAACATCCACTGTCTGAGATAATCTGGATAACCTAGAGGAGAACTTTACACAGACTAATAGATAGTTACCTCTTTCACGAGCCCGGTCTTATGAAAATGCGTATAAATAGTACGCCAAATAAAAACGAAAACTCGTGGTATTGATACGCAAATGTGGACTTTGGCGTGTATATGCTACGAACGTGTTTGGCGTGCATATAAAACGCAGTTTTCGCATGCATATGATACGAAATTAGTTGGCATGCATATGATACGCAGTTTTGGCGTACATATGATACACATCTACCCCACAACCCTAATCCCACCCATCATGTAGCATACAAGCCAAATGCATTTTTGCGTATCAATACCACAAGTTTTCATTTTTATTTGGCGTACTATTTATACACACTTTAATGAGATCGGGTTGCTTTCACAGACTACTTTACATGCAAACAATACAATTTAAATTACAACAGTGTTCAAAAGGTCATCATAAAATGTATTTTAGGTTAAAAAAAAGTGGTGGACATCACAGTCCTCATTCTGTTCAGGACATTCTAAAACACGTACAGTTTTTTTCAACTGCTTACATACAAAATCTTTCATTGTCACACAATTTCTGAAAGCTGACACTCAAACAGCAGAAGCACACACCAAATCTGAAAAACCATACACTAATTCTCAGCCGTTGACTCATAAAATGTTCATAAAACACTTTTTACAAAACACGACACACAATTCTCTATTGTTACGTTCCGTGTTTATTTATATAGTATTGTTGGATTCTACGTGCTGCTGTGTGCTGTCTTTCTCTCTTTCTCTCTCTCTCTCCTTCTGTGTCTCTGTGTGTTACTGCTGCTCAACCAGGTGCGGAGGAGAGGAAGGTGATCGCTCTCACCTGCTGCTCGTTACTGTGCAAGAGGCTGCAAGCTCAAAAGCTGTTCAACTTGCCTACCACACTGACTAATAGTATGGTCAGAGCAGGGAAGGATTTCTATAGTTAATTATTATAATCCAGGGTTGCAGTTAGAGGAAGAAATACTGGAAGGAATAATGGCTAAAGTTGAGGTGCCAGTGATTTGGACTGGGGATTTTAATGCACATAGTGGAATTTGGGGGAGTAGGTCTCGAGATAGAAACGGGTCAGTCCTGGAGAATTTTATTGATAATCATGGATTGGTAGTGTTGAATGATGGCAGGCCAACTTGGTTTCAAACAAGAAGTGGTGCAACCTCATTTACTGACGTAACCTTTACTTCCCCTGAGCTTGTTATAGTAGGAGAATGGGATATAATAGATCGGTATACTATTGGAAGTGACCGTGTTCCAATTTTAAGTAGGATTGGAAGAAGGCTAATTAAAGAACTGTATTACAGACCAAAGAAGTATAATTATTCAAAAGCAAGGTGGGATGAATTTAAAGAAAGGACTCAGGAAATGGTGCATAATGTGTCTCGAGGAGATTTAGATAGATGGAATAGCTCAATTTGTGATATATTAATTAAGGCTGCAGATGAGTTTATCCCAAGAGCTGAATTACCAAAAGAACGCCAGATTGTGCCCTGGTGGAATGAGGCATGTACTATTGCTGTTCGAGCTAGAAATAAAGCATATCGAAGATTGAGGAAAAACCCAATAGAAGAACAAGTAATTGTATATAAGAAATTAAGGGCAAAAGCTAGAAGAGTTATTAAAGAGACAAAGAGAGAGAGTTGGCACAAATTTTGTAGGTCTTTAGGAATGGAAACAAATGTTAGGAAATTGTGGTCATTAATACATAAAATGTCAGGAGTGTATAAAGCAATTAAAATAGCAGTTTTACAGGTTGAGGGGCAAGAAGCAGTTAATAGTAAGGATAAAGAAGAGATGTTGGTTAAAATATTTAAGGAAGTGCATAGTTCAGAGAATTTAAGTTCGGCTAGCAAAAACAAAAGAGAGGAGAAATTGAAGAATGAGAAATTTAAATTAGAGTATAATAAAGATAATACAAGTGCAGTGAATGCTTTTTTTTCTATGGGAGAACTTAGACAAGCTATCCAAAAGGGAAAAGATACGGTGCCTGGTAGAGACGGGATAGGTTGTCAGATTCTTTGTAAATTAGATGATTCAGTATTGGACGAATTGTTGAAGTTAATAAATAATATATGGGAGTGTGGTATATTGCCAGGTGAATGGAAACATGCAATAATTATGCAGATATTGAAGCCTGGTAAAAATGCAGGAGAACCCAGCTCCTATCGCCCAATTGCGCTTACGTCAGTGCTGTGTAAAACGATGGAACGAATGGTTACTGATAGATTTGTTTATATTTTGGAGAAGCAGGAGTTTTTTACTACTTATCAAAGTGGTTTTAGAATTGGTAGATCCACAATGGACTCTGTTTTGGTATTGGATTTAGATATTAAAAGAGCTTTAGCTAATAAAGAAGCAGTTGTGGGAGTCTTTCTAGATATTGAAAAAGCTTATGACATGGTATGGAAGGAGGGGCTGGTGATTAAGCTGTATGATGCAGGGATTAGAGGTAGGATGTTAAATTGGATAAATAATTTCATGAAGGACCGTACTATCCAAGTAAAAGTAGATGGATTTCTTTCCAGCGAGGAAAAGGTGGTAAATGGAAACCCCCAGGGTAGTGTAATCAGTCCAGTGTTATTTAATGTGATGATAAATGATATATTTAGTAAATTGGAAGGGAGTTTTGGTTTGTCACTATTTGCTGATGATGGGGCAGTATGGAAAAGAGGACGAAATTTGAGGTGTGTGTATATATATATATATATATATATATTAGTGGTGGGCCGTTATCGGCGTTAACGTGAGACTCTTGTCGGGCGATAAAAAAAATATCGCCGTTAATCTATCCTCAAAGTTGGGTTGGGAGCTGGGTCTATACTACGCAAACTATGACGACTTTCACCTGATATTTTAGCGCGGATGTATACCTAGCCGAATTGCACTGTAGGGGGCGAGAACGAGTTTTCGAACCTGTGTGTATGCGTGCTAAAATGGATGCAGCTATGAAGCCGCCGGGTTTGCTTCAGGGAAAATTTATTTTTAAGAAGCTTCCCAATGGAAATCGGCAAGTCATTTCTGTCTCTACGTTACATGGTCGTGCTCTCTGTATCGCGCGCACAGCGGAGTTCCGCCCCGGTTCACACACACACACACACACACACACACACACACACACAAATGTAAGCGCACACACAAGTAAGCACACTCCCACTCCTATTTGTAAATATTAAGCCGCAAAACGTCTATTTAAATATGACTTCTGTGTGTCTCTGTGTTAATGCATGGCGCAGACGCACGGGTTTGTTTACTCATACAGAAGCGCGCGTGACGCTTGCGGCGATATTAACGTCTGTCGTCTCACTAAATGAGGACATAAATACACGAACAACATCTCCAGAACTGCTCTGAGAGTCACTTCATGAGCATTCGAGCGTTTCATTTGAGAAAAACTATCCTCATATCATATACACACAGAAACGTAAAGGTATTCACAGCAACCCGTCAAAATAAAAGTTCGGTTTCACTTGAAGACATTGGGCAGAACGTAATAGGCTACTACTACTAAAACTATTAAAACCTTATCTTTAAGGAATAATCATACAATGTCTTCAATGTTATTATCAATATTAAATTCTTGATGACTGCTAGTTGTTTACTTATCTACTTGGCAGAATTCAAATGAGCCATTTTAATCTAGATTAATCTAGATTAATTCCAAGATTAATCTAGATTAAAAAAATTAATCTATGCCCACCACTAATATATATATATATATATATATATATACAGCAGGCAATTAATACAGTAGAGAATTGGGCAGAGGAATAGGGTTTTAAAGTATCAGTCTCAAAATCTAAATATGTAGTATTTGGTTTTAAAAGGGAAAAACCAGAACAGGGATTAAAGATCTATAATACATCCATTGAAAGGGTTAAAGCAGTTAAATTCTTGGGAGTTTGGTTTGAAGAAAGAATGTCATGGAGGGTAAATATAGATCAAATAGTGAATAGATGTGAGAAAGTTATTAATATTTTAAGATGTCTAGTTGGAAGAGACTGGAGTGGGGATAGAAATACATTAATGATGATTTATAGGGGAATCATCAGATCCAATATTGACTATGGGTGTATGGCATATGGGTCAGCAGCGCCATCTGTTTTAAAGAAATTGGAGGTTATTCAAGCTAAGGCTTTAAGAATTTGTAGTGGGGCAATGAGAACAACACCTATCAATGCACTATTAGTTGAAATGGGGAGACTACTTTAGAGTTAAGGAGGATTAAGTTGTCCCTGAACTATTGGTCTAAACTGCGAAGTTTTAAGTGTAAAAATCCGGCTAGAAGTTTATTAGAGGAATATTGGGAGTTTCAGAGAAGGGGTGGAAGGGAAAGAAAGGGGAGCATGATTAACTCCGTGGACAAGAGAGCTCAAGATATGGGCATGAAAGACTACATAATAGGACCAGCAGTGTGTTGGTCTCCAGTCCCACCATGGTTTCTGCCAGAGCCTACAGTTGATTTTTTTTAGTACTAGATCAAGTTAAGGAAGATAACGGTGATCCTGTAGCCATGGTTAGTGAACAGTTAAAAGGAAATTGGTCAGGTAGTGTGCAGATATATACTGATGGCTCTATGAATCCACTTGATGGAAAAGCAGCAATAGGGATAAGTATCCCTCAGAGGTATATCAAACAAGGTTTTCGATTACCAGATAACATGTCAGTCTTTTCTACGGAATTAGTAGCAATTTTGTGGGCCCTTGGGTGGGTGGAGGGACAAGGACCTGGAAGAAATGTCTTATGTTCAGATTCCACTGCAGCACTAATGGCAATTAAGAGCAGGAAGAGTGAGGCCAGACCAGATTTAATAGTTGAAATTCTGATTGCACTAAATCGGGTGATACAAGTGGGAAATATAGTGGGATTTATGTGGGTTCCAGCACATGTAGGGATTCAGGGGAATGAAGAGGCTGATGAGATGGCAAAAAAAGCTACACACAAGAGTGAAGTTGATTTGAAAGTAATGTATGGAAGAGTTGAGTGCAAGAGTATTATACAGCAAAAAATAAAGCAAATATGGCAGAAAGAATGGGAAGAAGGAAATAAAGGCAGACATTATTTTTCAATTCAGCCTACATTAATGCACACATCATTCACAAGATTGGAGAGGAGGGATAGTGTGGTAATCACTAGATTAAGATTGGGGCACTGTGCACTGAATTATGGGCTGGCAAGGGTTGGCAAGCATCCAGACGGCAGATGTTTGTGTGGAGAATTGGAAACCGTGAAGCATGTAGTAATGGAGTGTGAAATTCTTCGTGCTGCAAGAAATCGCATGTTTTCTGATCTGTTGAAAATCGGAGTCTCAACTTTATCTTTAAAATCAATTCTTGAAAATAAGGAATATGCAACAAAGACTGTTATAAGTTTTTTACTCCACACAGGTCTTTATTTGAGGATT
The DNA here is from genome assembly GCF_012432095.1 of Onychostoma macrolepis. Lineage (NCBI taxonomy): Eukaryota > Metazoa > Chordata > Actinopteri > Cypriniformes > Cyprinidae > Onychostoma > Onychostoma macrolepis. Next base: position 12,174,971 of record NC_081157.1, on the reverse strand, counting down.
TAATCTAAGAGGAGTTCTTTAGATGAACTGAGGAGGGCAGTGATACGCATTTGAAGTGTCTAAACTGCCGCAAATCTCACAAGAAGAAGATGCCACACTGACTACGTTTACATGGACATCAGTAATCTAATTATTTACCTTATTCTGAATAATTATGATTAAGGTGTTTTCACGAGTTGCTTTTAGAATAATCCTTTCATGTTCCCGTTTTACATGTTAGAGTACATAGATCGATTAATGGCATGCGTCATTACGTCACCACGCGACGCCATCCGATGTCTCCTCCAGAATTTCACGTATAAACATATAGTTAGTCTTCGTGATGATGCCATATACAGGTTTGGGTGTTTAATTTTTAATTTTATGAAAGCTTCAAGTGCAGTTAATTATTTGTATGTGCATACAGACGACGGCGGTGTTGAAGCTCTTTTGTTTGCCGTCAAACGGTTGAACACTGCCGTGTGTGTGTCCTGTCACAAAATGCGGCGAAAAGTCCTACACGACGGTAATAGTTTGATTAAGGTGTTTACATGTCTGTACTGCACTTCAATAATGCGACTAAAACAGGAATACTCCACGTGTTTTAATTCGATTTGTTTACTTCGAGTATGGCTTTAGCCGGATTAAGATCATCAAAAATCTCTGTTTACATGGTAGACTCTTAATCAAAGTATTGTCTTAATCGTATTAAAATCGGAGTATTGATGTCCATGTAAACATACGTACTGAAGCTTGACTTCCAGAGTGCTGTACCTCTCGCCTGCCTTGTGTTTTGTATGAGTTTGGTACTGTGTAAAACTTACCCAAGTTACAGCTTATTGAAGCCATCCGAATATGTAAATGGTGTTGTTGCGCTACGTGTCTCTCTATGTTGGAAGCTGTAGGGAGGTGGGTGCCATTTTGTTTCTGTGAATCTTTGTCTCTTGTTTTTGCTTAGTTAGGAGTTAGTATACATTTCTGTTGTTAATTTTCTTTTGTTTTGTCAGTTTAGACCGTTTTACTACCTAACTAATCAGAGGGTCCTTTTGTTTGTTGTTTTGGCCTTTCCCCCTCCTGAAGTCTATTTTGCTTCCTATTTTACTTTGTAATTTGGAAATTCTATAAATAAAATGCTTGGTTTTTGGAGTTTGATGTGTTTGTTGTGCCTGGCAGGGGACTGGTACTCACTCACCCCAACCAATTTTTATGTTTACTTTCCTCTGTTACTCCCTTACCCTAGACCCTTACATCTGGGACGTAACACTATGTAACACAAAAATCTAAGAGAAATTAATATTATAGCAAAGGTGTTTGCAAATGTTTGCTTTTGAGATGTGTTTGTGATATGTGCTTCATTTTGCAAAAGATGTGAGGCATTTTCTGTGTGCAATTCTTGGATTTGTGTTTTAAGTTTTGAAAAAAGGTGGCAAAGTTTTGAAAATGTGTGCAAGCAATTGAAAAAAAAAAAACTGTAATGTGGCTTAATGCATTAAGACAGTGTTTATCAAAGCTCAAACTCAGAAAGCACATTATTAATAAATAATACTTATGTACAGACAAGCAGATGAGTCCAGGATACAAACGCAACATGGGTAATAAAGTGTTGAGCATTTTCCTCCCATTGCAAATTGTTATAAGGAGAATGCTTAACATGGCTTAATGCATTAAAACAGTGCTTGTCTGTACATAGCATGGTTTATTAATCATTTGCTTACTGAGTTTGATCTTTTAAAAACACTGTCTTAAAGGGTTAGTTAACCCAAAAATGAAAATTGTGTCATTAATTACTCACCCTCATGTCGTTTCAAACGCATAAGACCTTCGTTCATCTTCAAACAAAAATTAAGACATTTTTGAAGGAATCCGAGAGCTCTCAGACCCTCCATAGACAGCAAGGATAATACCACGATCAACGCACAGAAACGTAGCAAGGACATTGGTAAAATAGTCCATGTGACATCAGGGGTTCAACCGTAACTTTACGAAGCTACAAGAATACTTTTAGTGCACAACATAATCAGCGTTGTTTATGTTCAGCATGTGTGCACTTTCTACTGAATGTAAACAACACTGATTACGTTCTGGGATACTCTCCAAAATGGTAGAAGACGGTAACTCCAGGAGAAGAATTGCTGAATAAATTATGTTAGTTTTCTTTGCGCACTAAAAGTATTCTTGTAGCTTCATAAAGTTACGGTTGAACCCCTGATGTCACATGGACTATTTTACCGAATGTTTTCCTGTTTCTATCTCAGGATGCCCATCCCAAGGTTACTAGAGATTACACCAGTTCCAGCTTGGATCCAGACTCACACTTGTGAAGACTTCAGATGAAGCCAATAATCACGAACGCTTCAGATTATGGCAACTGTAAATGTTACCAACTGGATATCAGAAACGTATGCACACTTAAAATCCTTTGCTTTGAAGCTAAGACTTTTTGAGAGACAAATCAGTGACCGCAATGCTGTGCACTTTCCTAGTTTTCAGATCCCTGGAAAATTGGATAAGTATTTGACAGTGCTCACATCCCTAATCACAGAATTTAATCAGCGTTTCCAAGACTTTTCCACTATTGATAATGGCATCAAACTGTTCTCAACCCCTTTCTCTGTTAATGTAGAAGTACAAGAGAATGTGCAGCTGGAACTCATAGAACTGCAGTGCGATGATTCTCTTCGCAGCCGCCACCAGCATCTTCTCCTGTCCGAGTTTTACAAGAGTTTGGAAACATCTAGATTTCCCTTAATCAAACGTCATGCACATAGGATGATGAGTTTGTTTGGCTCCACATACATATGTGAGCAAATCATAATTTCGCTGATGATGCTGAACAAGAGTCCACTGAGAGCCAGTCTGACTGACAGCCATCTTTGTGATCTGCTTCGCATCTCTACTACATTAATTACTCCTGACTTGACATCAATTCTGAAATCCAAGGCACAACATCACTGTTCACAGTTAACGGTGGATAAAAAAAATATATATATTGAAAGCAATACATTGTAATGATTCTTACTAGAGATTACGCCTGTTCCAGATTGGATCCAGCCTGATTTGTGAAGACTTCAAATTATGCCAACACTTACAAAGACTTCAGATTATGGCAACTGTAAATGGCCATACAAAACTGACAAATATTATCCTTGTATTGCCTTTAAGGGTAAGTTTGACGATTTTTCAACCTACTTTGTATTGTTACAATTTCTGTAATATCTGTAAATGACCAATATTTACTCTTTCTCTGATTTACAAGTACCTATAAATCTACACACACATATATATATATATATTTTTTATTTTTATTTTTTTTTATTATATATTTAAGCAACACTCCGCCAGATGATGCAAATGAAATGACAAGTTTTCACAAAAAGACATCATTCATCAAAATGTGTTTTGCGTCAAGCAGCAGAGTTTTGCTCATAAACGAACGGTATATTTGAGAAACAAACATATATTACCAACAATGTAACAATACAAAGTGGGTGAAAAATCATTGAAGTTACCCTTTAATAATGTTGAAGGATAGTGTTTAACTGAATACATGACTTGTATTGTCTTTGAGCTACTGTCATATGGATATTACTTTAATTCACTGGGGAAGACCATCTTCTGGCAATAGAGTTACCTCTGGCTATTTAAAGGATATTTGTGACTCTGGACCACAAAACCAGCCTTAAGTAGCATGGGTATATTTATAACAATACCCATACAATACATTGTATGGGTCAAAATTATCTATTTTTCTTTTATGCAAAAAATCATTAGGATATTAAGTAAAGATCATGTTCGATGGAGATATTTTGTAAATTTGTAACCATAAATATATAAAAACTTAATTTTTGATTAGTAATATGCATTGCTAAGAACTTCATTTGGACAACTTTAAATGCGATTTTCTCAATATTTTGAATTTTTTTTTTTTGCACCCTCAGATTCCATATTTTCAAATAGTTGTATCTCGGCCAAATATTGTCCTATCCTAACAAACCTTACACCAGTGGAAAGCTTATTTGTGGTCCAGGATCATATTTTTCAGTTGCAACCTTGAAATGCATTTCCTGTAAACCTGCTTTGAAATAAGTATTGTGAAAAGCACTAAACCTATACAACAATTAACCATGGTTTAAAATAGTAAAACTATGGCAACCATGATTTTTTGGTTCAAACCATGGTTTTGATGCCATGGTTCTACTACTGTAATATTGTTGTAATACTAGAGTAAAACTGTGGTAACTATGACTACCCTGCTGGAGGAAAAAACGATCACAGAAATTCTAATGGTTTCCACTACAAATACCATTACAATCATTACAAACCATCAACTTTCAACAATTAAAACCATTAAAAATGGTTTCTGTAGTGTGTTTTGGGACATGTTCCATTAGGATATAGTGGTTTTAACAAGCCACCGATAGAAGGCAACCAATTACTAGCAGAAACTCACAGGGACCATTACAGTTTCCATTAAAACAAATACAAGTCCCATTATAACCAGTAAAACCATTACAAATTCTGTGATGGTTTCTATTGTTTTTAAATTGCCCACCCAGGATATCTGCCAGCCAACCTATCTATAGCTGGCAAGAAACAGGCCTGACTTTTATATCTAATAATATTAATTAATAGGATAAACATTTAAACACACAGCAATTTCATAAAATTTTATTAATACGCTGATATCTGATAGAAATGGTTTCTATACCCAAATATTACAGTTTTAACTTTTAGACGAAATATTACATTCTTTTATTAGTGCTTCTTAATATGTTCAGCACAACACTGAACAAATTTTGTATGTAAATCTATGCATTTTTTTTTATTATTATTTTAGAAACCGAAACGCTTCTGTTTCTAAAATAATAATAAAAAAAAATTAACAGGACTTTTATTTTGGTTTGATGAAGTGACGTCATAAGGCCGCACCGTGTTCCTGTATCTGTTGTGATCGGCAAAAGAGAGGCTTGTCTTTTTATGTATTTAACGTGTTGATTAAACAAGGAATGCAGAACGAAGTATTTATTATTGGATGTAACATTACGCCTTATTCTAATATTTATTAACTTTTTTTTAAGAGTAAAGCACTTCCACACATGACAGAAAAGGTGTGTCTCATTTGCTCCCTATTAGCGAATCAATTTATCATAAAAAACAAATTCGTTCACGGCAAGCAGCGATGGCGAAACAGAGATTTTGTAAGTTTTTATTCCAGAGTCAAGCAACTATATTGACTATATTTGCTATAAAGGGGAGAGCCCTTTGATTGAGTTATCCATTCACAATCGGTAAAAACTATTTATATATAATTACTAGTGGATGCACTATACTTTTGTTGTTTAGAAAGTGACCAATAATCTGTGAACAATATTTTATATTATATGGATTGATTTCTATACTGTTTCTCAAACGCGTTTTCTCATCACCGCTGCTGCATGAATATGACCTGAGGAAAAGCAGGATTAAAGTCCAAAAGCTGCTTTGAAAAGAACCTGACAAATCAATCGGGGCTAAAGCGGTTCCATAGTTCACACAATCTAACTCATTTGTGGACGCTTATTCTTAAGCAACCTTTACAGGATAAGTCCACTTTCAGAATAAACATTTCCTGATAATTTACTCACCTTGTCTTTCTTTAAAAAAAAAAAAGTTTTGAGGAAAACTTTTCAGGATTTTTCTCCATACAGTGGACTTCAATGGTGGCCAACAATTTGAAAGTCCAAAATGCAGTTTCAATGCAGCTTCAAAGGACTTTACACAATCCCAGCCGAAGAATAAGGGTCTCATCTAGCGAAACGATCTGTCATTTTCTTAAAAAAATGTATACACTTTTTAACCACAAATGCTCGGCTAGCATTAGCTTTGTGATACGCATGAATCACGAATCATTAAAGAAAAAAAAACATGGCAACAGATGTGGGCTTCCATGCCAATATCTTATATAGGGGTTGTTCCGATTCCGTTACTAGTATCGGAAATTCCACAGACAATACAACGTGCAATCAGTATGTCCGCGGTTTGGCAGTATTTCAGACTGAACCAACCAGCCAGTAAAACGGCAACATGTCTCATATGCCATGCTGCAATTTCGAGGGGTGGCACAAGTATTAACAACTATAATGGGGGAATACCCATTATACAGTCCACACTTTGATTGATGTCTTTAGAACCAGTAGTTTTTGAGAAAAGTGGGGAAAAGTACCTCCTCTGCCAGTGTACATAAAATTATAAGGCTTAACAGTGTTCCATACAGGCTTATAATGGTGATCCATACAGGGCACGTAACTTGATTTCATTGGCGAAAAATGGACATTTAATTGATCAACTGTGAGCTGAAAACATCATTTAAATTAATAAGAAAGATGAGTACCTTTTTATTTGTTTAAAATGTAAGTTAATTGCTGTTTAATAAGCTAAAGCATTGATTCATATCATTCCATATTTTATAACTAATATACATTTTCCAGTTTACAGTGTTAGATTTGTGGCTGCATTTGAAGTTCTGTTTCACTTAAGAAAAATAATATTACTGTAAAAAATGTATACTTCAGTTCACTGTATGTATTTGTTCATGTTTTATTAAGGGATAAGTCTGAAGCACACCATAAAATAATTCTATCAATTCATATAGGGTTAGTAGTACATACAGCTGTATATACAGATACACACCCAGGTATCAGATCAGTACTCGGTATCGGCCCATACCCTGAGCCTAGGTATTGGAATCGGTATCGGGAAGGGAAAAAGGGTATCGGAACATCTCTAATCTTATACTGTATGATTTGAGTATACGGCAGTGGGGGCCCACATCAGTATTTATTCAGAAGGCCTAGAATTCTCTAGCTGTGGCCCTGTGCCTCCTAATTATATAAAAAAGTATTAATTTAACTAAGCTCCAAAAAGAGCTCATTTGAATCTAAGGTGCAAGGTGAAGTAACCTGGGCACAAACATTTGCATAAACGCAGCCTTCAGAGAAATACATTGACATAGACCGTGCTCACTGGTGTTCACTGCTTAACGGCTGACACTTGATTACACTGAATGTGAGTGTCACATCACATCAAAAGCAAATATAAATTACAATATTCATATAATTTATATTATAAATAAATATATTTAATATATAAACAACATTTTTCTGAAATATATATGTGCATGTGTGTGTATTTATATATACATAATAAATATACATAGTGCATACACATATATTATGCAAAAACTTTTATTTTGGATGCGATTAATCGTTTGACAGCACTAGTTATATAGTTCAGTCATGAAACTCTAGATGGCGCAGGCTGTTGTTAACGTAACTGATGATATTCAGAGAGTTAAACGACTTGGCACAAGCTGATTGGTTCTGCCGGTTCAAGCATTCATGTGGCTGGCTAGCATTCACTTGAGATTCCTGCAGCGTGCTTTCAGAGTTTCTCTGAAACTCAACAGCTAGATATAAGTAAACGGTCTTCACTCTGATTTCAGTGCATTATTGTGTTCGTCAGATTTATATTTTTAAACTAGAAAACATATAAGTTGTAAAAGTACGCGCAGGTTATTCAGATGAGGAGTAATTACTAAGCATGTTTTGTTCATATAATAGTAGTAGCATTTTAATTGTTCTCTTCTTTTTTTTCTCCATTTGTCCTTTTGACTTTTGTCCTTTTAACACATTTAAAAAAAAATTATAAATTAATTTGCATTTTAATGAGTGATAAGTATTTGATCTCCTATCAATCAGCAAGATTTCTGGCTCCCAGGTGTCTTTTATACAGGTAAGGAGCTGAGATTAGGTGATCTTGCATGGAGCCCCAGACTGAGGGAGATTGACAGTTATTTTGTGTTTCTTCCATTTGTGAATAATCGCACTGTTGTCACCAGTGTTCGAACTATACCATGGACTTTGGGGAGTGTTTTTTTTAATTTTTATAAATAACGGGGGGTGGGGGGTGGTTGTGTTTGTGCGCTTACACGTGCCTCAAAAGAGGACTTAAAATGACTTACAAAGATACATAACAGCTACAAGTGTGTGCACTACTTGCTTTATGCAAGCACTATATCGGATAAATCACCATACAGGATTTACTCTATAATACTTTATCAACACAAATTGATAGGTGAAACAACAAACAGCCACCCACAAATGGTCAATAAATAAACCATCCCCCTTGTCTGCACACAAAGGCTGTGAAAGAGGTCAAACAGGTTCTGAAGCACAAAACACTGTGTTTTTTATGTTATATATATATATCTGCTTTACTTAATGTTCTGAATGTTGTTTTGTGAATATTGTACTGTAATAGGAAAACAGGAAGACGGTAGTAAATTATTTTTCATTCAGGCAATTTTTTGGCCACAATAAAGTAATTTATATTAATATAAACCCTTAACTGTGTGTCCGGTCACCTCGGGGCCCGGAGCGTTTACTTTGAAAAAATTTGAGTTCACATGAACAACGGTTAAAGTTACTCGTCAGGCTACAGAAGAATACCATAATTCCTATGTTCAGTTAGGCCTAAGACATCAAGAGTCACGCAGACCTATACTGCCGTGCAAAGGCAAAAGACCGTAACTTCGATTTTTGTCGAAAATGAGTTATTGATATTTTTGGGACATTGAAGACATCCTTTATCATGTACATTAGTATCTTGAGTCAACTTAATTGTTTTTCCGAGAAAATAATGGGTCATCTCAACCAGTGGCGCCTGCAGGTGTATGGCTGGACGCACAGTGCGTACCATGAGCGCTCAGACTGACCTGTGATTTGCCCCGCAAACATTTCAGCAGTAAATTATAGCTGTATTTCTGTTGACTGAACCAGCCATGCCATTAATAATGAATGTATCAGTCTTTTGCACGCCAAAGTCCATTTCTGCTTATAAACATTACGTCAAATAGAAAGAGAAAATCGTGCTATACGCACTTTCATGAGATCGGGTTAGACTACAACAATTAATTTGTAGCCTATTTTACAAATGGGAATACAACGAATTCATGACAATGTTTTATATTCAAGCTACCCGTAAAATTTATTGTTAAAAGTTCTTTAGAATCATCAGGAATGCAATAGAGTCATTTTTAAAGCTGTTTTTAAAGCATTTTGCTGCATGGATTAAAAAAATAGGCTAATAAATAATTCATAGGATATATCATGCAGACAAAATTGCATTGCAGAAAATACTTTAAATGTTAAGGAATTCAGAGCAGAGCAACATAAAAATCTGCAAAAATATATATAATCGGGCCTGTTTTAGGCTTTTCCTTATTTTTTAGACAGTGATGAAAAATGACTCACCATCTCCTCATTGGACGTGCCTTTATAGAGAAATGCATCTTTAGGGATTACATAATGAAAGAGTTTTGTTTTCGATTTGAGTTATTTCGTTTTAAAGTAGTGTGTGTGTGTGTGTGTGTGTGTGTGTGTGTGTGTGTGTGTGTGTGTGTGTGTGTGTGTGTGTGTGTGTGTGTGTGTGTGTGTGTGTGTGTGTGTGTGTGTGTGTGTGTGTGTGTGTGTGTGTGTGTGTGTGTGTGTGTGTGTGTGTGTGTGTGTGTGTGTGTGTGTGTGTGTG